>NW_027186372.1:28608357-28610646 GCF_028583685.1 Petaurus breviceps papuanus | reverse complement strand
TCCCTCTCTTCCTTCCTTCCTTCCTTCCTTCCTTCCTTCCTTCCTTCCTTCCTTCCTTCTTTCCTTCCTTCCTTCCTTCCTTCCTTCCTTCCTTCCTTCCTTCCTTCCTTCCTTCCTTCCTTCCTTCCTTCCTTCCTTCCTTCCTCCCTCCCTTCCTTCCTTCCTTCCTTCCTTCCTTCCTTCCTTCCTTCCTTCCTTCCTTCCTTCCTTCCTTCTTTCCTTCCTTCCTTCCTTCCTTCCTTCCTTCCTTCCTTCCTTCCTTCCTTCCTTCCTTCCTTCCTTCCTTCCTTCCTTCCTTCCTTTCTTCCTTCCCTCTGTCCTTCCTTTCCTCCCTCTTTCCTTCCCTTCCTCCCTCCCTTCCCTTCTGATATTACACTAAATTCTATGGATATAAAGACAGATACTACATTAGGTCCTACTCTCAAGTGAAAACATATTACATTCTTCATATTGGTTCAGGAGGCCAGATATATAAAAAATCATTAGGTGTTCAGATTCAACTCAGTTCAAGAAGCATTTATTAAGTACTCTCTATGTGTAAGACACTTTGCTAGCTTGGGATAATGCATGTGTATATATATATATATATATATCCTTTGATCTCAGAGATTCTGTTCTATTAGAAGAATTACTGAAGAAATACTTACTTTCTATTGAAACCCAAGGATAATTTTAAGCCCCATTTCTCCCCCTCTCCTCCCATCCCTCCCCAATTTTTGTGAGCAAGTCCTTAGTACAACCTGAATCAGAACAGGAATTCGAATGCCTGTGTATTTATTAGAACTAAGATCTCAGCTTACAGGACATAAGTACCTGAGACTAGGAGATAGTTCTACTTAAAAAAAAAGTCTCCTTAAATGCAAATGTTAGCATTGGTTTATTTTTTTTAATCTGTGTTTTAATATATTGATGCTCTCCTTACCTCATGAGAGCATGATGCTATTTGGCTAACTGGTCTATGGAAAATGGTTTTTGAAGCTCTGCAATGTGTGAAAAATAGTATTTGTTTAGAGGAAGCCTCAACTTGGCTATTTTCCTAGATTTCTGACTCCACTTTATGCTGTTCTGTTTTATGGTCCCAGCAAATGCATATTTCTTATCAACGCTTCAACTTGCACCTTATCAATAGCTGGGACTTGCGAGCATAGTGGTTCAAGTGGGAAAACCTTGCTATGCGGAGCAGTTAATGCTCAAGGTTTAAGTGTAAAAGCCAAGAGATGCTTAATCCACTCCCTATCGCCAAGTCCAACTGCAGCTTGGAACATGCTCAAAATCAGGGGATAAGCAGAGCAGTTAGTGGATCTAGTGACTTAAGAGTCTGAAGAGATTTTTCTCCCTCTAAGTCCAACTTTTCTTCCAGGCTGCCTTAGGATTTGACACCAAAAGGCAGAGTTCCAATCCCTGCTTAATGCACTGACTTGACAGGTATCAAAGTTTTGTATCTTAGTTCGACTTCCCTTCATACCCTACACTATAATAAATTGTTTTCCGACTCTTGCTAAGTCCCATTGCCTGACTTTTCTATGCAAATAATATTTGGTGGCCTAGTTCACCTGGATTTGGCAGGCAGATGTGTACCTCCTCGAAATTCATTTCTTAGACATCTGTAATCCCTGGTAAACTTGACCTGAGAACCTGGCTTGCAATTCACCCTTTATGATATGTGTGTATGTGGGTACATATACATACATTCCTATATATGTACATATGCATCAGAAAAAGACAGATTTTATTTTTTTTTAGTTTCATATTGTAATGGAAATGCAGATTTAAAGATCTTCCCTGCCCCTAGGCTAACGTGCACCTGGAGCCTGGGGTGGGAGGCTTGTTTTTCAGTAGATACTTTTTGATTGGCCAGTGGGTCAATAAGGTTGTTACATTCTCTGAGCCAGGAGAAGGCTATATAAGCCCTGATGTGTAGCTTTGTTTTGGGACTCACTTTTGAGAAGTGTTCTGTGATTTGATCTGAATTCTGGGAAGCCGTTATTGAGAGTCCCCCGGCTTTGAAAAACCCAGAATGTGGAAACCCAGATGTTGACTGGGTATGGATGTAATGGTTGGACAGTTTGGAAATCTGTCTACTTGATGTTTCTGTCTTGATAATTATGCCTGTATACTTTGAGGTTTAGGGTGCTGACCTTTTCTCCTGAATAAGGTAAACGATATATGTCTGACTGATTAAAGTAAGCTTGTTAACCCATTTTGAGTTGCTTTCCTTTAACAAAGCAGATCCAAGAACCTGTGGTAGCTGCAAACCCTGAGAACGCGCTTGGGGTGCTTGCTGCTACA
>NW_027186372.1:28595965-28608347 GCF_028583685.1 Petaurus breviceps papuanus | reverse complement strand
CCCTTGCCTCTTCTATATGAGATAGTTTACCCCATTCTGTCTCTCCCCATCTCCTCTCATTATATTCCTCTTTCACCTCTTAATTTCACCTTTTAAGTATCATCCCTTCCTGTTAAATTGGTCCTGTGCCCTCTATCTATGTATATCTGTAAACACGTATACACACATTCACATATGTATTCATATGTCCATATACCCTCATATATATACAAATATATATATACACACATATATATATATATATATATATATATATATTTCTATTCCCTTCAACTACTAAGAAAAGTTTCATAAGTTACAATTATTGTTTTTCCATGTAGGAATGTTAATAGTTCAACTTTGATAAGTTCCTTATGATTTCTTTTCCCTGTTTACCTTCTCATGCTTCTCTTGCTTCTTGTATCTGAATGTCAAATTTTCTATTCAACTCTGTGTTTTTTGGCAAGAGTGCTTGAAAGTCCTCTATTGCACTGAATGACCATATTTTCCCCTGAAACATGATACTCAGTTTTGTGGGTAGGTGTAATGGAAATGCAAATTTAAGGATCTTCCCTGCTGCTAGGCCCTTTTATAGGCTTAAGAGTCTCTGAGAACATTCCTTGATTTGAAAATATACTCTGCCTCCTGATACGCTGAATGTGGTCACATGGAGCCTGTGGCAGGAGGCTTGGTTTTCAGGAATGCCTACACCTTGATGCTGTGTGATTGGGCATTGGGTCAAGAGGGTGGTTACATTCTCTGACCCAGGAGAAGGCTATATAATCCCTGATGTGAGGTTTTGCATTGGGGCTCACTTTGAGAAGTGTTCTGTGATTTGATCAGATGAGACACTGGGAAGCCATTGTTTAGAGCCCCCCGGCTTTGAAAAACCCAGATGTTGATTTGGTATGGATGTAATGGTTGGACAGTTTGGAAACCTGTCTACTTGATCTGTTTCTCTGCCTT
The DNA here is from genome assembly GCF_028583685.1 of Petaurus breviceps papuanus. Taxonomy (NCBI): domain Eukaryota; kingdom Metazoa; phylum Chordata; class Mammalia; order Diprotodontia; family Petauridae; genus Petaurus; species Petaurus breviceps. The sequence continues at coordinate 28,607,402 of NW_027186372.1, read as the reverse complement.
GATAATTCTGTCTGTATACTCAAGTTTGGGGTGCTGAACTCTTTCCCCTGAACTAGGTAAACGATACATATTTGACTGATTAAAGTAAGCTTGTTAACCCATTTTGAGTTGCTTTCCTTTAACAAAGCAGATCTAAGAACCTGTGTTGGCAGCCACCCTGGGGATGCTGGGGTGCTTACTGCTACAGTAGGTGATTCTAGGGTTTTAATCCCAGCTCCTTTGACCTCCGTAATATCATATTCCAAGCCTTTTGATCCTTCAGTGTAAAAGCTGCCAGATCCTGGGTTATCCTGATTGTGTTTCCACAGTATTCAAATTATTTCTTCCTGGCTGCTTGTAATATTCTCTCCTTACGGGAATTCCAGAACTTGGTTATAATATTCCTAGGAGTTTTCTTTTGGGCATCTTTTTTTCAGGAGGTGATCGGTGGATTCTTTCAACCTCTATTTTGCCCTCTGGTTCTAAAACATCAGGGCAGTTTTCTTTGAGAACTTCCTGGAGGATGATTTCTAGGTTCTTACTTTGATCATGGCTTTCAGGTAGTCCAATAATTTTTAAATTATCTCTCCTGGATCCATTTTCCAGGTCAGTGGTTTTTCCCATTATATATTTCACATTGCCTTATATTTGTTTGGATTTGTTTAACAGCATCTTGATTTCTCATAAAGTCATTAGCTTCCATTTGCTCCAATCTAATTCTGAAGCAATGATTCTCCTCATTGAGCTTTTGAGATTCTTTTTCCATCTGGCAAATTCAGCTTTTTAAGGCATTCTTCTCCTCATTGTCTTTTTGAGGCTCTTTTGCCATTTGAGTTAGTCTATTTTTTAAGGTGTGATTTTCCTCAGTCAGGCTGTTGACTCTCATTTCATAATTTTCTTGCATTGTTCTCATTTCTCTTCCCAATTTTTCCTCCACTTCTCTTATCTTCTTCTTAAGGTTCTCTAAGGCCTGTTTCCAGCTCGTATTTTCCTTTGAAGCTTTTTGTTCAGGAGTTCTGACTTCTCTGTCTTCCTCCTGTTCCATGCTTTGCTCCTTTTTATCCCTCAAATAGGAGTCTAATGTTGGAATCTTCTGTCTGCTTTGTTTCCTTTGCCTGGTCATGTCTCCCCTCAGTCACTTGACCCCTGGGTTTTTTGCCCCAGTAGGACTCTGCCACCAGACAGGGGAGCTTTCTTCCCAAATGCTGGGGTTTTCTCAGCTGCCAGAGGTATTAGATGAGTGCCCTCTCTGAGTTCTTCACACACTCTGGCCAGCTGGACACACACCCCAGGACCTCCACCCTGGACTGCAATCCAGATCCAAGAAGGTTAAAGCAAGAGCAATTACCCCTCAGATTGGTGGTTGGTCCCCCTACACTCTGCAGGCCAGGAGCTATAGCTGCCATGTGGCGCTGGCTGCCTGGGCATCTCAGTGGCTTCTCTCCCTGGGGGCAAAAGCCATGCACTCCCACTTATTGGGTCCCAAAATCCAGACTGCACTGACCTCTCACTTTTTCCTTCACAGCTTTGTGTTGATAATTCTGGAAACGCCACAGCTGCTGCTGATCTGGAGTCCCTCAGGCCCATTGCTGGTCAGGCCCACCCTGGGGCTAAAGCCTTGGTGTGGGGCTGGGCTCAGCTCCCAGAGCACTGTGCTGGCCTATTCCTGCCATCCTGCCGGGCTGTCCTCAGTGGGAGGTTAGCTTCTCTGTGTCATTTTGTGGGTTCTGCAGCTCCAAAGTTTGTTTAGAGTCCCCTTTTTACATGGATTGGGGAAGGTGGAAGCCGAAGCGCAGTGGGGAGGTCCTGCTTCTACTCTGCCATTTTGACTCCTGACAGATTTTATTAATATATGTATAGACATATCTATGTATGTATATATACTTGTATGCATACATGTTTTGTATATATATATTCCTATATGTGTACATATTTATATCTCAAAACTTTCAGAACAAGATACAGATATATCTGTATCTACATAATTTGTTGTTTTTCAGTCTCTTCAGTTGCATCTGACTCTTTGTGACCCCATTTGGTGTTTTTCTTGGCAAAGATATTGGAGTAGTTTTCCATTTTCTTCTCTAGCTCACTTTACAGATGAGGAAATAAGGCAAACAGGGTTAAGTGACTTTCCCAGGGTCACATAGCTAGCAAGTGTCTGAGGCCAGATTCGAATTCAAAAAGATGACTCTGGGTCTGACACTCCATCCACTGTGCTGCCTAGCTGCCCCATATATACATATACATATTGATACATACATATTAATAAAATCTGTCTTGCTCTGAAAGTTCTGAGATACTAAAGCAAGATATTGAGCAGCATAGAACCAATGACCAACAATGAAAAAGTAGAAAACAAACAAAAACAATTCTTTTTTTAAGGGAAGCTGCTGAAAGGGAAAGCAAGAGAAATAATTGAGAGAGTGAGCTAAATGAAAATCAAGTACTAGTATGGCAATGTAAACAAATCCATCTTCTCTCTGTTGGATTTATCACCCTCCTCCACTGTCCAGTGCTTTCAAAGCTTCTAGAAAGATGACACACCATGGAAGCATAAATTTAGAACATATATTTAGAAAAAAATATAGGGACCTCAGAGGTCACCTAGCAAAACCGTCTCATTTTTTTTGTTTTTAAATTTATTTATTTACTTTTAGTTTACAGCATTCAGTTACACAGTCCCTTGAGTTTCAAATTTTCTCTCTCTCCCTCTCCTCCCCCCCTCCCTGCCATGGTGGCATGCAATCAAATATAGGATCTACAAATACTTTCACATTAAACATTATTCAAGCTGTAAAGAAGGATTACAACCAATGGAGTGAGCAGTGAGAAAGAAGAAATAAAACAAAGCAAAAAAAAAAGAGAGAGAGAGAGAGAGACAACAAGTAGTTTGCTTCAGTCTGCATTCAGACTCTGTAGTTCTTTCTCTGGATGTGGATATCCCTTTCCCTCATGAATCTTTTGGAATTGTCTTCTAACCTTGCATTGCTAAGAGGAGCCCAGTCTATCAAAGTTAGTCATCACAGATAAAATGTGTCTGTAATTGTGTACAAAGTTCTCCTCTTCTTACTCAGCATCAGTTTACTTAAATCTCTCCAGGTTATTATGAAATCCATCTGCTCCTCATTTCTTAAAGCACAATAGTATTCCATTACATTCATATACCACAACTTGTTTAGCCATTCCCAAATTGATGGGCATCCCCTTGATTTCCAATTTCCAATTTCTTGCCACCACAAAAAGAGCCTCTAGAAATATTTTTGTACATATGAGTCTTACTACCACTTGTATGATCTCTTTGGGATACAGCCCTAGAAGTGGTATTGCTGGGTCAAAGGGTATGCACATTTTTTTTATAGCTCTTTGGGCATAATTCCAGATTGCTTTCCAGAATGCAAACCCTCTAATTTTATAGAGGAGAAAGCTCAGGGCCAGGGAGAAAAGTGACTTGCCCAATGTCAAACAGGCAGAGCTGAAATTTGAACTGAGGTCTTTTGACTCTAGAGTTTTGAGACTCTAGCCAGCCGTATACAGTCTTTATTTCTAGACTGAGCCCTGAATATTTCCTGAACCCATGCCTTCTTTGCTGTTCTTGTAAGCAGAGCTGTACAATCTGAAGATCTCTATTCTCTTTCCTTTGAGCTAAGAGTAAACTCGCAAGCACAGAGCTGTTTACTTCTCTGCGGCTAATCTGACCAACTGTCTCTCTAGAGACAAAAGCATACTCAAATTTCTAGTAAGCTCCCCCCAAAATTGCTGACCAAAGGCTCCCTTAAAAGTTCACCACTATTTAATTCTACTTGTATTTATTAAGCACTTATTATGCTACTGTTCAAGTTTCTGCCCTAAGTACTGGGGATACCAGGACAAAAATAAAAACAGTCCCTGTCTTCGAGGAGCTTACATTCTACTAGGAGACCTTACAGTCTAAGTAGGTGAATAATCTGATTCTTACACTACCTCCTAAGGAAGGGACTACTCCCATTTTTGTAACAGCTGACCCTAATCAGATCAAGTGAATTATTTGCCACCTTCTCTGCTTTAAGGGTTGTATACTTTCTTCAATCTTTCTTGCTTTCTAATGAATTCATCTATTTTTATTGCTGCCCCATCTGTTTCTCCTGTGGTTTCTTGCCCTCTGGTGTGTCCCTCTGGGCCTTCTTTGGCATTGTTAGCCTTTGATGCTTACAAGGATTCTCCCTGGGGAGAATAGGGTGAATGAGGTCACATAAGGTTCTCCAGCATCCAGCATCAGTGCTTCACCCTCCAGAGCCTGCAAAGGCAGAAACTCTTTTGTTTCTCCTTCTTAACTCCTCCTTGGTTATATTACTGCTTGTTAGTGACCGCCACTAGAGGCTGATCAAAGGAAAGGAGATGACATCCTCAAGCCAGTCAGTTTGGCATCTTTCTAACACCCTTCCTATGGGGCTGAGTGTGGGAAGGAGATTGAAGCTTCTGGCTCCGATGAGGTTTCTGAATCAATGTAGCCTCTCCCAGTTAATCTCGCTCATGCTGCTCTTTCCCTTCTGAGAGCACTTACTGTCTGCATTGATCATCATGCTGCCTGGTCATATATTGTCTCCCATTGTTCTCCATGTCACAGGGGCAAGAATTACATCCTCAAGGGCTCAGGCTATTTCTTAGGCTCTTTGTTTAAAAAATAAGATTATTATTGCTGTTAGTAACTCATAACATTCTCATAGCTCATTATGGCTACAGAGTAGTTTCATATATTGTCCATAGGTCAGCAAGCTATAACCTGCTGGCAAAATTCAGCTCCCCACCTGTTTTTGTACAAGCCAATTCATTTTGTGGGCAATACAAGAGGCAGTGAGTGGGTCAGATTTGGTCAATGGTTTATAGATTGCTTATCACTGTATTATCCCATTCTCTTCACAATAATACTCTGTGGTTAGGAGTCCAAGCGGGTTTATATTTGCTTTACTTGTGAGGAAAGTAAAGTCTAGAAAGGTAGTGCCACTAGCTCACAGTAGCAAATAGCCAGGTTTCAAGCTGAGGACTTTGCTCTGGGAACAGTATTCTTTTCTCTACACTGCTTCTTTGTGTGTTCATTCTCCAAAAGTGTCTACATTTAGCAGGTACATGAGGATGGATACGATGGAATTAAATCAAAACTAGATGTAGATTCTAAATATCCTTGCTCCTGTTGCTCTGTATGATTAAAAATGGACTGAAATCCAAACATTCATATCTGAAATACAACCTATCAGCAGAGGAAAATAGATTTTGGATCTGGAAAATGCCTTGGGAACCAGCTAGCCCAAACCCCACATTTTCCATGTAAGAAGATTGAGATCCAGAAAAGTGAAATACCTTTTCCAAGATAGTAAGATAGTAAGATGCAGAATTGTGAGTCCACTCAGGTACTCTGACTCCAAAACCAATGCTCTTTCTACTTGGTCTCCTATACAAAGAACATTGCACTTGTTATGCTTTTATGAATTACAGAGTATTCTCATATAAAGTGGAAGCTGTATGTTCTAAGGGCCTAGTCTTCCCCACAACTTCCTGGACTGCTCCACACTGAGCCCTAGCTATGCCCATTCCTCTTTTCGCTCTCTCCCTCCCATTTATGTGCTGTCTTCTCCCATTAGAATGTAAATTCCCTGGGTGGTTTGTATTTGCATCTTTAACACAAAGGCTGGTACATAGTAAAGCTTATCTGTCTGTCTGTCTATCCGTCCATCCATCCATCCATCCATCCATCCATCCATCCATCCATCCATCCATCCATCCATCCATCCATCTATCTATCTATCTATCTATCTATCTATCTATCTATCTATCTATCTATCTATCTATCTATCTATCATCTTTTATCTATATAGATAGCTATTTCTCTTTCTCAAGTCTCTCTTTTCTCTCCTCCTCTTCCTCCTATTTTTCTCTTTCTCAGTCTTGGTCTCACACAGTGTCTCCCCTCTGTCTCTCTGTCACCTTCTGCCTATCTCATTTCTCTGTCTCTCTTTCTCCCCTCTCTCAATATTTCCTCTTCCAATCCTCTCTCATTCTCTTACCCCCAGTCTTTCTGTCTCTGTTTCTCTGTCTCCCTGTCTCTCCTCTCCTCAATCTTTTCTCTCCCTCTCTTCTCTTAGTCTCAGTTTTGGTCTCTGTATCTGTCTTTCTCACTACATATTTTATGCTCTAAGTTACCTTCCAGGTTTGATGTTCAATATTTTTAGCTGCCTTATTTAATCCTTATGTTGACCATATGTAGTCTTACTATTGTCTTCTGCATTAAAAAGAGGATATATAATTAATTTTCTGGGGCAGTTTGTGTACCTTCTTATGTGTAGTTAGAAAATGGAATAGGTAACCTTTCAATTCAGCCTGATAATTCTGTGAGTCCTGCTGAAAAAATGTGTTGACTTTTCTTTTTTTTAGCCCTTGAAGAAAGTGGTTGATGTCACTTATCTATCTATTGTTTTGCTGTCAGGCAGCTCTGCCTAAGAGCATAGCTACATTTCACAATATTAATGATATGCTATAAGAACCTAACATAACATTTTATAGCCTTATAACTAATCTTATTATCAGATGACAATGATGTACAGTACATCGAATATTCATCATCCTCAGGTTTCTTTAAAACTTTTACAAGGAGAATGCACAGAGGCTGCTCTAGTCTAATTACTGTTCTAAATATATAGCTTGGTTTTCACTATTGAATATGGGCTCATAAAGCCTTGATTGAAAACAGTGTAGTGTATCAATCAGATGTCCTGCTGACATGTACCAGGAAAAAAAAAAACAAGAAAGCATTCAGTGGTTTATTCACTGACTGCTCAAGAATAGTGAACTGCAATAATCTGGACAATGCCAACCCAGTCCCTGACTGGTGGTACCTATAGATTAGAATTTTATAGGCTACTCAAATTCAATAGGTACAATTTTCATTTGGGGTTTTCAGACATTAAACAGCAGTATAAATGACTTCAACATTAGCATGGATCCCTTTTTTCCTTGAAGATCTCATATTCCTTATGTAAATACATATAATAGCAACCACATTGGCATACCCAGGATGGCTGCTAGTACAGGTTCTTAGGTCTGTTTATTAGGAAAGATAGCTATTTAAGGGGTTAACAATCTTATTTTAAATTACCTTTACTAGTTCAGGTGAAAAGTCAGCACCCTGAACTTCAGAGAAAATACAAGCAGAGAAACAAAGACCAACAGACAGGGCTCTGCCTGAATTAACTTTATACTTTATATACATCCCTAGATCAAGAGAGCCTTTACATCTGAGCAGTTGGGGAGCTCTCAGCCACTCAGGATCTTTACCAGGGAATCACAAGTTCCTTCTCATATGTAAGCCTCCAAAGCAAAACACCAACTCAGAGTATATATACATTTCTCAGAGTCAGAAGGCATCACAACCTTCCTGACTCAGTGCCTAACTAGAAATTAGCAAAAAGTGTGAAAGCAAGCTTCCCTTAATGGGTTACCCGTGAGGTATATTAATGGACAAGGAATGTCTCATATCCCATTAACACTATAATATGTATGTTCAGTTGTTTTTAGTCATGACCCCACTTGGGGTCTTCTTAGAAAAGATATTGGAGTAGTTTTCCATTTCCTTCTCTAGCTCACTTTACATAAAAGGAAACTGAGGCAAACATGGTTAATTGATTTGCCCAAGGTTATATAGTAAGTGTTGGAGGCCCAATTTGAACTCAGGAAGACGAGGCTTCCTGACTCCAGACCTGGCATTCTATCTACTGCACCGCCTAGCTGCCCTTTCACATTCCTTACCATCCTACTAAATGCTGGCAATGCCAGCCCTCTTAGATCTTTCCCAGTGTCATGACCACATGCTCACAAGGCCAGAAGAAGCAGCCAGTCTTTATACTCATTTCCTGGGACTATTTCCAGGTTCTTGGTTGGCCTTTATCAGACAACAGGCTATCCTTTGGTTTATATAAACTTGTCACTACCCTGTTATATTTACTCATCACTGTAATCTCATATTCCTTAAAGACTTGGCTCACAGTCATTCTTTCCATCCCAACCCCTATCATCATCATCTTTGGTGATATTATTAGTCACATTGATGTCTTTCTCAGACATGTTGGCCTCAAAGTTCATCAGATTTCTTAACTTTCACAATCTGCTTCTTCACATTCTGTCCATAACCCACACGTTCCAAGACCCCATATTGCTGCCCAGATCCAGAACTCCAGAGACTGTTACTCTGATTGTGGTCTCTTTCCCTTTCACTTCTTCAACCATCTCATTATTTCTAAACCTCATCTTTAGCTTCACCATGATCTCTAATACTGGGATTTCTTCCTGTCCCCACAATCCACTCCCTATTCCAACTTTTTTTTAACCCTCTCTCTCTATTTTTTAAGTTTTAGACAAATACTAAAATTTAAATACATCAGAAAATAAAAAAAACACTACAAACTTACATACTAAACTTAAATATAAAATAAGGAAAAAAATGCCATGTGCACAGCAGGACATAGGAGAGGATTCAATATATATAGCAATCACTTATCATTTCAAGAAAGCCTATATATTAAATACTATGCATTGAGTTGAAAGCTGTCTTTTATTTACTTCCTTTTAGGTTTTCTTTTGTTCTTTGCTGTATGTTTTTAAATTTGTTCTTTTATCCCCCTCCCTCCCCCATCCATCACTCCAAGACCACAGTTGAGCATGAGTATCTTTATACATAGGTATTGTTATATACATACACTTATACATATATAAACATATACTTTCCCTAAGAAATTCTACTCCTAATCTTTGCTTTTGCATTTGTGTATATCTCTTCTTTCTTATCTTTCCTAACTTCTCTAATTCTACATGCTACTTTGCCCTCTTATTACTTAATCTACCCCTACTCCAGGAAATCCTTCCTTATCCTCCCATTTCCTTAAATCTGAATAGCCTTCTATACCCCCTTTAACCTATTCCTTCACCCTTCCCTCTAAAGATGACCCCTTCTTTCATCTTCCCACTCCCTATCCCCTTAGAGTTTTATTTTTTTTAATTTAGAAGACTTTTATACCCTTTTAGATGTATATTTATTTTCCCCTCTTAAGCCCATTCCCAATAAGAGCAGGTTTCCAGAACTAACAGTCCCCATCCCCCATCTAATTCCTGCTTATTGGTTATTTCTCTTGCATCTCATTCATATAAGATAATTACTCTTTTTTTTTTTTGCTTTTTGGAGAGTGCTTGGGGTTAAGCAACTTGCCCAAGGTCACAGGGCTAGCAAGTGTTAAGTGTCTGAGGCCAAATTTAAACTCAGGTCCTCCTGACTCCAGGGCTGTTCCACTTAGCCACCCCAAGATAATTACTCTTTTGGCAGCTCTTGAATGATTTTAATTTTTAAAGTCATATCATACTCAGATCTATCTATCTTTCTTATAAGCTGCTTAATGACTAGTAACAATCTTAGACATAGGTTTTACATTTTCCATACATAAAAGGTAAACATTATATCCTTATTGAGTCCTTTGTAGCTGGTCATTGGTATATACCTTATATTTCTTTTGGTTCTTGTATGTCAAATCTTCTGAGTTCAGCATTTTGGTTTTTTTTAAACAGGGCCCTGAAAATCTGACAGTTGATCAAATGTCCATTTTCTTCCATTGAAAATTATGCTTAGCTTTGCTGGATATGATATTTTTGTCCTGAGGCCCAGTTCTTTTGCTCTTTGATATATAGTGTCCCAAGACCTGTGATTTTTTAGTGTCACCAACACTAGGTCTTGTGTGATTCTAATTGTGGTACCATCATATGTAAATTTGTCCTTGATATGGTGATTTTGGAACTTAACTATAATATATTTTTTTGGAGGGGTTAAGTGACTTGCCCAAGTTTACATGGCTACTAAGTGTTAAGTGTCTGCGGCCAGATTTGAACTCTGGTCCTCCTGAATCCAGGGCTGGTGCTCTATTTGCTGTACCATCTGACTGCCCATATAATATTCTTTTGAGTTTTCCTTGTAGTATCTCTTTTAGGTGGTGATCGGTGTATTTTTTTCTATTTCTACTTTACCCCCTTGTTCTAATGCTTCAGGACAATTTTCTTCAATTATTTCTTGTATTATTATATCACGTTTTTTTTATCAGAACTTTTAGGTAGTTGAGTTATTCTCATGTATTCTCTTCTTGATTTTTTCTCTAGATCTACAAAGCTAATGATGAACAACTTTCCTGAGGACTGCTGCTGTGAATTACTTTGGATCTAATAACATAGTATAGTGAACTCTCTATTTATTCAGCAATAAATTAAAACAGAACATTCTTAACAATATAACATAATAACTTATAACTAAGGTGGCCACATAGTCTTAAACAAAACATATCATTCAGTAAGTCACAATTTCCTCGATCAATACACGGTATTCAAATAAAGTCCTTTTCATCTTGACTCAAGGATGGCTTCCAATGATCCTTAATCCAATCATCCTTAAGGGGGAACAGAAAGTATGAACATCACCCACCCCTAAGTCACAGTAAGTCATAATCTTATCAATCAGTACATGTACCCAAGAAAAGTCTTCTTTCAGCTTGATATGAGACTGATAAAAGACTTCAATGACCCATATGTGTTTCAGGTGAGACTGGACCCCAGGTCTTCTGGATGCTAACATTGACTTTCTATCCATCTTGCCATAATGCCTCTTGTTTCTAATTTGTAGAGATCAGGTGCTTAATACAAAATTTCTTGAATAAAAAAGTCAAGGATAGAATTTAATTGACTTCCTCACTTGAGGGGCATTCTTGTATCATGCTCATGGTAGAAAATAATGACCTTCCCTCTGAAGGAAAATTAAAGATGGGAGAAAAGGTATGTGTGTTGGAAAGAAATATTATTATGATCAATAAAGATTCATTGAGCACCTGCTATGTATATGGTTAGGCTTTCTTGTATACAAAGAGGTGTCAGATGTAGATCTTGCCTCTCAAGCACAGTCTAGTTGGGAACACAACACCTTACCCATGAAAAGAAAAATCAATACAAAAAACAGGGTGTTCCTTATTACTTGAAAACACTCTCACTTTGCCAGTTGACATGATAACCATCCTTCAAGGTCTAGTTCAACTGGCATCTTTTCCCCAAAGTTTTCCTTGCTATTGCCCCTACCTGAAGCCAATGGTAGATGACTGAGTTGGTGGTTAAAAAGTAAAGGTAGTGAGTGTAGCTAGAGGAGTTTAGAAGAAAATAGTGTGTGTGTGTGTGTGTGTGCGCGTAATAGTTTAAAGGGAATAGAAAGGTCAAGGGAAGTTTTTGTTTGTTTTTTTTAGAGATAGAGAACATCTGAGGTACTTGGAAGTAGGAAAAGAGCAAGTAGCCGGGGGGGAGAGGGGGAGAGAGAGAGAGAGAGAGAGAGACAGAGAGAGAGAGAGACAGAGAGACAGAGAGAGACAGAGAGAGACAGAGAGAGAGAGAGAGAGACAGAGAGAGAGAGAGA
>NW_027186372.1:28489232-28595865 GCF_028583685.1 Petaurus breviceps papuanus | reverse complement strand
AGAGACAGAGAGACAGAGACAGAGAGACAGAGAGAGACAGAGAGAGATCAAGGGGGCAAAATTTTGAGTGAGACATATTGGATTGTGATCAAGGACATAAGCAAAGTTTGCTTTGGAAAGAATAAGTGCTATCTCATCTTCTGAGAAGAGAGAAAGAAGAATATGATAGGTGAAGGGGTAAAGCAACATTGAGGGCTAGAATAAGGGTGATGGGGAAGCAGGCTGTGGATGACCTTAATCTTCAAAGTAAATTAAGATGCATCTTCTGTGATAAAGGAAACTGTCCATCTTAGAGATTGAAGGAAAGCAGAGAAGCCTTGGGAGAGCTGCTATGGAGAATGCTAGTGTTAATTAGAGATAGTTAGAAGAACTACTATACTGCATCAGAACCTAGTTAAGGTTAAATAATGTGATTTTTTTAAATTCAGATTTGAAAAAAATTATTTTCAGTTCTGAATTATCTGGCTCCCTTCTTTCACCCTCCTGCTCCCCTGCCCCCACCCCCATTTGAGAAGGCAAGAAATACAATTTCCAATATACATGTGAAGTCATGCAAAACATGATAATATGAATTTTTAATGAGTCCAGTCTGCACATTTCCATTGACTTTTCTGGTAACATTTAGCAGTGTAGGTTGGGAACAGATAATACAGATGGTGGAGGTAACCCAGATTTGGGGTTCTGTGTGGCATGAACAGAGGAAAGAGAGAACAAGAGGGGAAATGTCCAAGGAGGATGAGTTGTTCTGGGTTAAACTGGTTAACAGTAGGGTCAAGATTGTGAAGTGAGTAAAGCGGGTTCAGAACCAAAATAATGGGATGGGATGACAGGTGGGGATTTAGGGATTAGAGAATGAAGAAAGGGTTCAGGAAGAGTAAAATAGAAGACAAAGAAATTGTCTTTTTCCTTAATTTTACATTTTTATTCATAGTTTTGTTTTCACACACACATATACATACACATACACACATACATATTTGCCCTATCCATTTGGAGGGTTACCTCTTATAACAAAAATAGAAAAGCAAGAGAAGGAAAAAAAAATAAGTTAGTCAAACTAACCAACACATAAACCAAGTCTGACAGTATATTCAAGATTCCCATTGATCACCAGCCTCTGCAAATAAGGGAGGGAGGTGTCTTGTCTTATCTTTTGTGTATGACTAAGCTTTTGTCATTATAATTAGGCAGTATTCAGTTTTGTTTTTGTTCTTTTCATTCTTTTCCATTATTTTAGTCATTGTGTGCATAGTTTTCTCATTTTGGTTACTCCAGTGTTCATCAGTTTATATAAATCAATACTTCTTTGAATCTTTCATATTCATTGTTTCTTTTGGTTCAATAGTATCCATTACATTTGTGGACCACAATTTGTTTACCCATTGCCCAGTTCATTTAAATCTAATTTGTTTCAATGTTTTGCTACCTGAAAAATGCTGCTATGAATGTTTTTGGTAAAATAGGAGCTTTCTTTCCGTGGGGTATATACTTGGCAGGAAAGTCTATAGGTCAAAGGGTAGAGATGTTTTCATTACTTCTTTTACACAATTTTAAATTGTTTTCCTGAATTATTCAAGCTACTCATAACTAAGTGCATTTAGTGTTCCTATTTCCCCACAGTCCCTTTATCTTTGATTATTCTCATATTTTGTTATCTTTGTGAGGTTGCTGATTGTGAGGTAAAAACCTCAAGGTTTCTTTGATTTGCATTTCTTTTATTATTAGTGATTGGAACATTCATATGATTGTTGATAGTTTAAATTTTTTTGAGATTGCTTATATTCTTTGACAATTATAAAATCTTTAATTTTTTGAAAAAGGATTTGCGTATTTGTGCTAATTCTCTACATGTCTTGGCTATCAGACTCTTATCTGTATTCACTGTATACTTATGCACCATCCTTCCTTTTCTCCATTCCCCTAAGGTTGCAAGATAGTCTGTCTCTTCATCTTTTCCATTTGAAAAATTGTGACTTTTTGCCAGAAGGAGATATCGGGAACTCCAGGCAGCTATGCCAGTATAATACCACTCAAACCACTGGATGGGATAAGAGATGCCATAGCCAGCTGGACCACGTTAAGAAAGCTGGAAGTAACAGGGGGGGTAGGACCGACTTTATTGATACAAACCTCTTTTATTCTTACCTCTTCAGTGTAAAAGCTGATGTAAAATTATGACTGCATCCTGTGATTTCTTTGTCTTTCCATTATTTCTTTCTGTTCTCTCAACACATGATAAGCTGAAACTCTGTCTTCAGTTCACAAAAGAACAGAGAAATCACGAATCACTGGGTTCTCATGATTAATTTTGAAATGATCTTTAAATTTTTAAATCATTTAGAATGAAACACCTGATAAAAATTCTATTTAAGGTAGTGATAGGAGGTTTTGTTTTTGTTATTTTTTAAACAAACAAAAGCTGTTTTGATTTTTTTAAACCTATTTCAGGAGCAGTCAAAAGATGAACAGTTTTCAAAAGAAGAATTGCAAGCCATCAACAATTGTATAGAAATGTTTAAGATCATGGTAAAATAAATAGGACAGTAAAACATTTCTTAGGTTTCACATTGCCTACAGAACATTGGCAATTGTGACAAAAATGGACATAGTTAATGTTAATAGAGGCAGTGGGAGGAGGGGATTCTTGAGAAAGCTTCCTGTCTAGGTGCTTACCACTTCCTCTTGCTCATTTCCGTAAGCTGACTTCTGATCCCATCATTTCACTGAAACTATTCTCTCCAATTTACCCTCCTATAACTCTCCAAGTTTCCCCTACACAGTAAACTCCAGGGGCTCCCTGTTACCTCCAGCATCAAACAGAAAATCCTGCATTTGGCATTTCAAGTCCTTCACAACCTGGACCCTTCCCTTCTTTCTAGTCTTTTTATACTTTACTTCAGAAAATGCACTCGCCTATCTGCAGTGGCCAACTTTCTGCTCCTAAAACATGACACTCTGTTTCTAGACTTTGAACCGACTGTGCCCCTTGCTTGCAATACTTGTCTGTCTTACTTTTGTCTCCTAGATTTCTGGCATTTTTTGAGGCAGCTCAGATCCCAATATCTATCAGAAGTTTTTCAAGGCATTCCCTCTCCATGTCTCCTAGTCACCCCTGGTGCTTTCCCTTTGAGATTACTTGTCATTTACTCTGACTGTATCTTGCATGCACATGATTATTTACATGTTATCTCCCTCATTAGAATATGAGCTCCTTGAAGACAGAAATTATATTTTTGCCATTTTTTGTATTGTAGCACTTAGCATAGTAGCTGGTACATAATAAGTGTTTAATTAATGTTTTGTGACTGACCAATACACTATTATTGGTGCTTGCAAAATGATTTGATATTATGCTAAAAAAAACAACTAATTTTGGTTAGTCTATACCCTGACTCAGAGATCTTACTGATAAACATGTATACTAAGGAGGTCAAGGACACAAAAATAAAGGCCTTGTATATACCAAAATAGTTACAGCAATACTGTTTTGTTTTGTTTTTATGTTGTAGTAATTTCTGTGAGAAAAAAAAATAAACAAATAGAAAAGTTCTCTCTTTTCCAGATTGAAACCTCCCCTGTAATACCACTACCATCACCAGCAGCAGTAGCAGAGCAACTATTAACCAAAACAACTATCGGAGTGATTACATTTTATAGTGTATATATGATGCTCAGGCCTAACTTTCTCCCATCTCTTTGCCAAGGGACCATCACTGATTTTTAAAAATCCTGAGTTTGACTTCCTTTTCATGAACATTCAATTTGCATTTTTATAGTCACTTTGTATATTCTTTTGGAGGGGGCTGGAGGTTCTACTTATATTACTCTGCATCAGTTCATAGAAACTTTCCCAATGTCTCTCTCAACTGCTCATACTCCTCATTTCTTACAGAGTAATAATATACGGCTACACTTCTAGGTCATAGGTTTTTCAGTTATTCTCCAATTTTATTCTCCTAGTGTTCTAAATAGGCACCAATTTTATTTCTAGTTATTTTTTAACCACAAAGAGTTCCGCTAAAATATCTTCATATACATTGAACTCTTTGTTTCTTTCTTTGCTTTTCTTGGGGGTTTATTCGCAGTAGTGGGATCACTGGGTCAAAGATTATGGACAGTTTAGTGATTTTTCTTACATAATTACAAATTGGTATCCCAGATGGGTAGGGCCAATCACAGTTCTGCCTGTAGGTCACTATTCCCACACCTCTTCTAACTTTGACTATTCCTGATTTTTGTCATCTTTGCCAATTTGGATAGTGTACGGTGAAAATTCCTGAGCTGTTATAATTTTTTATTTTTCTATCAATGATTTAGAGCATGTTTTCAAATAGTTTGTGAATTGTTTGCCATTCTTTTGAAAACTATTTTCTCTAGTCACTAATTGGGGAATCGCTCTTGGTGTTATATTCCTATATTGGCTCTCAGAATTTCATCAGAAGAATTTGATACAAATATTTTTACCACATACATATGATTTCACCAAAACTTTTTACTTATTTGGCAAAATGTTTTAAATTTAACATTATCAAAAGGACATATTCTGTCTTTTATGATTACTTTTATCCCTTGTCTCATTAAGAATTTCTCCCTCAAGTGGTAATTATGAAAGGCAGCTCCTCTCTGTCTCTGTCTCTCTGTCTCTCTCTGTCTCTCTGTCTCTCTGTCTCTGTCTCTGTCTCTCTGTCTCTCTCTCTGTCTCTCTCTCTCTCTCTCTCTCTCTCTCTCTCTCTCTCTCTCTCTCTCTCTCTCTCTCTCTCTCTCTCTCTCTCTCTCTCTCTCTCTCTCTCTGTCTCTCTCTCTCTCTCTCTCTCTCCCTCTCCCTCTCTCCCTCTGTCTCTCCCCCCTCTCTCTTTTCTGTCTCTCTCCAATGATGTGACCTTTTAAATGCAAATTAATCATTTAGAACTTTTTGTGATGTGTAAGGCAAGATATTAATCTAAACCTAATTTTAAGCAAAAGTCACACTGTTTTCTAGTTCCCAGAAGTTCACGTTAAAAAAGTTCTACCCCAAAGTATGTATATCCTCATATTTATTAAACACTGGGTTATTGTCTCAGTTGTTTTTGTGTTTTACTTGTCTAGTCACTCCTATTAACTACTTTTATTTTATATCCAATGCCAAATGTTTATGACTATTGCTTTATAATATAGATTGAGGTCTGAGAATGCCATGCCTCTTTCATTTATTTGAAAATTTTCATCAATAATAAATAGTGAAATTAACAGATAATTCCCTTTTTTTTTTGTCTATCCTGGTTCAGTTAATAGGACTATACTGTTTCATAAAAAGAATTTTGTACTGTTTTCTGGTGACTGGAAGTCTGTGACTTCCTAGACCAAAAATTCCTTCCCTGGTTACCACTCTCCTCTATTGTTGTAGGAGCTTTTACTTGTGTTTTGTAAACCCAGTACTCAGTACAGTATTAGGCTCATGCCAATAGGTTAATAAATGCTATATCAGTCATTCATCTTCATTTTGTCTCAGGGATTTAAAAATGCCCTTCCTTGTTCTTTTTCTTGGCTAGGCTGATAATTTTTTGCTTTTCTTTTCAATAAAGTATTAGTTTTATCAGTTCTATAATTGCTTTTTAATTTTCAGTTGCTCCCATTCTCTAATTTTTTAATATCTTTCTTTGTACTTGTTTTATAATTACTAATTTCCTTTTTTGTCTTTTTTTCTTCTTTTGTTAATATAAATTTTCAGAAATAAGTATTTTCCTTTGATAAGTGCTGTAACTGCATCTCATAAGAGTTGGAATTTTGTTTCCTTGTTAACAATAACTTTAAGACAATTATGTGTTATTTTTGCATTTTATTCTTTGACCTACTCATTATTCTGGATGGCATTACTTGATCTTCATTTATATCTGTATCTTTTGCTCATGTTTATTTTTATTGTGCCATGGTCTTTAAAGGATGTCTTTATTATTTCTGCCTTTTTATATTTGTTTATAATTCTTTTATGCCTTAGTATATGATTCAATTTTTATAAAGGTAACATGGCATTTTAAAGAAATATATATATATATATCATTTAATTTTATCATTTAGATGTCACCATAGGTCATTCAAACTAAATTTTTTTCTAAATATCTGTTCAGCTCTATATTTTCCTTTGTTAAGTTTTCTGTTGATTCTATCTAGTTTCAAGAAAGGAAGATTAAGGTATCTAATTGATATCATGTTGTTATCCGTGTATTTTTATACTTCTTTTAGGTTTTGTTTTAGAATATATCATGGAGAGGTGGCTAGGTGGCGCAGTGAATAGAGTACTGGCCCTGGAGTCAGGAGGACCTGGGTTCAAATATGACCTCAGACACTTGACACAAAAACTAGCCATGTGACCTTGGGCAAGTCACTTAACCCCAATTTCCCTCCAAAAAAAATAGCAAAAAAAAAAAAAAGAATATATCATGGAGAGGAAGGAATAAAGGGAAAAATTTAGATGTTTTTAAAACAAAAGATATAAATGAAATTTTAATCTTAAAAAGAATTTACTCATGGTGCTTTTGAATATTTTGGTGTTTCTCTTAGCATTTTTATATTTGCTTATAATTCTTTTATGCCTTAGCATATGATTCAATTTTTATAAAGGTAGCCTGGCATTTTAAGGAATATATATCATTTAATTTTCTCATTTAGATGTCACCATAGGTCATTCAAACTAAATTTTTTCTAAATATCTGTGCAGCTCTATATTTTCCTTTGTTTAGTTTTCTGTTGATGCTATCCAGTTTCAAGAAAGGAATTATTATTGCCTTATTTGAAAACATGAATATAAGTCCTGCTTTTTGAGTCACCTGAAAAGTGATAGATGTTCTTTACATCAACATTTTCATTTGTCTCTATACATTTTAAAATGTTTCTTGTATGCCACAACTTATTGGGTCTTTTAAAAATCTATTCCTCAGTTTTTTATTTCATTTTCATTGAAGTATTTAACCCTTTAACATATAGAGCCTTAATTGTTATGTTTGTATTTTCTTCCATTATGCATGTATGTGTGGATAACTTTTATATTCCACCTATTAATCAGCATTTAGTCTCTGCAATATTTATCTTATGTTAATTTGGTCATGATTTCCTCCAGCAATGCCTCTTCCTTCTTGTTACCCTACCTAATCCAAAATTTCCTGAGTTCAGATAGATACATACATAGATTGAACATTAATTAAGCACTTACTATATAGCAAGTACTAACCTAGCTACAGGATGCAGAAATGCAGCAAGAAAGAGAATCATTACCCTAAAGGAGCTTAGCTATAAAGAATTGGGGTAGGGAAGAACTCATAGCAACATGGTTTGGAAATTGGGGACCGATTATAGTTCCTGGTCTATTTCCTGGAAAAAATAAGGCAAAAAGTCATCTATCAGATAACAGATGAGAGACAGAATACAAGATTCCAGTGAGGAAGAGATGAGGCAAATGGCCAGCATAGATAGGAAATGGTTGGGAAATTTACTGTTATTTTTTTTCCCCTTCTCTTCCTCCTTTTTTTTAATGTTTGCCTTTCTTGTCTTAGATAAGTGTTAACTGCCTAATTCTCCCTGTCCCTCCCATCCAGTCTTACATTTCAGTGATAATTTGTAATATCTTTCCCAATAAGGTTTCCATTCTATTCCCTTTCAATTCCTTTCTACTTGTAGAATACTCTAGAATATGTTTCCCAGAATTTTAATTCTTCAGAATGGTATCAGGGTGTAGTTGAAGCTACTCTGTATCCTAGTTCTAAGGAGGCAATCCTGATCTTTGCCTTTTCCCATGCTACTTGCCTCTTTTAATGTTACGGCACCTCCACTTTGAACTTATGACATCTTTTCCACACCTTTCAGAACCTCCTCCCTACCCCTTCCCAACCATTTTCTTCCCAGTAGGTGAAATCAGCTCTGAGATTCAGACTTCCTTTCTCAAGAATTTAATCGCTCTAAGTGTCCAATCTTGTACCCATTCCCTTTCCATCCTCCCCATATAGTGTTCGTTTCAAGACTCATCTCACCTCTCCTAAATTTATGGGGTTTCTTTGATGATGTCAGATACTCCCCTTTCTTAATGTTCTCTCTTTACTCTCTTACTATGCCCAAATATACTGTGAGAAACTTAAAGCTCATCTATTTCTTCTCTCAAGTCTTGGTCAGTTTTTGCTGGCCTACCGTGTTCTACCTTTACCTTTCTCTGTTCTCTGTTTTCCTTCATTATCTTTTCCCTCTATTCAATATACACATATGTCCTATATTTACTAAATAAGGGCGTGATAATTTGCCTGAAATATTCACTTACTTTTTATCTTACTATCCTCATTTTTCCCTATTATCTTCCTTTTTCTTTAGATTGTGAAAGTCATGTTTTCTCTGAGAGAAGTAAGTAGGATCAGGGGAACAATATATATACACAAGGACTACAAGAATATAAAATGAAAACACTAACAGGAAGCTGAACAGTAATTAATTCTAATGATTAATCTTCGACCCAGAGAACAGATGATGAAACTTCCTTTCTTTCTGTAGAAAGACAAGGCATTAGGGGCACAGACTGTCACATATACTTTCTGTCATGGTCATTTTATTGATTGATTTTGCTTTATT
Organism: Petaurus breviceps papuanus; assembly: GCF_028583685.1. NCBI lineage: Eukaryota > Metazoa > Chordata > Mammalia > Diprotodontia > Petauridae > Petaurus > Petaurus breviceps. The sequence continues at coordinate 28,587,279 of NW_027186372.1, read as the reverse complement.
CCCCTCCCCCCCCATTATAAGGAAGGGCTTTTGAGGCAGGGCATATGTCAGAAAAAACTGTGATATAAAAGCAAAAGGCATCATGTAACTTAAACAAATCCTATAACATCTGGGCTCTCTAGTGGCTGTGTTCTGGTTGGGGGCTCCCATTACAGTTAGTTTATTGGAGAAGGTATTAGATAATAAGACAAAGGTGAATCTCAGGTTCACCCATCACCTTCCTCAGTTTGGAATTCAAGATGCTCTACTCTCTGGCACCAACTATCCAACCATGTGACTTTCTCTTCCACTACTTCTCACCATACCACCTGGCATAATTTATTGGAGAGCTGCAAAACTTATTTTTAGCACTTTTTAGTTCACGGGAAAGCTGTGTAAACACCTGGTTCTGATCATTTTCTTTCTTTCTGTTTTAGACTCCTGAGGGCTATGGAATTGATCTTGAGCACAAGAAATCTCTAAGAATGGGGAAAGACAAACCAGTTATCTGGGAGGCTAAGGCTAAGTCAACCTGGGAAGCAGGGAGACCAATAGGCTAATTTTGTGGGTCCTTGTAACTCTGCAGTTCTTCTAATAATTATGAGAGTTAGTTCTTCTTAACTTCTGAAATGCTCAGGAGTTTTGTGCAGGAAAGGAAATGCTTTTACTGATGCTTTTTGTTTATAGATCATACTCACTTCCAAATATGTTTCTCCTCCACTTCTTTACCCATTGAATCTTCCCTTTGAACAATGACCTGAAAAGAAAAAGGAAATCAGTTTGGCAAAACCAATCATTATTGATTATATCTGACGAGATATGCAAAATTACATATCCATAATCCTTCTGTTCCTGAAATGAATGGAAAAAGGTGCATTATCTCCATTCTTTTTGTTGAGTCGAGACTGCTAATTATAATTTTATAGAATTCTGGGTCATTTTATTGATCTTTTCTTTATCATTCTTATAGTCACTATACATATTGTGGGCAAGAGAAGATTACACAGTGTTGAAAAATCGGATGGTGAGTACATTGCCAGTCAAACTCTGGGCCTTTATGGCAGGGGGTAAGACTCTCTATAGAAGTAATGATCACATAATGTTTGCTGCATCTGTTGGCATGAACCCTCTAATACTAGGACAAGACTCAGCTAACCACTACTCCATCAACCTGGCACTTATCCTAGGTCCCTCCTTAAGTGGGAGTCAGTCTGGAACTCAGCCCATGTGCCAGCTGCCTAATGACAGATGGTTCTCACCTGTCCAGAAGAAAACTTTAATTCCATTTGTCTGCTCTGACCCAGATGTGGGGTCTCCTACCCCTGGCGCTGTGCAACATCTATCAGCTAAGAGACCAATGAGCTCAGTGTCAAACCATTTTAGAGAGTAATTGAGTATTTACTCTGAAGTCTGGAAGGAGTCCCTATATTTCCTCCTTTTAGTGATATTATTATCAGTATCAATAGAGAGGTGGTCATGAATTATTTTGGCTGCAATAACTCACGAAATAATTTACTAAGGCATGGTGGACTGAAGTCTGTGGACTGAACCAATAGATGAAATAACAATTTCTATTGATAACAAGATGAATATAAACATCTTTCATTTGTTCAATACATTTTATTTTTCAGAGCACTTATCTGATTTTAGGATTACAAAAGTCTGGTGAAGTTGTCAAGGAAGATCCATAGGATCAAAAATCTTGAACGGAAAGGGATCTCAGCTGCTATTGAAACTGACCTCTTCATTTTACAGATAAGGAAACTGAGACACAAGTGATTTCCTAAAGTCTTACACAGAGTTAATGGCAGAGTCGGGATTCTAATTAGGATCCTGTGGCTTTGAGTTCAGCTCTCTTTCCAATGTACCATACTGCTTCTAAGTACCATGCGTGCCTCCCCAGAAAATAAGACACAGCATTTGCTGGCCTGAGATCACATACCTATTTAGTGATAGACCTGAGACTGGAATTTAGGTATCTTGACTCTTAGTGAAATTCTCTTGCGAATGTGTATATTTCATATGTTCTACTAGTTTGTAAACTTTCTGAGAGTAGGACCCATGTCACAGAATGTCAGAGTTGAAAGAGAGGCCTTCATTCATAGGTCTTTCATTTTCATCATCCTGGTAAATCCTCCATTGTACTTAGGGAATAGTTTCAAAGAAAGTGGTGAATGCTGTGTGGAGACTGTTGTGTTAGACTCTGAGGGGAGATTTAAAAATGTTTACATATGAGGCAATAAAACATAACTAGTTGGAAAGAGTACAGAGGAGGATTGGTAAGGCTATAAGGATCAATTGAAGGAGCTGGGGAGTATTGAATAGTTATTGGTTAGATATCAGAAAAAGCTTCGTAACAAATAGAATTGACCAAGAATAATATGGAGTATCTCAGGGTCACGGATTCCCCTTAAGGTAGTTAAGGATGGAGGACCACCGGTCAGGGTTGTTGTGGAGATGATTCTTGTTCTGGTACAGGATGGATTATGTGGCCTCTAGGATCCCCTTCCAACATATATTCTGTGATCTAGGTCCTGACCCCATGGAGCATATAGTCTAGCAGAAGTTTATGATACATAGAAAGTGGACAGAAAATTCCAATAGGAGTTAAGAGACCTGGAGCCCAATCTCAAGCCTATGATAAATAGGTGCATAATCTTGGACAGGGCAATGCTGTTTCTTCTTTTCTGGGGAGATAAACCATGGTGCCTTGAGGCAGTTTTCACAGGACCAGTTCTGCCACTGTGGGGCTTCATTTCTCTGTGCCTCAGTTTCCACAACTATAAAATGAGGAGGTGGGAGAAGGTCTCTTCCAGCACTAGAGCTATGATGTCATGATCCTATAAAACTCCTAAATGAGCTTCTGCATTAAGTGTTATAAAGGGAGGGGGACTGTATACAGAGGGGCAAAGTTAAAGTGAAGCACTTCAATCAGAATAGCTTTCAGGGCAGGAACAGTTAAATAACATGTAGAGTGTGTACTTAATGATTAAAACACTGAGCAACAGGCAGCCATCGGCCTTTTTAAACCTCCCAAGAGAGGCACCTTTATTAACTGTGACCTTCAAAAGATTGTGAACTTCAGAAAGTCTTCAGGGGATGTTTACAAGACTCATAGCAGAGACTAGAACCAATTCCATCCTTTGCTCCTTTTTCTCACTCCACCCTCCTCCCTTTCCATCCCTGTGGGTGGAAGAAGGAAATGAAATATAAAACCTTAAAATAAAAATGAATGTAGAACTGCTAAAGTACATAACAGAATAATTTTAGTTTCTCATCAGTAATGACATAGGGGAACCTGAAAAATACTGGGGTGGTGAAAAAAGAGCTAACCACGGAGTTAGGGGAGATTTAGGTTCGAGTCTTGCCTCTGATACATACTGTCTGTGTAGTTCTGGGCAATTCTAAGAGCCCCAGGAGACTCTAAGTAGCAGTCATTGCTGTTCAGTCTTTTCCATCATGGCCCCTCTTCCTGACCTCATTAAGGTTTTCTTGGCAAAAGATACTGGAATAATTTGCCATTTCCTTCTCCAGCTCATTTTACAGATGAGGAAACTGAGGCAAATAGGGTTAAGTGACTTGCACACAGCTAGTAAATTTATTTTTTTATTTTTATTTTTTGCTTTTTGGAGTGCAATTGGGATTAAGTGGCTTGCCCAATGTCACACGGCTAGTTTTTGTGTTGTGTCTGAGGCCGGATTTGAACTCAGGTCCTCCTGACTCCAGGGCCGGTGATCTATTCACTGCCCCACCTAACTTCCCCAGCTAGTAAGTTTCTGAAGCTGGCTTTAAACTCAGATCTTCCTGCCTTCAGTCCTGGTAATCTATTCACTAGCTGCCTAAGTTACAGAGCAGATGCTAATGTGTGTTGGAAGAGGGTGTTTCCTATGGGGGCACTATTGACATGAATGAGATCATGGATCTATACACCTGTCCAAAAAATGAAGAAGAAGAATCTAGCCTGTTGGGGGCGGCTAGGTGGCGCAATGAATAAAGAACTGGCCCTGGAGTCAGGAGGACCTGAATTCAAATATGGCCTCAGACACTTAACACACAAAAAACTAGCCATATGACCTTGAGCAAGTCACTTAACCCCCAATTGCCCTCCAAAAAGCAAAAAAAAAAAAAAAAATCTAGCCTTGAAGAAGATTAGCATTAAACAACCCAACTTAGGATCAGTCTTAAAGAGATCAGGCAACACTGTCATTGCTTGAGAATTTGCTAAAATCTCTGATGACCCTTAAAGATGAGTCACTCAGAAACTCTGGCATCTGGAGAGTAAAGACTGGTGGAGAAACTGGGTGCTTGGTTAGAAAAATGTTGTGGACTGAATTACATTTGGAACCTATCTGCAACATTACTTTATGGCATTATTTCCAAATGTTTTCTGGTGGCTAAATGAAGGGGTACCCAACATACTTGACCCTAAGTGTCCATAGACCCTTAAGGATAGATTTCAGGGGTTCTGTGAACATGGATGGGAAAATAAATCTTTATTTTTAATAACCTCTAACTGAAATTTGTGCAGCTAGGTGGTACAGTAGAAAGAAAGAGTGCAAGACCTGAAGTCAAGAAGATGGGTCTTCCTGAGTTCAAATCTGGCCTCAGACACTTAGCTGTGTGACCTTGGGCATTGTTTGCCTCAGTTTCCTCATCTGTAGAATGACCTGGAGAAGGAAATGGCAAACCACTCCAGTATCTTTGCCAAGGAAAGGTTCGCAAGGTTGTGAAGAGACCAACATAACTAAAAGTGACTGAAAAACAAAAAACTGAAATTTAGCATTTTCTTCAATTATTTAAAAAACACTATTCTGAGAAGGGCCTTGTGCATGGATTTCACTAGACTTACAAGGGGGTCCATGACACTAAAAAGATAAAAAAAACCTCTGTGACAATTGTCACAGAAGATAACTGTAAAAACTGAATAGTAGAGAGAGTAAAATATTTTACAGTGTGGAGAAAATTTGGATGGGTGGACAAAGCACTAAAATTCTGCAAGACACATTTATTCCCCATTCTACCAGTTCATAGACCTGTTGGATTAGGAGTAGCCTTGAGTGGATGTAGAAGCAGCCTTCTCTCTCCCTGTCTACATCTCAGCTACTTCTAAATCTACCAAGGAGAGAGTTCAGAATCTCTCTAGGCAACCTGTTTTCAGCAAAGCAGTCCAAAGACTATCCAAGTACAATCCAATCTCTTGCCTGGGCAGATTCTGCCAAGTTGAGAAGGCTTGAATAGGGGCCAAGTGATAATTTGTTGTCTGAGGACTAGCTTGGGTAGCTTGAATGACAGCACTAGAAGACTGGACACCAGGGGATAGATTTTTTTTTCAGTCACAACATCCCCTAAGGTGAGGAGCAATTGAAATCTATGTTAGGGGTAGTTGTGGAGGGAAGGACTTGCTCTGATGAAACCAGGGGTCCTTGAAGTATTGAAATAAGTAATTTGTTCCTGCAAGAGCTGTAAGAATATAATTTGAGCAAGAACAGTCCAGGGAGATGGGAAGCACAATGCATTAAAATCTAAAATCTGTATTACTCCAGGACAGCCTTCTGTGACATAGAGATGTCTTTCAAAAGAATCCCGAATTGAGGGGCTGTGCAATTGGATTGAAAGCCCTGTTCTCTTAAATCATGAGAAGTGGGGGAAGTATCCAAATTAATTCACTGGAGCATAATTAAACTAGTTAAATCCATTTTAAAATGGAGTCAGAAACACCTCCATGCACTTAATTCAAAGTGATATCTTCGAAAGGATGTGATTATAGTAACCCAGGATATTTAAAGTGCTAATTCAAGGATTTTTTTCCCCTGTTGAATAAGAGGAAGCATTAATATAGGCTTATTGTATTCAAGGGGAGAAATGTTCCCAAAGCACCTCCTGTCTTTTGTAGGTCACTAGGACACCACTTAGCCCATCAAAGGAGGTCATTTGTGAACTAGTAAACCATGGGTCTGAAAGAGGGAATGCATCTTCCTCAAACGCCAAACATTGCAAATAAATCAATTTAATTCAAAACACACCTGTGGAGTTCCTCTCGTGAGCAGAATACTGTTCCAGGGCTTGAGGGAGATCAAAATTAAATTAAGGCAATGTCCAGGACCTCATGTAGTTTATTATGTAGTAGGGGATTTTAATAATCACATGTGAAAAGCTATAATACAAAATGACATAGGATAATTACATTATAAAGTACAAAAAATTCCATGGGGAGTTTGAGGTAAGACAGGTCATCATCAGTGGTGGGAGGGCATCATGTAACACTTCCTGGAAAGATGAGATTTGAGTTGAAGTAAACAGATTTAAATGACCAGGTTGCTGAAAGAACAGGCAGATAGGGTGCCAAGCCATTGCACATGATCTTGGAGATATCATGGCAGATGGGAGAGTTGCCCACAGGAATAGTGTGGAACAAATGATTCTCCAATGTTCTAAAAAGTGAAGAGAGTAAAGTCTGCAAGCTATTAGCCAGGGAGCTTAATTTTGATTCCTGGAAAATTATAGAACAAAATATCAAAGAGACATTTGAAGTATACATGACAAATATAACAGTGTAACAGAAAAGAACAAGATGAAATCAAACTGAACACTGTATAATTTTAATGAACCAGTCTGACCCTAAAGAAGAGATGAGAAAAATATGCATTCTTCTTTTCTTTAAAAAGGGGAGGAAATATGAGTCTGGAGCATTGTATATGCTATTAGTCTTATTTGAAGAGTTGGTTACTTTTGCTGAATCCCCTTTCTTCCCTGTCTTTAATTTTTGGTACTGCCAATAATAAAGGATCATTCCTTGTGAAGCGGTATGCTTGGAAATGAAGAGGATATAAAAATAAAATATGTCAATAACAACTTATAAATAACATATTGTACTGAAATGATGGTTTGTGAATATCAAAAAAACTGAATGGTGATTACAGATCGGTAGTATGACTTTTTCAAACACAGGTCAGTCCAGACTAAGCTCATTGCCTTCTTTAACAAGACTGCTATACTGATAGATAAAATTATATAAATATATATATATACATATATATGTACACACACATATATATATAATATGTGGCTATAGCTATATACATACACAATACATATGTATACATACACATATACATGCATAAGTATATACATACAAATACATATTTTGTTATTGTGTAGTCATTTTCATTTGTGTCTGACTCTTTGTTTGGGGTTTCCTTGGCAGTGATCCTGAAATGGTTTGCCATTTCTTTCTCCAGCTCATTTTACAGATGAGTAAAATGAGGCAAGTAGGGTTAAGTGACTTGCCCAGGATCACACAGTAAATGTCTGAGGCTGGATTTGAACCCAAGTCTTCCTGACTCTAGGCCCAATGCTCTAACCTCTAAGCAACCTAGCTACTTGTTATTATAATTATTATTATTATCAGGGGAATTCCACAGATATAGTTTAACTAGGTTTTAGCAAGGCATTTGATAAAGTCTCTCACCTTATTCTTGTGTACAAGTTGGAGGGATGGAAGCTAGGTGAGAGCTTAGTTAGGTGAATGTTGGCCTGGTTGAAGATACCTGGACCTAAAGAACAGTCAATAATGCTCAATGTTAGCATGGAAGAAGTTGTCTGCTAGAGACTTCTCCATGTACTTCTTCTTGATTCCATTCATTTTAATAATTAGAAGGTAGTTGGGTGGCACAGCAGATAGAGTGCTGGGCCTGGAATTAGGAAGGTCTGAGTTCAAATCCAGCCTCTTACACTTGCTGCAAATCATTTAACTTTTGCCTTCCCTAGTTTCCTCAATTGTAAAATGATAATAATAGTTCCTACTTCCAAGGATTCCTGTAAGGATCAAAGGAGATAATAATTGTAAAGTACTTAGCATAGTAGTAGCAATGTAGTAGGTGCTTAATAAAGGCTTATTTCTTTTTACTTCCCACTCAAGGGGATCAAGATCCCCTATATTCAAGTATTTAAAAGACTGCCAGGAAGAGGGCTTATTTTCTAAGATCTATTCGCTACTTAGTTCCTAAGGAGAGAAGTCAGTACAATGGATACAAATTGTAGAAAGGCAGATGCAGGCTCTATGTTTGGAAAATACTTGCTAAAAATTAGAGCTATATGATGGTGCATCAAATTCCCTCAGGAGTTAGTGAGTCACTATAGGTCTCTAAGCAAAAGTTGGATGGCCATTTTTCTAGGATCTTACAGGATGGATTTTATTCAGGCACACAGAGTTTTGGAATTCTGAAATTCCTTCCTACTCTAAGATCCTATATTTCTCTGAGTTGGGCTTTGAAGTGTCAGTTCATTTCAACAAGTGGATAAGTGAAGAGGGATAGGGTCTTTAAGTCATGGTGAATGGTGTGAACAGAGACAGGGAGGTAGGAAAGTACTATTTAAAGCATCTCCAGCCATGTTCAGTGGATGGTGAGTTGTTTGAAGTTTGATTGAAGCTTATTCAAATAATATCTAATAATAACAAACTATAATAAATATATAATACATATATAATATAATAGATAATAAATAGATAATAAAATAACACTTTAAGGTTTGCAAAGTACTTTACAAATATTATCTCATTCTTATCCTCACAACACTCCTGGAGGTAGGTGCTATTATTATTCTGATTTTACAGATGAGGAAACTGAGGTAGACAGGTTAAATGGCTTGCCTAGAGTCTCAACACTAGTAAGTATCTGTGATTAGATTTGACTTCAGGTCTTACAGAGTCCAGATGCACTGTTCTATCCACTTTGCCACCAGGGAGCATGAGATAAGGCTGGAAATGTAGGATAACACAGTGCTATGAGGGGGCTGGAACACCAGACTGAGGAGTTAAATGGTGCTGTTAACAGACTTACTCTCAACACTTACATTTTCTACATTTTGATGTGTAAACTATACATACCCAAGAACATGCATACTTTTAAAAAGCCATGCCCTGTCTTGTTTATGTAGTACACACAAAGGTGGTTAAATGCCACTTGATGATCAATTGTGTCAGTTTCTATGCTCATCATTCCTTATACACAGCAGTCAAACAGGGAATTATCAAAATTAGACTCAGAAGCTCCTCCTTAACTTTCACAGGAGATCGATGTAGAAGCTCCTCTGTTTGACTGGTAAAGTCTTTCACAACTTGGCCCCAGGCCACTTTTCCAGCCTTATTGCATATCATTCACATACATGCCCTCTACAATCTAGTCACATGTGGTCATGCTGGTGGCCATTAACCATGGCACTCCATCTTCCATCTCTTCTCTTTGTGCCTTGTGCACTGGTAGTCCCCTTGCCTAGGATGCACTCTCTCCTCACTTTACCTTTTTGAATTCTTGCGTTCCAACCCCCCCCCAAAAAAAAAACAATCCAGCTTAAGAGTCAGCTCCTACAAGAAACCTTTCTGATTACACTTGTCATTATCAACACTATCATAATCTCTCTCTCTCTCTGTCTCTGTTTCTCTTTCTCTGTCTCTGTCTCCTTCCCTCTCTCTCTTCACACACATATTTGGGACTAGATGACCATTTGTCTGGGTGCTTATAGGAAAGATTTTAATTCACATACTTGGATTTTGAGGTTTGCAAGTCACTTTACAAATATCTCATTTTATCCTCATGACAATTCTAGGATGTATTTTACAACGGAAGAAAAAAAGCTTAAGTGACTTGTCCAGGCTCACACAGCTAGTAAGTATCTGAAGCTGAATTTGAACTCAAGTCTTCCTGACTACAGGTCCAGTGCACTATCCACTATACTACCTGGTTACCCAGTGCCTCCTTTCTCAAGTTGCCTTATATTTATTTCATATTTTTAGTTGTTTTTTGGTTGTGTCCTACTCTTCATTAAACCATTTGGGGTTTTCTTGGCAGAGATACTGGAGTGGTTTGCTATTTCCCTCTTCAGCTCATTTTATAGATGAAGAGACTTAGGCAAAAAGGGCTAAGTGACTTGCTCAGGGTCCCATACAGCTAGTAAGTGTTGGAAGCCAGATTTGAATTCAGGAAGATGGGTCTTCTTAACTCCAGCAGAGCTCTCTATCCACTGAGCCATCTAGCTGCCATTTATTTCATATAGATTTTGTACTTTCTTACACACACACACACACACACACACACAGATATATATATATATATATACACACACACATTTTCTCTCCCCTCCCCCCATAGAAAATTATGAGATCTTTGAGGGCAGAGACTGTTTCATATTTGTTTTTGAGCCCTCAATTCCTGGCACATAGTAAGAGCTTTAACAATGCTTTCTGCTTGATTGATTTTAGAGCCATCGTTGTTCCTTGATTAAAATATTTGACAAAGGTAAGTATTTGTTTTTCCTTCATCAAATACTGTTTCTCCATTCATCATCTCCACCAACCACAGTGCAATGAGCTACTTCCACTCCTCTCGCCCCCCAGTTCATCTGACTGTCCTTCAGGAAGCCTCAGGAAAAAGCCCTGGCTTTCCTGGACTGCTACTCCTTTATGTGGGCAAATGGAAGGAAAACCAGTCCAATGAGCATGCTTTCTGGGCATCCAAAAAGAAACTGGGACTCACTGATGTAATTTCAGTTCATTACAGATTTCCTAAACCTGCCTTGCCTAAGTGGATTTAAATTTTTTCCCCTGCCACTTAGCTTGGAAAAAAACCTTAATTGCAACATTTATGCATAATTGCTAGGTGATGAATGCCTGAGGAATTTTTCCTTGCAGACGCATACAAACGTACACATTACAATCAACTTTCGAGGGAGGGAAAGATACATTGTTCCCCCAGAAGGGTTTCTGCCCTCATGCAGGTGGGCACCTAGGATTCACCCACTTCTCTGCTCTTCACTTCACTATCTCATTTTTCACATTTTAAAAATAACTCTCAGGAGGAACTCCATCCAGACAGCTAGCTTGTCTCAAAGCAGCATGAGTAGAATAGCTTTGTTGGACAGGAAAATCACAAAATTATTCTATGAACCAACATGTATTTATTGTGTCCACTGTGGGATCAAGGTTATGGTAGGCAACATGCAGGATATTTTGTTGTGTTCAATTGTTTTAGTTGTGTCCAACTTTTTGTGACCCAATGTGGGGTTTTCTTGGCAAAGATATTAGAGTGGTTTGCCATTTCCTTCTTTAGCTCATTTTACAGATGAGGAAACTGAGGCAAACAGGGTTAAGTAACTTTTCCACTGTAGGATTTGAACTCAGGTTGTTCTGATTCCAGGGCTAGTGTTTTATCCACTGTGCCACCCAGCTATCCCTATGCTGAGAATTAAGGAACTAGAAACTATACCCCTCAAAGAGCTTGCAATCAAATTTAAGTAGAGAAGAATAATACATTTAAAATAGTAACAAATAATAATGGACATTTTATAGATCTTTAAAGATTTTAGAGTGCTTTACATAAAGATATCCAATCAATTGCCAAATTTTGTCATTTCTACCTCACATCATCTCTAGCATGTGCCCCATTCTCTATTTACATGGTCACTAACTTAAATCGGGCATTTACTATTGCATGGATTATGCCTGTGTCAAGGTAATTTCTCCAGTTTGTCCTTCCTTTAGTCATCAAAGTAATTTTTCTAAAGCACAGGTCTGACTATGTCACTCTGCTCCTCACTATATTGCAATGGCTCCCTACTGACTCTGGAACTAAATATCAATTTTTCTCTTTAATATTTAAAGGGTTTTACAATTTGGACCTAATATGCCTTATGTAATGTTAATGTGATTCAGGATCTTCCCTCCCCTTTGGAGGGGGACTCTTCATTCCCACATGGAGCCCATTAAGGGAAGTTTGCTAAGGGGAGGCTTGCTTACAAGACTTTCACATCTTTTCTTAATTTCTAATTATACACTGATTCAGGAGGGTTGTCATGCCTTCTGGCTCTAAAGACAGGTATGTGTACTCTGAGGTTAGCATTTTTCTTTGGGGTTAACTCATTGGAAGATTGTTCTTGTGATCTGACCTGATGGACTCTGGGTAGCCCACTTTGAAAAACCCAGATGTTGGTGCTTCTGTCTCTGGTAACTATGTATGTATTGCCTTCATCAGACAGTTAGATCTGTTTGTTGATCTGTCCTAATTTCTAAGACGGAAGCCCTATCTGTTGTTTTTCATGTCTCTGCTTGTATTTTCTCTGAATTTATTCTGCCTATATTTTCTCCAAGTTCAGGGTACTGACTTTTCCCCTGAACTAGTGAATGGAATTAAAAAAGATTGTTGACCCCTTAAACAGCTATCTTTCCTAGTAAAGCAGATCTAAGAAGCTGTGCTAGTAGCCATCCTGGCTATGCCAGTGTGGTAACCACTACTCCTTCTAAGTTCCTTCCCTTCTTTTCTTTATGATTCTACCAAACTGGACTAGCTGTTGCTCCCACAGGACATTCCACCTCCTTTCTCTGTGCTGTTGAACTGCCTACGCACTCACCCTTTTCCCCTTCTCTCAGATCTGGAATTTATTCCCTCCTTTCCTCTACTGATTAGTCTCACTTTGTTCCAACTTTGAAATTAAGCAGTCCTGATTCTAGCAGCTGTTAGAACCCCTTTCTCCATAATTTACATGAGTTTTGTTTTGTATGTGTGTCCTCTCCTTGTTGTCCCCCCCCGCCCAATTTGACACTCATAGGTTGAATATTGGGTTCCCAGAAGAGTTCCAGTTCAAAGGTACTCTATGGGTCTCTCCTCCAAAACTCTAGCTCACAAACTAAGATTGGTATGTTTACTTCCAAGAGACAATGGAAACAAAGTAGTTCAAAGCATCAATATTGACTAAGATGCCATAGTAAAAAGAGTAGCTACATAACAATGTCCTCACAAAGCTAGATACACTCTTCCACAATTATACACAAGACAAGTTGGATGAGTAGGCATAAAAGGAATAAACTGACGGGGAAACACATGTAAGGAACATGTGTGGGTCAAGGAAACTCATGACTAACTTCAGAGCTCTCATGTCCTTTAAAAAAAATTACCATGCCCTCACACTGCTCCCCCCTGGGCCAATGTGTGTGTGGGATAAGTCTCCTATTTGAGCACCTGGGCTCGCTCCTTTGATAGTCCATCTCTCAAATGCCAGGACTTTTAATTTTTATTTTGTCTTTTGATGTCTTTTGATTTGTGCATAAATTGGATTTAAGTGAGGCAGAGTTGCGTGAAACTTACTGTCACTTCCAGAGTTATCACAGTCTAGTGGCAGGACAGAGTCAAGAGGACTGGTGATAGCTCAGATGCAGTGGATGACCTTGGTGTCTCCAACAGCTAACCAAGCCCTATGTGCTCTACAGTGCCCCCTTCAGCTGCCTTCATTGCCGTTGGAACAAATTATTCTCATCTAACAAGGGAAGTCTTCACATTCTTGGGGTAGACAGGTTCCCTCCCCCCAATTGACCAACCCCCCAGGTTATTCTCAATGTGGGTTAGCCTAACCACATCGGTATGGCCACTGGGCACGCTACAGCTTCTTGGGGCCACAGGTGAAAGTTAAATGTATTAGGAGGACACCAAAGGTGGAAAGCAGCCCTTGCACCAGAGATGCTAGTCTTCCCTGAAAGCACTCTACACCCCAAACACCAGGGCTAATTCCCCTTTCAATACCCAGATATCAGTCTTCTTTCCTGTCAGGGGTAACATTCCTTAAAACTGATTCTTGCCCCAGTTGACTCTCTTCCACTCTTTGGGGGTGCAACGTATCTTCCTGGGCAATTAAAATTGCTGCATTGGTGTAATGGGAATGTAAATTTTAAAGATCTTCCCTGCCCCTAGGCTAAAGTACACCTGGAGCCTGGGGTGGGAGGCTTGTTTTTCAGTAGATACTTCTTGATTGGCCAGTGGGTCCAGAAGGTTGTTACATTCTCTGAGCCAGGAGAAGGCTATATAAGCCCTGATGTGTAGCTTTGTTTTGGGGCTCACTTTGAGAAGTGTTCTGTGATTTGATATGGATTCTGGGAAGCCGTTGTCCAGAGCCCCCCAGCTTTGAAAAACTCAGATGTTGAAACCCAGATGTTGATTTGGTATGGATGTAATGGTTGGACAGTTTGGAAATCTGTCTACTTGATCTGTTTCTCTGACTTGATAATCCTGTCTGTGTATTCTGAAGTTCGGGGTGCTGACCTTTTTTCCCCTGAACTAGGTAAATGATACATGTTTGATTAAAGTAAGCCTGTTAACCAATTTTGAGTTGTTTTCCTTTATCAAAGCAGATCCAAGAACCTGTATTGGCAGCAAACCCTGTGAGGACGCTTGGGGTGCTTGCTGCTACAATTGGCTGATGAGATTAGGGGGAGAAAGAAATCCTCTCTCCCTGCTGCCCTCTGATAGAGGAGCTTGTCCAGAAGCACTCTACAAAGTTGCTTCATATCTTGAACCTCTCTAGGAGCTGGCAGCCACGCTTTTTAAAGGCAACTGGGGGAGGGGTGTGACCAATCTTTCACCAGCCAATGTCAAGTTGCCCTTTTGTTCCATCCGGGAGAACTCTTTCACACTTCTTAAAGAGGTAATAGTGTGTAGATATGTCTTTGTACTCCATTTAACACATTAACACCTCAGCTCTCTATTATGTACTCCCTTCTGCGATTTCATCAACTAGACTGCATGGAATCAATTGTTCAGAGATTACCTCCCTCCCCAATACATATATATTTTGTACATACTTATTCAGTTTGTCCCAAAAGTCTTTTGTTGTTGTTCAGTCATGTCCAACTCTTCATGACCCCATTTGGGATTTTCTTGGCAAAGATACTGGGGTGGTTTTTCATTTCCTTCTCCAACTCAGTTTACAGATGAGGAAACTGAGGCAAACATGGTTAAATGACTTGCCTAGGGTCACATAGCTACTAAGTGTCTGAGGCCAGATTTGAACTCAGGAAGATGAGTCTTCCTGACTCCAGTTCTGACATCTATCCACTATCCCACCTAGTTGTCCTCCCAAAAGTCTTAGTTCAGTTTTAAGCTCTTAAATCTGAAAACTTAAGCTCTCGAAGCTTAAAATTGCACTAAGACATTTGGGACATACTATAGTATATACATGTTTTCTCTGTGGATAGATTACATGTTTCTTGAGGGCAAGGGTTTTTCTTTTTTTAATTTTGTCTTTATGTATCAAGCACCTAGCACAGTGCCGGGCAGACACTTAATTGGTACCTATAAATGCCTAGTGATTGACTGATTATTAATCTCTTCCCTTTGCTCACACTATTTCCAATGCATATAAAACATGGTCATAACTCAGATACTTATTGACTGTGTGACCTTGGACAAGCCATTTAAACTCTCTTCATCTGCATTTCCTCATCTGAAAAGCAGAGACTTAAAAAGCTGTGGTATCTTTCTCATATTTTTCTCATATCAATCTCAGAATTCCTATGAGGCCCAAATGAGATGGATTGTAAAGGGCTTTGTAAACTTTACAACACCATATATTATCTGTATATAAATATTATATGTGTCAGTTATTTTTATTATTATTGAATGAAATTGAAATGACCAGGAAGACTGTGAGTGCACCAGTACTTCGGATAAACTAGAAACCAATAAGTCAGAAGGAAGAGTCAACAGTTGTGACTTGAATTGAGTCCTGATGGTAAGGAATTGCATCATCATTTTAAAAGAAAGCAAAATTAAGTTGACAAACATTGATTTATTGTTCTGCTTGGCTCCAAATGGCCTTATTAGAAGTAATGGGAAAAAGTTGTGAGGATGTAGATTTAAAATGGATGTAAGGAAGAACTTTCTAACAATCAGAACCATCCAGAAAGGAAATGGTCTATCTTAAGAGATAATGGGTTGGGGTAGAGCCAAGATGTCAGAGTAAAAGCAGGAATTTACTTAAGCTCCCACGCAAACCACCTCTAATACCTGTAAAATATAACCTTAAACAAATTTTAGAGCTACATAACCCACAAAGTGACAGAGAGGAAAAAAATCTCCTGATGAAGGCAGCTTGGCAGGCCTACAGGAAGGGTCTATCACACTGGCCTGGGGGCTGAGCAGTGCCATGTGAGCCACACTGAACCCCGAGTGGCCACGACCTGTGGAATAGGCCAGCCAGGGCAGACTTCAGGACAGTGAATCACCAGCAGCTGTAGTTGTTTCCAGACTTCTCAACACAAAAATTCTAAAGAGAAAGTAAAAGGTCAGTAGGGAACTCTGTTGGAACTGGGTGACAGAAAAGGGCAATTTGGCCCCTGCCCCCAGGTCAAGAGGTGGCAGAGGAAGTGCAGAGGCTGAAGCTGCTGCCACGTGTCTGCCTCCAGAGATCCTGGCCTGCAGAAATCATTCAAAGTATAATTCTTCTTGCTTTGACCTGCTTAGGTCTGGGTCACAGTCTTGGGTGTTGGTCCTGGGGTGTGTGGCCAGTGTGCCAGAGCTTGTGGTGGCTGTAAAGAAGGTACCCTCCTCATAGCTCTGACAACATTTGCAAAATCCCCAGCAATTTGGGACACAGCTCTCTACTCTAGAAGCAGAGTTCTACAATGGCAAAGAGCTCAAAAGTCAGGTAATTAGCTGCCAAGATGAGCAAGAAGAGGAAGTGAAGTCAGACCATAGAATGCTTTTGGGGACAAAAAGGATAAAAACATGGAACCAGGAGTAGACAACAAAGTCAGAACTCCTGCATCAAAAGCTTCCAAGAAAAATATGAACTGATTACATGCCATGGAGGAACTTAAGAAGCATTTTGATAATCAAGTAAGAGAACTGGAGGAAAAATTCAGAAGAGAAATGAGAATGATGCAAGAAAGTCATGGAAAGCGAGTCAACAGCCTGCTAAAGGAGACCCCAAAAATACTGAAGAAAATAACACCTTAAAAAATAGACTAACTCAAATGGCAAAAGAGCCTGAAAAAGCCAGTGAGGGGAAGAATGCCTTAAAAAGCCAAATTGCCCAGATGGAGAAGGAATTTCAAAACCTCACTGAAGAGAATAATTCATTCAAAATTAGATTGGAAGAAATGGAAGCTGATGACCTTATGAGAAATCAAGATACTATAAAACAGATCCAAACAAATAAAAAAATAGAAGGCGATGTGAAATATCTCATTGGAAAAACCACTGACCTGGAAAATAGATCCAGGAGAGGTAATTTAAAAATTATTGGACTACCTGAAAGCCATGATCAAAAAAAGAGCCTAGAGGGGTGGCCAGGTAGCACAGTGAGTAAGAGCACCGGCTCCAGTGTTGAGAAGACCTGGAGATCGAATCCCGGGCTCAGACACTTAGCACCCACCCAGAAACACCTGGCCGTGTAACCTTGAGCAAGTTACTTAATCCCAATTGCTTAGGGGCGGCCAGGTGGCTCAGCGAGTAAGAGCACTGGCTCCAGTGTCGGTTTGACCTGGATCAAATCTGGGCTCAGATACTCAGCACCACACCCAGAAATAACTGGCCGTGTAACCTTGAGCAAGTTACTTAACCCCTATTGCTTTAAAAAAAAAAGAGCCTAGAAATCATCCTTCAAGAAATTCTCAAGGAAAATTGCCCTGACATTCTAGAATCAGAGGGTAAAATAGAAATGGAAAGAATTCACAGGTAGTTTTTTGAAAAAAGATCCCAAAAAGAAAACTCCTAGGAAGATTATAGCAAAATTCCAGAGTTCTCAGGTCAAGGAGAAAATATTACAAGCTGTCAGGAAGAAACAATTTGAGTGTTGTGGAAACACAATCAGGATACCCCAAGATCTAGCAGTTTCTACATTAAGGATCAAAGGGCTTGCAATATGACATTCCAGAGGTCAAAGGAGGTAGGATTAAAACCAAGAATCACCTACCCAGCAAAACTGAGTATGATGCTGTGGGGGAAAATATAGTGATTCATTGAAATAGAAGACTTTCAAGTATTCTTGATGAAATAACCATAGCTGAACAGAAAATTTGACTTTCAAATATAAGAAGCGAGAGAAGCATGAGAAGGTAAACAGGAAAAAGAAATCATAAGAAACTTTAAAAGTTGAACTATTTACATTCCTACATGGAAAAAATGATAATTGTAACTTACGAGACATTTCTCAGTATTAGAATAGTCAAAGGGAATATATTTGTATATATATATATTTATATGTATGTATGCATACATATATGTATGTATAGGAGGTTGTATGTGTGTATAAATACATATGTGAGTGTGTGTATATGTGTGTACATGTACACATAGTTAGAGGGCACAAAATCAGTTGAATAGGAGGGGATATCTAAAAATAAAATTAAGAGGTGAGAGTGGAATGTAATGGGAAGAGAAAGGGAAAAATAGAACAGGGTAAATTATCTCATATAAAAGAGGCAAGAGAAAACTTACAATGGAGGGGAAGAACAGGAAGATGAAAGGGAATGGGTCAACCTTACTCTCATTGAATTTGGCTTAAGGAAGGAATAACATACACACTCAATTGGGTATCTTACACTACAGGGAAGTAGAGGGGAAGAGGATAAGAAGGGGGGTGACAGAAGAGACAGCAGAATGGGGGAGATGGTAGTTAGAAGCAAACATTTCTGAAAAGGGACAAAGTCAAAGTAGAAAATAGAATAAGTGGGGGACAGGATAGAATGGAGGGAAATATAGTTAGTCTTTCACAATATAACTACTATGGAAATATTTTGCATTACTACACATGTACAACTTATATTGAATTGCTTGTCTTCCTGGTGGGGGTGGGTGAGGAGGGAAGAAGGGAAAGAATCTGGAAATCAAAGTTTTAAAAACAATTGTTTAAAAAAGGAGATAATGGGTTCATTTTTATGGAGAACCTTCTAGCAGAGGCTATATGACCACTGGTCAGGGATGCTGCTGTGAGGATGCCTTTTTGGCTAAGGATTGGACTTGAGGACCTCTGAGGTTTCTTCCAACTCTGAAATTCTATGTTTAAGCACCTACTATGGGCAGATCACTGTATGAGGTATAGGTAGGGAAAAAAATATTTTTAAAGTTCAGATTTTTAAAAAGTGATGGTGGTGGTAGAGAAGGGATGTGGTTATCGGTAGTATGTTATGCAATTTGATGTTTACCCAGTTAACTTGACAAGATTATAAGGCAAGAAGCTTTGTTTGGAGGCAAGTAATGAGCATTTCTTTGTGAAATGTGAACCTTCCCACTGGCAGTTCATCGATTAGTTTTCAGAGACTAGGGAGTCTTCCTAATGAGTAACTCACTTAGAACAGTCCTCCTACCCTTCCCTCCTTGACCCCAATCCTCCCTAACCCCTGTACAGTTTAGAAAAGTGAGTTGGTTTTTCTCTTGCATTTTCGTGGACTCTCCATCCATCTTCATAAGACAGACTGGAAGGCTTGTGCTTGTATACAATTTTGTTGTTGCTTAGTTGTGTCTGACTCTATGCGACCTCACAGACTTGTCCATGGGGTTCTCTTGGCAAGGATACTAAAGGGGTTTGCCATTTCCTTCTCCAGTGTGTCCGCATTTTACAGATGAGGACCTGAGACAGGTAAGGGTTAAATGACTTGCCCAGGGTCACTAGTAAGTGTCTGAGGTTGGATTTGAACTCAGATCTTCCTGACTTCAAGTCAAATTTCCTATCTGCTGTATCACCTAGCTACCCTTTTCTTTCCTACCTGGGGTAGGGAATGGTGATTTGCAGCACAAGCATCTGAAAAGCAGTAAGCATTTGTTTCACTAGCCTCAGCAGTGAGTTCTTGGACCTAAAATTTCTGACTGCCCTTTGCTTTTGTGATTCCTTTTCTACACAAGCCAGAGACTAGGGAACTTGATAATGGATTTCCTTAGCTCTGGATTTCCCCTGATGATTTCCCCTGAGAGATTTCCCCTAGATGCACATGAGAGAAGCAGGAATGTATATGCCCACTTCGTTCTATGTCTGAGACTTGAGAAGAGAGTTTGAGGATCAGACCTTTTAGAGTGAGAAGTGACTTACCTATTGCTCTATGCTCTTCAGAGAAAAAAGTAGAAACCCTAGGTAGTTATTGTACAGTGTTCTCCTTGGAGAATAAAGTCAGTGAGTTACCCAGGTAGTGTATGTAAGGCATTGACTGTCCAACAAACTTCAAAGATGATCTTCCAGAAGAGTCTAAACCACAGGGTGGCCCTCTGAATGTGAAAAAGACTACATG
Organism: Petaurus breviceps papuanus; assembly: GCF_028583685.1. NCBI lineage: Eukaryota > Metazoa > Chordata > Mammalia > Diprotodontia > Petauridae > Petaurus > Petaurus breviceps. The sequence goes on along the minus strand of NW_027186372.1, from coordinate 28,567,256 downwards.
AGACTGTGGGATAGAGGAATTTTAATGACATGTCATGGTGTTGCCTTGATGACAGCTCTAAGCTTGGCTTCCTTCTGAGGGCAACTGTTTTTGCATCTGGATATGGCTCCGATGACTCCTTTGCATCTTGTGCATTTTCTGTGGAGAGAAATAAAGTTAGCCCTTTACCAAATATGAATTTCATAACTTGATTTCTAGTGAAGAAGCCACAGATTCCTCTTATCCATTTTTGAGGAAACCTAGAAACATTCTATGCTGTGAGTGTTCTGTGAGATTTTCTAGGAGCATCTTCAGTTGGGGGTAATAAGTCAATGAGAAAAGCTGTCTCTTTAGGTCCATCTCTAGGATTGGATCAAGTTTGAGCCTAGAGTCCTTGGAGGTCGTTGAATTATGTGTCAAAGAAAGTCTGTGCTATGTAACTATTAGTATATAAACAGCAGCAAGAACATGAGGAAATGCACAAAGGGCAGACCAAGACCAGCCTAAACAGGAGTAGAAGGTTTGGGGCAAACCCTGTTTTGAATAAAGGACATTGTGGGAGGTCTGTTCAATGTCATAATTCTTCTGTAGCTCAACATCTATATATTCTTTTCTTCCCTGCCCCTGTCTCTGAAACTCTTATTGTCAGGTCCTTGGAGGACCTTTTCCCAATTCTTTCTAACAGACTAGGTTATTCTGAGGTACCACATCACACCTATCAGATTGGCTAACATGACAGAACAGGAAATTGATCAGTGTTGGAGAAAATGTGGGGGAATTGGAACACTAATGCATTGTTGATGGAGTTGTGAACTGATCCAGTCATTCTGGAGAGCAATTTGGAACTATGTCCAAAGGGCTATAAAACTGCATACCTTTTGAACCAGCAATACCACTTCTAGGGCTTTATCCCAAGGAGATCCTAAAAATGGGAAAAGGACCTACATGTATTTATGGTAGCTCTTTGGTGGTGGCCAGGAATTGGAAATTAAGGAGATGCCCATCAATTGGGGAATAGCTGAAGAAGTTGTTTTTATGAATGTAATGGAAAACTATTGTTCCATAAGAAATGTAGACTTCAGAGAAACATGGAAAGACATTTGAACTGATGCTAAAGTGAAGTGAACTAGGAGAACATTATACACAGTAACAATATCATGTAATGGCCAACTTTGATAGACTTAACTCTTCTCAGCAATACAAGGCTCTAAGACAATCCCAAAAGACTCATGATGAAAAATGCTATCCACATCCAGAAAAGTAACTATGGAGTTTGAATGCAGATTGAAGCATACTATTTTCTCTCTTTTTTGTTTCTTCTTTCTCATGGTTTTTTCCTTTTGGTTCTAATTCTTCTTTACAACATGACTAATGTATAAATATGTTTAACATGATTGTACATGTATACCCTATTATTACATTGTACCCTGTCTTGGGGAGGGGGGAGAGGAGAGAGGGAGAGAAAATTTAGAACTCAAAATCTTATAGAAGTGAATGTCAAAACTAAAAACAAAAATAAAATGAAAAAAAAGATTAGGTTGTTTTCATAGTCAATTTGGAGTATTAGGCCTCCTTTAGCACAAACTAAGATTTATGAAGTGGACTGAATGGAACCCCAAGTCTTTCCTAAAATAGACAGGAGCTCATTGAACATGGCCAGAATAGACCAGTCTCTATGAGTGTTGGACAGACAACTTTGTATCATGGGGGATGGATAGAGCATAAGGCTAGAAGCTAACAGAGGAGACCTGGGCATTAGATCCAACTCTGTACACTTGCTGTGTGACTTTTGGTAAGTTGTTAAACACTCTGGTTTTTCTTCCCTCATCTTTCAAATGGAGACCAACAGACCTGCTGTTCCAGTTCATGAGGTTGTTGGGGATATAGGCAGGGCCCGAACCTGTGATTTCACTGGTACAGGGACCTCCTGAGGAAGGCAAAGTAATAAGCATTTACATGTGCCTACTATGTACCAGGGACTTTGCTAATTGTTTTTACAAATAATATCTCCATTGATTCCTACAACAACTCTGTGAAGTAGATGCTATTATTTTCCTCATTTTGTAGTTGAGGAAATGGAGGCAAATAGAAGTTAAATGATTTGCCCAGTGTCACACAGCTAGTAAATGTCTGAGGTCACATTTGAAATCTGTCTTTCCTGACTCCAGGCCCAGAGAGCAATCAGCTGTCTCTTCCTTGCATTAAGAAATTCCCTATACCAACTTAGATGGTTAGCTTCTCTTACAATTTATAGTCTTAAAGAATAGCTTAGAGTAGAGGTATCAAACCTCCCTCAACACTCCCAGTATGGCCTGAACTAGGGTAAAATATAATAGAGGAATACTGAGAAAATACAAATACAGTCGAATAAAGATAATGTTAATATGTGGTTTTCAAAGTCAAATACATGCAGCAACAGGGATACATATATTTGATTGTTGGCCCCCATTTCTATTTAAGTCGGACACCACTGGCCTGCAGCATTAGGAGATTAAGGGACTAGCCCAGAGTCACATGGTCAATATGTATCAGAGGTAAGACTTGAACCCAGATCTTCCTGGCCAACTCCCTGTCCACTGTGCTAGGTCACCTCTTTTATCCGTGAATATAAAATTAGATAACGGTTGTTGTTGTTATTCAGTCATTTTTTAGTCATGTCTTATTCTTTGTGACCCTACTTGGGGTTTTCTTGGCAAAGATATTGGAGTTATTTCCTTTTCTAGCTCGTTTTACAGATGAGGAAACTGAGGCAAAAAGTTAAGTGACTTGCCCAGGGTCCCACAGTTAAGTAAATGTGTAAGTAAGATAATGGACGTGAAAGGGCTTTAAAGATTCTTAGTCACTCTGTAGGTAGCATGCATTACTATTACAAAATGTTTGCTTTGCTTGTCAGGTTTCCATTTTTGCAGAGACATTGAACCGATTTATTTTGGTAAATCTGTACGCTATTGTTGAATGATCAGAATATGTGCTTGTTTGGTTATTACTTTGAGTAACAGGATGCATTATACATAACATTATACACATTTACATGATAGTAGTAATGTTCTATGTGCTTGGACTTTGAAAGAGTTATGGTTTCATTCAAATGACTTTCTCTTACATCGACATGGCTCCCAATACAGTCATAGAATCTGGAGGTGGAAGGCACTTTGGAGATCATCTTGTACATTTAAAACTGAGACCTGAGGAAGTTAGGTGACTCACCCAAAGGAACATAAGGGATTTGAACCCACGTCCTTTTACTCCAAGGTCAGTGATCTTTTCACAAAACCTTATTGTCATCCCTTTCTGCTGCATCTTATCACCCAGTGTGATTCTTGTCCGGGCTTTCCCACAGAGCCTTATTTCAGCATCCCAGCAGTACCTGTGCAGCACTCAGACGCTCCATCTGCTATTTCTCATTCTTGATTCATCCTTGGCTCAGCGCTTTGGGTCATATGTGTCATTGGAAATGCTTTTTATGCTGCGTCCTGCATGAAAGTTGTGAGCGGTAGTGTGCTGTCCCCGGTTTACGCCCACCATGTGTCTCTTCATTACCCTTCGGGTTATTTGTCATTTAAATTCTTCCAAGACTGTGGTGTTCTGAGCTTTGTAACCATAGAATGTCACCCAGAGAATATTGGTATTAAAGAGATGGGCTTTTGCAGCAGCGTGTGTGTGTGGATGTGTGTGTGTGCTCATTCAAATGAAGAGTTTAGCACAGCAATAGGAGAGGACACACTGAACTGCTAGAGTATTACTTCTGCTGGGAATAGACTGACAAATGATTAGGTTCAAATTAAACCGGTAAAGACCTCACTTTGAAGGCTTCAGACTGAAATAAAAGACAGTTTGGGGAATAGCGTTCTTTTATTCCTGCAGGATCTAAAGGTCCCTAAAGAGAGGTAGATTTACCAATTCTGCATAACAATAACAACATACATAGCTCACAAGTAAAGAAGGTTCTTACAGTTACTGAAGTGCTTTCCTCATGACAATCTGATGAGGTAAATGTTATGGGGATTGTTATATTTATTTTGCAGATAGGGAAACTGAGGCCTAGAGAAGTTAAATGACTTGACCATGGTGACATGGATCACAAGTATCACAGCCAGGCCTCAAGCTTAGATATGAGCTTGTCATTTACTCTGCTTAAAATCCTTCAATAATTTCCAATTGCCCATGGGATCAAATGTAAACTCTTTACCCTGGTATTCTAGCTCCTCAACAATCTGGTTCTAATCTACCTTCCCAGCTATGACTGGTAAAATAGCTACTAAGGTCCAGGCACATGCGGGCAAGCATGCAACAAGAATTCAGGTTGATTTCTCCTAAGACCTTGCAATATAGACTAGTTTTTCCCTAAAAGGATGGGAAGCTGTACTTAGGGCTAAGGCTCAAGCCACCAATGCAAACTCTCATGTCACCTAGGGCATAAAAAGGCCTTGACATATTAATAATATGGTCCATTGCCCTTCAAATAAATAGACCCTTCTGTCCAGACATATTTCTGTAACAGAGAGCAGACATGTTTCTATACTGTATGACTAGGCATGTTCCTATATGAGGAAAGGGGTTAGGGAATCTTAAATCAACCTGAATTAGTGTTGCATGCTTGCTGAATATCCTTTTCCTGACAACTGTCAGATGGTCTATACATGTCTCATTTATTTCCATTCCCAAACCTGAAGTACTAGATTGGCCTGAGTCAGTCTAGACTTACAACACCTACCTTATCTCACATTACTCCCCGTTATGTTCTTACCAACCTACGGCAGGTTGCCAGCCACAGTCCCAGACCTCATAAAACCAATCCTCTGCCTCTGTGAATTTACACAGGCATCCTCTGTGTCCCGAATGCATCTTTGCCTTTGGAAATGTTCTCCCTTCAAGGGTCAGTTCAGGGGCAACCTTCCCCAGTCTATTTTCCCTGATCGCCTCACCTGACACTGTTCTTTTGTCTCAATATTTTCTATTAGTCTTTGCATCTAAAACATTCAGACTTTTTGCCCCTGGGACACTTAGGTATATGTCATTTCCTCCCACAGACTCTAAACACTTTGAGATCAGATATGGGGCTGGTGTTCATCTATGTATACCCCCAGACCTCTCTAGCACAGAGCCTTGACCACAGTTAGATAAAAAAACAACATTTGTTGAGTGATTGACTTGAATTCTGATTCTAGTCTTTTTTTCTACTATGCCAGGTTTCCTCATCTTCCATTTTCACTCCATCAGCTTAATCTCCCTCTAATATTTTTATGCTCTGTAATTCCCCCACAGTTGCTGCTAATTGCACTCTTATCTTGCTGTTTAAGGCTACAAGTTATTTTCTAACCAACCAGTGCACGAAGTGATTAGCAAAAATACATCTTCCTTTAGTTTTGAATAGGAAGTCCACCTGCTAAGTATTTCTCACACTTGAAATAAGGAAGAAAAATAGAGAGCAGCAGGCAAATAGCCTAATGGGAACAGATTATCAGACAATTATGTCTGCTTTTTAATTCTAAAAGCTAATGATCATTTCTACCTTAAGCAAACACAGTCTTGACTTCACATTTGAAAGGATGATAACTACCCATTAAAAAGAAGGTTATAGGATATAAAAATCACAGAAAGAAAAAGGGCTCAACGGGGCTACTTTAGTTTTGGAAGAAGTTGCTAATTTCTTTGGCAAATTTAAGTCATAACTTACACCTTTTTCTACTCCAGGCTTTTCAGGAAGATTCTATCTTGCTATGTTGTGGTAGATGGAATGAAGGGCTTTATAGAGCCAGGAGGACCAAGGTTCTCTTCCCACCTCTGACACTTGCTAGCTATATGGCCACCGGCAAGTTAACCTCCTAGAGATGCAGACACCCTATTTCCTTATCCACTTGTTCTGGAGCCAGCTCATATTGGCTTAAGAGATGAGATTATTAAATTTTAAATGAGATCATTTACACCTTGGAAATTGACAAATACTATAAACCAGAGCTTGATTTATTATTTTGCTGCTTATCTAGATTTAAGAAGATGGTAAAATGTTAATGATGCAGATTAAAACTAAAAATGTGTTATAGGAGCAATTCTTTTATCCTGGAGAGTCAATTGTTAAACATTCAGTAGCACACCTCAGATACAGACTTTGTTTTTAAATAATGAAATGGGGATGGACATGTCTGTTGTACTTCCCAGTTATTGTGAGGATCAAATGAGATTATATATAATGCATTTTGTACATTTTATTATTTTTAAATATTGTATTTATATATTATTATGTAGATATTGTTCATTATTCTTAGGTATTATATTTTGTGTACATACAAATCAAGTCAACAAGCACTTATTAACCATTATCTGCTTAGGAACTTTGCTCAGCATTAGAAATACAAATTGGAGTAAAAAGAGAGAGCTCTTTCCCTCAGGGAGTTTACATTCTAATGAGACAAGATCACTCATAAAAGGGAGCCAAAAAACATGGCTTAGTGGAAAGAGGAGTCTATTCAGTCAGGAGAAAAGCTGGCATTTACATGGCTGACCTAGATACTTTCCATCAAAGAAAGGGCTATTAGTAACTGACCAATCTGAGGAATGGGCTGAAGGGCTTAGTGTTCTGTTAAAGTGATAAGGCTTCTGGAGCCTGGTGGAGAGAGTGTAAGAAGAACCTGAGAGGAAGGAAGGAGTGAACAAAAGACATTTATATACTGCAAAGTTTCCAGTGGGCTAAAGGTCTTTTTACTTTGCACTCTTTAAATATATTGTATCGCAGAATGTTAGAACTGGAAGGGATCTTGATGATCATCTACTTCTACCTGTCCATTTTACTTAAATAGGGTGACTAGGTGACTCAGTGAATAGAGCACTGACCCTGGAGTCAGGAGGACCTGAGTTCAAATCTGGCCTTAGACACTTTACACTTACTAGAAGTGTGACTTTGGGTAAGTCACTTAACCCCAATTACCCCTCAAAAAAAAAAACATTTTACTTAAATAAATTGAGGCCCACAGAGGTTAATGACTTGGCCGAGGCCATAAACTAGTGAATAAGAGGGGTGGGTGGCTAGGTGGCAGTAAGAGCACTGGCCCAGAGTCGGGAGCACCTGGCCTCAGATACTTAACACCCACACACACAAAAAACTGGCCGAGTAACCTTGGGCAAGTTACTTAACCCCAATTGCTTAAAAAAAAAACCCAAAAAACTAGTGCATAAGAGAGTCCATTCAAAGCCAGGGCCTCTGACTAGAGATTGGGGCTCTTTCAAGTACACCAGCTTTCTTCTCTATAACTACATAACTTTTTTTTTGCATTATCTTTGTATGCAAAGATGGTGTGGACACAGAGATTACAATGGTTGCTCTAATTTATAATATCTTTGCCCCACAGTCTTCTGTAGCTACTAAATCAGGGAAGAATATAACTAGGACTCTCTTAGAACCATTTGAGTCACTTAGCCATTTGAAGAAACTTTTAAATAAATTATCTTATGGTTAATTTAGTCTTACCTCAGTGAATCCTTCCATACTTGAGTGGAATTGAGATCTCATTAATACCAGTACTCCACCCTTCATAACCTCTCATCTTCTTGTCAAGCTCAATTAACTCAAAATGAACATGGGCCGATATTTCTAGGTACAATAGGACCACAGATTTAGAATCAGAAGGGATCATAGAGTCATTTATTCCTTCTTCATTTCAAAAACGAAGAAACTGAGGCCTAGGGAGCCTAATGCTTTACCAAGGTCACAAAGGAAGTAAGACACGGAGGCCAAATTTGAACTGGAGTCCTCTCGTGCCCAAACCTTCAGTAATCTTTCCACTGCACTGCATTGTCTTGAAGACCCAGTCTTTAGTCCTTCCTGTGGACGGAATTATAACTAATGACTAGGGCTTAAACCCCAAGAAATTGATAGTGCTTATATGCCCTCAGGGGAAGAAACAACTGAGCTTATCACCTTGTTAGGAAGAATAATTAGTTAAAATAGGAAGCTACTGGCAATGCTGCATCAGCTCCCCAGGAGCTACAGTCAACAAGATTTCCTTCCAAGCAGATATCCACCCTGCTGAGAACCTTCCCAAGCAGCACTCTGCCCACAGAGCTAGGTGGATTGTCCTGGGAACACAGGCCTTGTCCTTACTCCCATTATGCACCCTCCCTTCTCCTTGCCACCATACACACAATTGATCTTTCCCCTCAGTTGTCAGAATTGTGACTCACAGCTCTGCTTGTTAGAGATACAATAGCTTGTCAACCAGAACATACATGTGCAGATAACTTTTAGCTGATTGGCAATGGATAGTTCATCATATAATGGAGAACTAGAAGGGAGCTTAGAGATCTTTTAACGCCAACCACCCATTTTGCAGATGAAGAAACTGGATTTAGCTTTCACTTTGGCTTTAGTACTAGAAGTTCCCATTTATTTTTGCTCCTTCCTCCCTTCCTTATTTGGAGGCCCTCTCTTCCTGTTTCTTTGTCTCTTGATGTGGTTCAGTCCTTATATTTCTTTATAGTCTCAAAAGACAATGGAATACAGCAAACATTGATTAAATGGCTACTGTGTTCCAGAATACCGTCTTAGGTGCAAAGAGAGATATAAAGCTTAGGTGACGATTCTTCTGTTTGGATGGCACTTAGAGTCTACTAGGAAGATAACATACAAATACATATAAATGTAATAATATACAACATTATATGCCATATCCATTAGGAAATGTGAAACAAAGTGCCATGTGAGTTCTGGGGGCAGAAGGAGAGAGGGGGAAGGAACAAATATTTCTTAAGTGCTTACTGTGTGACAGGCATTGGACTGTTTTACAAATAGTATCTTATCTGATCCGCACAATAACCTTACCCTGGGAGGACCTTCTTGGTGTTCAGTTGTATCCAGTTCTTTGTGATCCAATTTAGGGTTTTCTTGGTAAAGATCCTGGAGTGATTTGCTTTTTCCTCTTCTAGCTCATTTTACAGATGAGAAAATTAAGACAAACAGGGTTAAGTGACTTACCCAGGGTCACACAGCTAGTAAATATCTGAAAGCCAGGTTTGAACTCAGAATATGAGTCTTCCTGACTCTGGGCCCAGCACTCTATTCACTACTCCACCTAGCTTCCCTGGGAGGTAGAGGCTATTATTATTCCCATTTTACAGTTGAGGAAACTGAGGCAGAAAGTGTTTAAGTGACTTGCCTAGAGTTACACAGCTAGTAAGTAACTGAGGTTGAATCTGAACTCAGGCTATCAGGTGGCTCAATCAATAAGAGCCTTGTGTAGGAAGTGATATTGCAGGTAAGCTTTAAATGGGAAGGAATATTCAAAGGGCTAAGATGAAGAAAGAGCACTGGCCCTGGAGTCATGAGGACCTGAGTTCAAATATGCCTCAGATACTTAACACTTACTAGCCGTGTGACCTTAGGCAAGTCACTTAACCCCAATTGCCCTGCCTTCCCCCCCTCCAAAAAGCAAAAAAAATTAAAAAGACATAGGAAATAGCCTGAGCAAAGGCAAAACCAAGAAAGTACCTCCCCAAAACTTGGTGACTGAATGATTGCCCAGTTCTGCTAATCTTCTAGTGCTTCCAACTTTAGCTGCCAAGTAAAACTTTCCACCAAAACACAGAATCAGTTCTTAACACCTCAAACTCCAATGATTGTGGATCATAGGGCTGAGGAGAGTAGGGTTTTTATTACAGGTTCACCATTTTTATGTCTTGTGGGATGCACAATGAAATGAGTTTCTCATTGAAATGCCATAATATGGCTTGATTAAAATGAGACCTTTAGTTCTTTCCCCCATTTCTTTCTGTCCCTGTAATGTTTTTTTTTTTTCCAAGAAGCAACTGAATAGAGGAAAGATCTTTCTGAAAATTAGTCCCTATGCTCATTTCTCTGTTGTCCCTTTTCTCAACAACATCTGAAAACTGATCCTGCATTGGATTATCCAACAGGAAATTTTAAAAGGAAGGCAAGTCTTCTTATTTCACTCCCTTCTTCTGGATTAATACTATTTTGAATGGAATTTCAACCAATCAACAAGCATTTGATTTAATGCTGTTTTCTATTAAACATTTATTAATAAAACATTTATTAGAATCTACTGCTTAATACTGTGCTAAGCACTGAGTATACAAAAAAAAGACAAAATAGTCCATACCCTTGGGGAACTTAACATTCTATTAGAGGAAATCACATATGTGTGTGTATATATATGTAAATATAAAATGATATATACAAAGTAAATATAAGGTAATTTTTTTTGGTGGGGAGGAGAGGTTAACTTGGGGGAGGAGGGATGAGGAAGGTCTCATAAAGGACAAGGTACTTGAACTTTGAAGAAAGAGATGGAGGTAAGGATAGAGGACATTAGAGGTACCAAGAGAGGAGATGGAATGGCATGTGTGAGGAACAGAATATAGTCTGGTTTGACTGGACAATAAAATAAAAGGGATATAATACATAAATTAATATGTAATTAATCTGGAATGGTAGGATATAGCTAAATTAAGGCCAATGTGGCTAGATTGAGGCATCTAAACTCAGTGAATAGAGTTCTGAGCCTGGAGTCAGGAAGACCTTAGTTCAAATCTGGCCTCAGACACTTATTAGCTGTGTAACCCTGAGCAAGTGACTTAACATATTTGCCTGAAAAACAACAAGAGAGTTTTAGTGGAGGTAGAATCAAAAAGTCTTGTCTTTTGACTGGATTGGGGTGGGACTAAGAAAGAGTGAGAAGATGGAATGAGGACCAGGGATTAAATATGGTAACCCAAAGAATCTTAGCTGACTTACATTCACCAACAAACAACCCAGGAAAGATTTTTAAATGCATATGAGGAAACAATGGTCAATGAATCTAAAGGGAAATTCTGGTAAGTTTCTCTATCCAGTTTAGTACTACATAAAAAGATGACCATAAGCCTGTAGGACTCTGAGAATGGATGTGGCAGGTGTGTTCCAAGCCAGTCTAATCACTAGTAAATAGGTACTGAATCCTGTGGCTATTCAGATTGGAGATGCAGCAAGGGACCAGACATTAACCCTACCAAAAGTAAAAGAGCCCCAAATATGTAAAATGGGGATAATAATGAGCATTATAATTAGAGATAGATTTTTGGGATGGTGGCTGAAGCCAGACTAATGTGTAACCAAGACCTGAATCTCTTATTGGGGACAAAAGGGAAGATAGAGGGGTCAGGAGCAAAGGGCAACCTAGTTTTCAGTAAATAAACACTGAAGTTAGGGCCATCATGACCTCCTGGACTCACAGTGAGGGATGGAGCCAGCTACCCATAGGTTAAGGGGTCAAGGAATATGTCTATAGCTTGGGACCTTCCAAGAGTCCTGGAACTTTAGGAGAGAGAGACAATCACTGGTGAATGGCAGCAAGGGGACCCAATCTGGGGCCTTCCAGGAAGTCTAAGATCAGAGTGGTCTCCTCAATCTAGTTAGGGCTTGTTAGAACCAGAGAAAGAAATGAACTCCTGGTTGGTGATCATAACAGGAGAAGGAGGAGACAGAGACAGGTTGAGGTCAACAATGGTCATGTGACTCTAGGTACAGAAGCAAAAGCTAGGGGTTATGGAGTGGTGAATAGCTCCAGCCATCCCATCCAGAACTTCAGTAGCAGTGGCATTTAGACTACAGAGGGTCTGCTCACCCCATTCAATAGTGTGGGAGGGGGCAGAACATGGCATAGAGTTCCAATCTTGGAACTGAGGCTAGAAGTATTACTAAACAGAAGAAAACCCTTTCTACAAAGATATGCTGTGAGTTAAAAGAAACCCAACACATAAACCCAGAAGAGGAGAGTAGGTCCACAATAAGCAAAGTCCTGGAAAAACAAGAACAATTAGTCAGAAAGAGTCAATTGAGGAAATTAAGTAAAAGTTAAAAAAAATTCAAATAGAGTTCTTGAGGAAGAGATTGGAAAGGAGAATAATAATAATTAATAATAATGATAGTAATAGCAGTTAGCATTTATATAACACTCACTATGTCCCAGACACTTTATAATTATTTCATTTGATAGTCACAACAATCCAGGAAAGAAGGTTCTATTATGAGCCCCATTTTACAGATGAGAAAACTGAGGCAAACAAAACTATTACTCAGGGTCATACAACTAGTAAGTTGTTAGACCAGATTTGAATGTAAATCTTACTAACTTCAGACCCAAATACTCTATCCACTGAACCACTTAGTTGCTTTAAAATAAAAGACAAGGAAAAATGACCCAATCAAAGGATTCCCTGAGAAACAGAATAGAGCAAATAGAATTGAACAATTCAGTGAGACAATAAGAAACATTAGGATAGTGACAAAAGACTGAAAAAATTGGAAGAACTTAAAAAGTATCTGATATTAAAAAAATAATGTGGAAAATAAGTTAAGTAGAGAAAAATGAACAATCATTAGACTCCCTAAAATCATTACTGAAAAAAAAACCCTGGAGACCATATTTTAAGAAATTAAAAATGAGAAGTGAAATCCCACCAGATACCTCCTGAACTCACAAAATAAAACCACCATGGAATGTCAAACCCAAAATTCATTCAAAGAAAAATGATATAAGCATCTGGAAAGATAGAATTTAAGATCCAAGGAGACAGTCAATATCACACATTATTTAGCAGTCACCACTATAAAAGAGCAGAGAATTTGGAATATAAAATTCGAGAAGGCAAAAGACAATAGCTTTCAACTAAGAATTACTTACCCAGCAAAACTGAACTTAATCTTGCAGGGAAAATAATGAACCTTTGAAACAGAGGACTTTCAAACATTCCTGTTGAAAAGACCAGAGCAGAGCAGAAACTTTGAAATAGTCTAAAAGTCAAGAGAAACATAGAAAAGACAAACATTATCTAACTAAACAAACACAAGAGACTAAGCATAAGAGACTAAAGAATATAAACTTTTTACATTCTAGTATGGGGACATGATTCATGTGTTCCTTCAGAACCCAATCATCATTAGGAATCATAGAGGGAGTTTAATTAGAAAGAAGGCATGGAAGTGTTTCTTTTATATTTTGATGATCTTAAAAGAATGAAAGGAAGGATAAGGAAATTTATTTCATATAATCAGGATATGTATGTGGAAATCTGTAAAGCAAAGGCGGATAGGTGGGGGAACTGGGTGACACTTGAAACTTAACTCTCATCTGAGCTGTTCAAAGGGGAGAAAACAGAATGATATATAAATTCATTTGACTCAAAGAAGAAACAGAAGGGAAAGTGGAAAAAGGAGGCTGGAAAAAATGAAGGCAAGATTAAGGGAGAGATTAGTCCTAAGCAAAACATTAAGGATGTACAAAAATGTTATGGGTTTCTTTATTTTTTAGTTCGCAAAGAATGGAAAACGGGTTGCCTACCAATGGCAGAAGGAATGAACAAGTTACAGGAATTCAATGTAATGGAATACTATTGTACTGTAATAGATGTTGAAAAGAATGATGGAGAAACTTGGGAAGAATTTTATTGACTGAGAGTAAGGTAAGTAGAATGAATTAGGAGAATGGTTTACATAATGGCAAGAATATTATAAAAACAAGCAATTTTGAAAGACTTGGGAACACTGATCAGCTCAATGATCCAACATGATTCAGAGTAATCACAGTGAAACATTACCTATCTCTAGACAGAGAGGTGAAGGACTCTGAGAACACATGGAGACATTTTTTTTTTTGTGGATATGACTAATGTAGTTATTTATTTTGCATGACTGTATATACTTGTAACAGCTTTTGTTTTTCTTGCTTTCTCAGTGATTGGGGGAGGTAGATGTGAGAAGGAAATAATTCAAAGCTGAGAATAAAACAAACTTGAATTTTAAAAACAAAACTGAACAAAAATTATTTTGATAAGGACATAGAAGCTTCACTGGATTGCCAAAGGGGTCCATAGCACACACAAAAGGGTAAGAGTCAGCAAAATGTCTCCTCTAAACCTTGTATTTCCCCCAGTACTTAGTACAGAGTTCTGCTTGGTAATTAATAAACATCAATTTAATTATTTTTTAAAAAAATTAAAAAAAAACAAGGCAAGGATGCACATTGTCAAATGTATTTGTTATAGTTCTAGAAATGTTTGCTATTTTGAAGAGAAAAATTAATGAATTTGAAGAAATAAGCAAAGGGAAAGAATAAAAATGTCACTTTTTGCTGATGACATAATGATTTGCTTAGAGAGCTCTAGAAGTCCGTCTAAAATTAATTGAAACAATCAACAACACTACAGTAACAGAACATGAAATAAATATATAAAAATAATCCTTTCTGCATCTCACCAGCAAAACCTATCAGAAAGAGATTTTTAGAAGTTTATTAAAATAATTAAAGCATATAAAATGCCTATAAATTCATCTAGCAATATAGAAGTGGGAATTATATGCATATTATCACAGACTAATCTTTACAGAAACAAATACAAGTCAATAATTGGAGAGATATTAATGTCTCCTGGTTGGGCCATTTTAATATAAGGGGAATAATAATACTACCTAAACTAATTTATAGATTTAGCCCATGCCAATGAAACTGCAAAAACATTAATTTAAAGAACTAGACATATTATTTTTAATCTTTTATTTATTTTCAGTTTTCAATATACATTTCCACAAGATTTTGAATTCCAAATTTTCATCCCATCTTTCCCTACCATCCACCCCAAGATAGCGAGCCTACTAAATACCCCTTCCCCCAATCTCTTCTCTCTTATATCCTCCCCCGTGCCCCCTAACTTTCTAGTAGGGAAAGATGGATTTCTATACCCCAGTGCCTGTATATCTTGTTTCCCAGTTGCATGTAAAAAAACAATTTTTTTAAATATTTATTTTTTAAACTTTGATTTCCAGATTCTTTCCCTTTTCCCATCCTCATCCACCTGCACTGGAAAGACAAGCAATTCAATATAGGTTGTACATGTGTAGTTATGCAAAACTTTTCCATAGTAGTTATATTGTGAAAGACTAACTATATTTCCCTCCATCCTATCCCGCCCCCCACCACTTAATTCTATTTTCTACTTTGACCCTGTTCCTTTTCAAATGTGTTTGCTTCTAACTACTCTCTCCCACAATCTGCATTCCCTTCTATCATCCCCCCTCTTATCCCCTTCCCCCCTATTTTCCTGTAGTCTAAGATACCCATTTGAGTGTGTATGTTATTCACTCCTTAAGCCAAATTCAGTGAAAGCAAAGTTGACCTATTGCCTTTCACCTTCCTGCTCTTCCCCTCCATTGTAACAGTTTTCTCTTGCCTCTTTTATATGAGATAATTTACCCTATTCTATCTTTCCCTGTCTACTTCTCCCATTACATTCCTCTCTTACCTCTTAATTTTAATTTTTAGGTATAATTCCTTCCTATTCAACTTATCCTGTGCCCTCTGTCTATGTATACTTGCACACACATATACACATACTCACATATGTATCTATACATACATACACCCTCCTATACATACATATATGTATTTATAACATACATACATACATACATGCACATATATATTCCCTTCAACTATTCTCATACAGAGAAAAGTCTCATGAGTTACAATGATTGTTTTCCCTTGCAGGAATGTAAAGAGTTCAACTTTAATAAGTTCCTTATGATTCCTTTTCCCAGTTTACCTTCTCATGTTTCTCTTGTTTCTTGTATCTGAATGTCAAATTTTCTATTCAATTCTGATTTTTTCATCAAGAATGCTTGAAAGTCCTCTATTTCATTGAATGACCATATTTTCCCCTGCCGCATTATACTCAGTTTTGCTGGGTAGGTGATTCTTGGTTTCAATCCTAGATTCTTTGACCTCTGGAATATCATATTCCAAGCCCTTTAATCCCTTAATGCAGAAGCTGCTAGATCTTGTGGTATCCTGGAAACCTGTGGTAACCTGGAAACTGCCATACTGCTGGTGATTCACTCTCCTGAAGTCTGCTCTAGCAGACTAGTCTACTCTAGCCTGCTAGTCAGGCCTCCTGGGTCTGGGCCCACATGGCTCACTGTGCTTAGCTCCTATCCCTGTGCAATAGACTTTGTAAGTCTGCCAGGTTGCCTTCAGTGGGAGTTTTGTTTCTCTCTGTCACTTTGTGGGTACTGTAGCTCCAAAATTTGTTTAGAGTCATCTTTTACAGGTATTGGAGGTAGTTGGTGTGGGAGCTTAAGCAAGTTCCTGCTTTTACTATGCCATCTTGGCTCACTGCCCTAGACATATTTTTACAATATTCACCTGAAAGAACAAAAGGTCAAGACTCTTTAAGGAAATAATGAACAAAAGGAATGATGAAGGATTGTTCTAGTGGTATCAGATCTCAAACTATGCTGCAAATCTATAATCATCAAAACTATTTGGTACTATTTAAAAAGTAAAAATGCTGATCAATGGAACAGATTACATAAACAAGGCCCAAAGACCATTGAACACAGTAACTAAATTTTTATAAAACATAAAGGCACAAATTACTGGGAGATAAAGATTACCATTTGGCAGAACTATTTGGAAAACTGGAAATCAGTGTGAAAAAGTTGGTTTGGACCTATATCTTACACTCTACTACAATAAGCTGTGACTAGTTACATGACTTAAACATTAAAGATTATATCATAAACAATTTGAGAAGAGAAGGTGATATACATCACATCTACATATAGGGAGAGAGTTCTTGACTGAACATGGGATAGAAATGATCACAAAAGATTAAATGGAAAATTTTGGTTACATAAGTTGAAAAGATTTTCACAAACAGAAATCAATGCAGTTAAAATTAGAAGACAATTATAGTAAATATCTTTGATAAAGGTCTGATATAGAAGGCAAATAGGGAAATGATACAAATATTCAAAAAAATAGGAGTTATTCCCTAATAGATAAATGGTTGAAGAATGTGAACAGGAAATTTTTAAAAGAAGAAATGCAAGTTATCAACAGTCATATCAATTGGTGAATTGTCAAACAAATTGTGGTACATGAATAGAATAGAATGTTATTGCAACATAATAAATAATGAAAAGAGATTCAGAGAAGGATCAGAAGATTTGTATAAATTAGTGCAGAGCAAAGTGAGCAGAATTAGGAGAATAATTTGTATAATGATGTATCAGCAATGCCATATTCATAATGCCTATGGAGATTACAGATATGCAGATATAATTATCCATCACAAAATACATCATGCTTGTCATATAAGGGAATAAGCTGGAAAATTTATTAAGATACCAAAAGACTGAGTCCCAAAACCAGAAAGTGAAAGCCATCAGAGTAGTTATGACATTGGCACAGGTAGATAAAGTAGAAAGCACCCACATTTTCAAGCCTTTAAAACAGAACAGGCTACCTCAGGCAAAGGTCCTCCTCTCCCCACGCACAGCAAACACCCAGCATCCTGGAAGCGCACTCCCAGCAGCTCCGGCCCCTGGCAGTCCTCAGCAGGAGTCCTTAGCAGAAAGTCCTTAGCAGTCCTAACTCTAAAAGGGCTTCGCGCTGCCGCTGCCTCTGCTGCTGCCGCCGCCATCGCCACCACCGCCAGCCACTGCAGGAACGCTAGCTTGGCTTTCGCTTTCTCTGGCTTTCGCTTTCTCTGGCTTTCGCTTTCTCTGGCTTTTGCTTTCACTTGCTCCGCCCCTTCCTGCTAGGTCAGCACGTCCAATGGGGCATGGAAGATCTTTAAATCCCATAACCCTTACATTCGGCCCCAAGATCTTTCATGTCCCTTACTTGGCAAAAATACAGTAGGAATAACTGGTGTCAACAAAATTTCACAACAATATAACAAGAATAGCACACAATAAACACAGAAAACCATATTTTAGGGTGGGGCTTGAGCACAAGCTCCCCATCATTCCCCCCACCCCGAACAAATGGGGCCCCAAAATCTTGTGGTAAGGGGTGAAGATCTCTTCTTCTATGGCTACTTGCTGCTGAAATTGGATGTAGAGCTGTCCCTGTCCTAAGGGGTCCCATTTGAGAGGTCAGTTCTTAATATGCTTGATGCCAGGTCCAAGGGTGACACATCACAGTTGCAGACAGGGGGTGACATCCAACTTAAGCTATCAGGCATCTACAGATGAAGGGTACCAAGCCTGTGGAAACAAATCTAACAAACAAGGTGAACAAACAAAAAATCAAGAAGAAGCAAAGAGACAATAACCAGACTATTGTAGCCTCACTCATGGTAGAATAAATGACTTAAGGCTACAATTTTGTAATCATCTTCTCCAGAATAAACAATAGTTACAGTGTTATCTTTCCCATAGGCTATAATCTCTGCAGCCTTTGGAACATCATCTGGCTTCCATTTTACCCATACTTTAGCTCCTGATTTTATTCTATCAGTAGAACCAAATCCTTCAGTTCCTGTGACAGTTATTTTGGAAGGAGGGTCAGTTTTTACAAGTGGCATTGTTTTACAAGGAACGATAATCACTTGAACTATCCTATCATTCTTGTGAATCTGTATGGGCCCTTCACCTAAATTCTGGAATGTTACAACAATTTCTCCTTGATAATTAGAATCTATTACTCCAGCCAATACATGTATTCCTTGAGCTGCTAATCCTGATTTGGGTAAAATCTGTCCAAAGTGATTTTTAGGGATTCTTATGCATATTCCAGTGGAAATTTTTCTTACTTCTTTCCTGTCCAACCAAAAGTCCTCTAAACAATGTAAATCATACCCCACCAAACCAGGTGGTCCTGGGTATGGTGCTGGGACATCTGGCCTCAAGGTCCAATACTCAATATTTGTATTGGAAATGCAAATTTAAAGATCTTCCCTGCCCCTAGGCTAAAGTGCACCTGGAGACTGGGGTGGGAGGCTTGTTTTTCAGTTGATACTTTTTGATTGGCCAGTGGGTCCAAAAGGTTGTTACATTCTCTGAGCCAGGAGAAGGCTATATAAGCCCTGATGTGTAGCTTTGTTTTGGGACTCACTTTGAGAAGCGTTCTGTGATTTGATCTGAATTCTGGGAAGCCGTTGTTGAAAGTCCCCCGGCTTTGAAAAACCCAGAATGTGGAAACCCAGATGTTGACTGGGTATGGATGTAATGGTTGGACAGTTTGGAAATCTGTCTACTTGATGTTTCTGTCTTGATAATTATGCCTGTATACTTTGAGGTTCAGGGTGCTGACCTTTTCTCCTGAACAAGGTAAATGATATATGTCTGACTGATTAAAGTAAGCTTGTTAACCCATTTTGAGTTGCTTTCCTTTAACAAAGCAGATCCAAGAACCTGTATGGGCAGCAAACCCTGAGTTCGCGCTTAGGATGCTTGCTGCTACAAAAAGGAAAATAATCAAAAGAATATAGAACTCTGATCAATGTAGTAACCTGTCGTGACTTGAGAAAACTGATGATAAAGCATATTTCCCATTTATTGGCAGAGATATTGGATTAGTTGTATGGAGTGAGACTTACAGTTCCAGACATGGAACTTTTTTGCTTGGCTATATTTCTTTCTTTTAAGGAAGAACTTGAAAGAGACCTAGGGAGAATTATGGGGTAAATTAATGTGTAGAAGCAATAATGAAAGGGAAAGGAAGAAAGAAAGAAAGAAAGAAAGAAAGAAAGAAAGAAAGAAAGAAAGGAAGGAAGGAAGGAAGGAAGAAAGAAAGAGAAAGGAAGGAAGGAAGGAAGAAAGGAAGAAAGGAAGGAAGGAAGGAGGCAAGGAAGGAAGGAAGGAAGGAAGGAGGGAAGGAAGAAAGGAAGGAGGGAAGGAGGGAAGGAAGGAATGAAGGAGGGAAGGAAGGAGGGAAGGAAGGAGGGAAGGAGGGAAGGAAGGAGGGAAGGAGAGAAGGAAGGAGGGAAGGAGAGAAGGAAGGAAGGAAGGAAGAAAAAGCAAGAAAGGAAGGAAGGAACAAAGAAAGAAAGAAAGAAAAGAAGGAAGGAAAAAGAAAAGTAAAAAGAAAGAAGGAAAGCAAGAAAACATCAATAGGACACTAAAAATCCAGAGAAGAGAGCAGAAGGATATTCAGAAGGTTATCCACACAAGCAGGTTAGGGTCTGATGCTCTAAGTGACATTATTCTGATTCTATTCCTGGTCATGGAAGGATTATTTTGGGGAAGCAGTTTGATACAATGGAAAGAGTGCTTAACATGGACCTAAGTTTGAATCACAACTCTATCATTTTTTTTGCTTGTTTTACTTTGGGCAAATCACTTAACCTCTCTAGGCCTCAGTTTCCTCATTTGTAAAATGAAAAGATTGGACTAGATGACCTCTTATGTCCCTTCTGAATCTGTCATACCAAAAGTGGGGCATTTTCATAGCTATTACATTAAATTTAACATATACTTCAAAAATACTACCTAATAGACCACACAGTTTCAAATGCAATCCTCCTTTTTCACTTCTTTGTGCATGGAAATGTTCATGTTGATGTGTGGTTTCATAATAAGAAAGAAACTTCAATACAAACAGTTGCGGATCACTATAGTTTTGGGCCAAGATGAAAGGAAAGATGGTAGTATCTTTGAAAGGAAGAGAAAGTTCTGAAGAGGGTGTAGATGGAGTTCAATGGAAAGATGAAGAGTTATGTTTGGGACATCTTGACTTTAAAAGGCCTCCAGGATGTCCAGTTTAATCTGGCTCATGCATAGTTCATGATTTGGATATAGAGTTTAGGAAACATATTAGGTTTGAAGAGAGATGATATTTGAGCCTGTGGGAATTAATGCAATCACCAAGTGAAAGAATGTAGAGAAAAGAGAAGAGGATCTGGGACAGAATTTTGGGTAGGAATTAGGAGTAATGATGTGGATGATGATCCATGTTAGGAGGCTGAAGAGAATGTACAGATAAGAGAATCAAAAGAGAGCTGTGCATGAAAAACAAGAGGAGATAGAGAGTATCAAAGAATAAAGGATGTTCAATCATGAAAGATGCTTCAGAGAGATCAATAATTATGACAGCCAAGAACGGGTGTAGGAATTAAGAAATCATTTTTAACTTTGGAAATTGTAGTTTCACTTGAGTGATGAAATCAGAAACCAGATTGCAAAGGGTTCAGGAGGGAGAGGAGAGTAAGTGGAGGCAATAAATGCAGACAACTTTTTCTTTTCTTGTTTTTAAAAAGTCATTAATTAATTTTTAGTTTACAGCACTGTTCCACAATCCTTTGAGTTCCAAATTTTCTCCTCCTCCCTATCAACCCCTCTCCCCCTACGGTGGCATACAATCCAATATAACTTCTGCAAATACCTTCACATTAAACATTATTCAAGTCATAAAGAAGAATCATAACCAACGGAATGAACAATGAGAAAGAAGGAATGAAACAAAACAAAACGCAAAAGAGAGAGAGCAAGTAATTTACTGCAATCTGCCTTCAGACTCGGTAGATTTTTCTCTGGATGTGGACATCCCTTTCCATCATGAGTCTTTTGGAGTTGTCTTCTAACCTTGCATTGCCGAGAGGAGCCCAGTCTATCAAAGTTAGTTGTCACAGATACGATGTGTCTGTAATTGTGTACAAAGTTCTCCTGGTTCTCCTCACTCAGCATCAGTTTATATAAGTCTCTCCAGATTATTATGAAGTCCATCTGCTCCTCATTTCTTATAGCACAATAGTATTCCATTACATTCATATACCACAGCTTGTTTAGCCATTCTGTAATTGATGGGCATCCCCTAGATTTCCAATTCTTTGCCATTACAAAAAAAGTTGCTATAAATATTTTTGTACATACAGGTCCTTTTCCCACTTGTATAATCTCTTTGGGATACAGCCCTAGAAGTGGTATTGCTGGGTCAAAGGGTATGCACTTTTTTTTATAGCTGTTTGGGCATATCTCCAAATTGCTCTCCAGAATGGCTGGATCAGTTCACAACTTCGTCATCAATGCATTTGTGTCCTAACTTTTTCACATCCTTTCCAGCATTCATAATTTTCCTATTTTGTCACTTTAACTAATCTGACTGGTGAGATGTAGTACCTCAGAGTTGTTTTGATTTGCATTTCTCTAATCAATAGTGATTTAGAGTATTTTTTTCATATGCTTATAGATATCTTTAATTTCTTCCTCTGAAAATTGCCTGTTCATATCCTTTGACCAGTTATCAATTGAGGAATTATTTGTGTTCTTATACATTTCACTCAGTTCTTGGTATATTTTAGAAATGAGGCCTTTATCAGAGATGCTGGTTACAAAAATTCTTTCCCAATTTTACACTTCCCTCCTAATAGTGGTTACGTTGGCTTGATTTGTGCAAAAACTTTTCACTTTAATGTAATCAAAGTTATCCATTTCGCATTTTGTAATGCTCTCTATCTTGTTTGGTCATAAATTCTTCCCTTCTCCATAAATCTGACAGATAAATTATTCCTTGCTCTTCCAGATTGCTTACATTTTCAGCCATTGTATCTAGATCATGCACCCATTTCGACTTTATTTGGTATATGGTGTAAGATAATGGTCTCTGCCCAGTTCCTACCATACCATTTTCCAGTTTTCCCAGCAGTTTTTGTCAAATAGTGAGTTCTTATCACAGAAGCTGGAGTCTTTGGGTTTATCAAACAGTAGATTACTATAGCCATTGACCGCTGTGTCTCGTGTACCTAAACCTTTCCCATAGATGACTTTTTCTAAGAGTTTATATGTGAATGAGAGAAGAAATATAGGATAATAGCTTGAAGGGATGTTAGTCTTGAGAGGATTTTTAAACATGGCAGTTAACTTGAACACATTTTTAACCACCAGGGAAGGAATCAATAGGTAGGAAGAGACTAAAGATTAGAGAGCAGTGGGTTTGATTGTCAGGGTCAATCTGCTGGAGAAGATATTAGGGAATGAGATCAAGAACACAAGTCAAGGTTTTGACCTTGTCAAAGAGGAGGGTCACCTCTCCATCACAGATTTGAGTAAAGGAGAAAGGAATGTGTGGCAGAGTGATGTCAAGGGGTTTTGAAATATAGAGTAGGGGAAAAGAGATGACCTATAAGAAATGGCCTTTGTTTTCTCAATAAAATATGAAATGAAATCCTCTTCTGAGAGAAAGGGAAAGGGATAGTATGGGAAGTTTGAGGAAAGAGAAGTTTCAAAACACTTCCTGTATAAAATCTAATAGTTAATTAAGCAAGATTAAATCAATCGTCTGGAAGAAAAGAAAATCCAGTTGAAACTAAATAATGTAAATTTGTGTTGTATCTGGTAAGCTTGGTTGTGTGATTTCCTCCAGCATCATTTAAGTAGAAGTGGAGTGGGCAGATTATTGAATAAAAAAGGGATAAAAATATTTTAAATATTTACTATGTGGCAAGTATTGTGCTAAACAAATGTCATACACATATAAAAGTGAAGATAGTCCTTACCCTCAAAGACTTTATATTCTAATTAGGGACAATAATATATAGGGAAGTAGTAACCAGCAAGAGATGTTTTATTTTGGCTACAGGGATGGATGAGGCTAGGAGAACTAGTCATAATTCAAGAAGCCACCTTATCCAACTCTGCTGTTGACAGCTAAATTGATCTGCATGCTGGACAACTGCCTCTTGGTTTCTGTTTTCCCCTACATCATCATGCCCTGTTTTCATTAGAAATGCAAATATTTTGTTAGCTGCTGAAATTTCTTGGATGATTAAACTTGACCTAGCATATTCTCCATTCCTCCCTTTAACATTCTTTTTTCAGCAGATCATCTGACTTAGAAGTGAAAGGGAACTTCTTAATCGTTATTGTACAGATGATGAAGTTGACCCCACTTGAGAACATTTGCATGGGGATTTAAACTCATATGCTCTCATTACAAGTCCAATGCTCTTTCTACTATACAGTATTGAATAATGTGTGGCCTGGTTATAAGAATATTGGAACCAGCTTGATTTTCTTAGGGAGCATTCTTTACCCTCTCTCCTCAATTTTCTAATATATTGCTCATCAAATAATGAATGTTGTTATAAGGAAGGAGGAAATAGAATGGACTCCCAAGTTTGTTTAATAGTGGATAGATGGGAAATGGCAGGGAGGCATTACAGTACAGTGAGAACAACAGGTTTAAAATCAGAAGTCATGGGTTTGAACTCTAGTTCTACTCTGCTACTTAATTAGGTGTGTGACCCTTGGCAAGTCATTTTCTGTTTTTGGGCCTCAGTTTCCTTATCTGTATGTAGAATGAAGGGATTGGATTTCATGATTTTCGAAGTACTTTGAAACTCTAAATCCATGACTCTAGGTAAAAAACAGGCTGCAAAATATACTGAATAAAATCTAATTTAGGTGTCACCGAGTGAGGATTTAATGTTATACTCTCAACTTTTATAGAGGGTTGATATAAGTAATTTCTATTTGAAGACTATTTCTGTATCTTTTGCAAAAACCATAGTTGAAAACATTGCCCATTGTATTACCTAATGTCCCATATATATAGTTAATAAATTCTTTCTAAAATCCAGTGCCAGGAAAAAATATTTTCCCCCCTGTAGACCAACTTGTATGCTGCTTTTTCTCAAGTTACAAGCTCTATATAACCCAAAGTACTGTCTTGACCTTTGAGATTATCTAGTCTAATTTCTTCTTTTTGCAGTGGAGGAAATTAAGGATCTAGAAAGCTGAAGTCACTTGTATATATGTACTCCTACTTACTAGTTCACATATAGATCACAGCTATGAGATCTACTCAGGTGTGATCTAGGTGTGAACTAGTAAGTAGGAGTCAGAAAAGACTTGGGATTTGAGCCAAGAAGTTGAGAGCATCAAAAATCTCTGATCCAGCCATAGAGTGGTATCACGTGGCCAAGTGGTGAGAATTCCTGAGGGGTTGGTTGAGTTCAACCAAAGAAGGAGGATTTCCTGGAAATGCCAGTCTTGGCATTTGTCTTGAAGGTAGTCCCAAGTTAAGTATTTTAAAAATAAATTGAAATAAGAAGGAACTTTCTATGTAGTGAACCTTAAAAGGGACCTGAACCACAGGCCAGTGATGATTCTAGGGCACTTTAGGAACTTATAAGTGAGATTCACCAGAAAATAGAGAATTATATTGATTACTTATAGGTTATTAAGAGTCATTTACTTATATTCTATATTTGTTCATAGGCCCTTATAAGTTTGTGGCTTTCAGTATTTTCTCTGGAGTAAAACAAGTCTGTTCTGTATCTGATAAATGCATTATAACTCTGAGTGGTTGTATGGGATATAGGGATGCTTTTACCCCCGATCTGTGGAGATAAAGACACAAATTGTGCTCTGAGATTTCTGGATGTTGCTTCAATGAACCAAATAGAAAGTAATATCTTTTGAGTGATCCCTAGGATTGGACCTGGGATCCTATATCATAGGGACTTGGACCACAGGTTGAACTATTTTTTTGAAGTATTTTCTTTTATGTATGCTTTGATTTGGTAGATTGCCTCAAATCAATAGGCAATAGAAAGAACACTAGATCATGTATATAAAGGTCTTCATTCTCATAAATTACTTTTCTCTTCTAGGCTTCAGATTATTAATTTGGAAAATAAGTAGGTTGTTAATAAAGAATATAGGCAATGACAAATGAAGAAATATAATATGAGTTTCATGAAATAAAAAACTTTCTTTATCTAACAAGATGAATGTACCTAGCATAAGAAAGGAAGGATTCTATTGAGAAAAATACATTTTTATTAAATATATTTGTAAAGCATTGACATTTAAATGGGAAACTAATATAAGCATATGACATCGTAAGCCATTACTCAAAGGAAAATTAGTCAACAAATATCAAAATGAAAATTACAAACTATTCAAAGTCATATGAAAGGTTTTTTTCCCGCCAAACCACTAAAGTAAGAAAAATGAAAATAAAAACATGATGTTTTACCTCATACCTAGCATGTTGACAAAGATGACAAAACATGGAAATAGTCAATGTTGGAGGGGCTATGGAAAGTCAGGAATATTAATGTGCTATTAGTAGAACTATGAATTGGCTTGATCATTCTGGAAAGTAGTTCACAGCAATGCTAAGAAAGTAACTAAAATATCCTTAACTTTACTCAGAGATTCTGTCAGAATCTTCAAAGATAGATTTGAAGATTTTATCTTCAAAGATAGAAAAGAAGGCTCAACATACACAAAATAACAATAACATTTCTTATAGTATCAAAGAGATGAAAGCCAAATTGATACCCATTGACTGGGGAATGGCTAAACATATTGTGATACATAAATGCAATGTTAAATTGTTACATTAAAAAGATAACAAGAAATAATGAATAAAAAAGAATACAGAGTCAAGATGAATATGAAATAATAAAAGGTTTATTATGTAAAGGAAGCTTGGTGTCCAGTTGGTTAGAGTGCTGGACTTGGAGTAAGGAATATGTGTTTGAATTTTCCTCCAGACTAGCTCTCTAACTTGGTATAAGACACATATAAGATTCTACAACTGACTTTCAATTTCCTCATCTGTAAAAAGAGGAATTCTTCAAAGCGTGGTTCTGAGGACAAAATGAGAAAATATTTGCAAAGTGCTATATAAATTGTTAGATATTATTATTATTATTTTAAGCAATCAGGGTTAAGTAACTTGCTCAAGGTTACATGGCCAGTTATTTCTGGGTGTGGTGCTAAGTATCTGAGCCCAGATTTGATCCCCAGGTCATCCCGACATTGGAGCTGGTGCTCTTACTCACTGAGCCACCTGGCCGCCCCTAATTGTTAGATATTATGAAGTGCTAGTTATATTATTGCAACAGTGTAAATGGAAAGAATAATAGTAACCAAAACAAAACCCCAAACTGAAGACTGCATAATAACAATAATGTACAAGTCTCACCCAGATAGGTAGCACAGTGTATCTCAGAGCACCAGCTGTGAGTCAGAAAGTCTCATCTTCCTGAGTTCAAATTTGGCCTCAGACACTATGTGACCCTGGGCAAGTCACTTAACCCTGTTTGCCTCAGTTTCCTCATCTGTAGAATGAGCTGGAGATGGAAATGTCAAACTAGTCCAGTTTTTTTGCCAAGAAAATCCCAAATGGGGTCACAAAGAATTGGATATGACTGAAAGCGACTGTATAACAACACCACTAACAAATATCACCCAGTAACAAAAGTACGAAAATGTATACTACTCCCTTCTTTGCAGAGGTGGGAAACACTTCACTTATTGAACTTAACTGATGTATTAGTCTGATTGAACTTTATATTTCCTTTTTTTTAAATTTTTGGTTATAAACAATGGCTCTCCTGAAGGGGTGGTGGTGGAACAGGAGGGATATGTTGAGGAATGAAGGTGATATAAAAACAAAAGATATAATTAACTTTTTTATGACAGGTTGTACTAGATGATGTCTGTGGGTTCTTCCAGTTTTGATGTTCTGTTAAATATTTATTGGAAACTTGCAGGAAATATAACAAATCATTTACAAAAAAATAACATAGATATTGTCAGAATGAAGGGAATACCTTCAAGCTCTTGCTGAAAGGCACAATGGGGAGTTTTAGGGTTGGAAGCATGCAAAATAGACTTTGTTATTCCATGTCAGGAGAAAGTGCCATTGAGATTGAACTCAAATAAGAGAGAGTGGTTTAGAGCCACTGAAACTAGCATGAAAAGTATTACATTAGTGACCTCTTATGAATTTGAGCTTTGTTCTCAGATAAAGCACTAAATATTCTAGGAATGGCAGGAAGATCACAAGATTATGAGTTCAGGAATATAATAAGAAAAGGTGAAATTTGCACAGTTCACACCCTCCTTATGCAATAATTTTTTCCTCTGAATGGATTTATGATGTCTTCTTTTTCAGAACTCATTACTGTCTGGTGTTGTCATGATTTTAATGCTCTGAGAAAAGTAAGAAGACAGTATTCTATCTGTTAACCTCTCATGATTCAGATTGCAATTTCTCTGTCCTAAAAGGAATACCAGACTTCTTAATCAAATTGGAAAATTCAAGAAAAGTTGCGGGCCTATATTTCAGTCCATTTAAGATCTGCTATGCTGAGCTTTGTTAAGGAAGGAAGTGGTTGAACATTGATTTCTATATAATACATTTTCTCAGGTTGCAGAATATGCCAAGGTCCATTTGACACACATTTCTCTGACCTTTATTTTTGGCGTGCCTCTATAAAATAAAGGGGCGGGGAGCAACCAGATAGCCTCTATGTCTCTTTTAGCACTAGCTATATGATCACATTACTTCAGTTTGGTTCATGCATAGAGTGCCTCTGATGCTACTTACCACGTGGAAGAGAAAGAGCCTCTTTCTGGGACAACTATAATGGTGTATAATACAATTGTCTTGGAGAGACTTGAACACTGAGGGGCATTATGTAACTGGTACTGATCTGCTAAGCACATGATAAGGAGAAGCCTTTTGGATTGACCGAATAGCCGGAACTGGGAATGCCTTCGTAAAGTACTGGTTGGTGACCAGAGCCTCAGAATTCTCTTCAGCTGCTCTCCCTTGAGATAATATTTTAAAGGGTTTGGCACAGTGCATGGCATATGATTGGTGCTTAATAAGTATTTCCTTCCTTCCTTCCTTCCTTCCTTCCTTCCTTCCTTCCTTCCTTCCTTCCTTCCTTCCTTCCTTCCTTCCTTGTTTCCTTGTTTCCTTCCTCTCCCTTCTTCTCTCCTTCTCATTCTCCCTCCCTCCCTTCCTTCCTGTCAAAAGATCTGACATAATGGCATTGGGGCACTGGGATGCCCTAGTGTCTGAGTTCTGCAGTCAAATCAGTATCAATGCACTGAGGAATAAGGAGTGACTTTCAGGTTCCAGTAACTGGTATGAAGACTCATCTGGCAGCAGTTCTGCATCTGTATATGAACTTGGTGGGGTCAATGCTATGTAAAAAATAAGGTTGTAAAGGTAAGAGTGTGTCTTTAAGATACTGGGTAGAAATATCTGTGCTTTTTCATTGCTGCATCTTAGAAGTCAATTTCTCTTTGTAAAAGTTAATAAATGTTAATCGGTTAAAACAACTAGGTAGAACAGAAAGGGCAGCTAGGTTGGCTCCATGAATAGAATGCCTGCCCTGGAGTAAGGCAGACATCTTCCTGAGTTCAAATCTGACCTCAGTTACTTACTAGCTGTGTGATCCTGAGCAAGTCACTTAAACCCTTTTGTCTCAGTTTCCTCATCTGTAAAATGAAGATGATAATAATAGCACTTACCTCATAGGGTTGCTTTGAAGATCAAGAGATAATAATTGTAAAGTCCATAACAGTTTCTGGCACATAATGAGTGCTAAATAAATGTTAGCTATTATTTGGAGGGCAAGACGATTGGGGTTAAGTGACTTGCCCAAGGTCACATAGTAAGTGTGTCAAGTGTCTGAGGCCAAATTTGAACTCAGGCCCTCCTGACTCCAGGACTGGTGCTCTATTCACTGTGCTACCTAGCTGCCATTATTATTATTATTATAAATGAAAGGGGATACAGCTAGTGGTAGCTTGAGCAGATGACATGACAATGACACCTCTAACCTCTCAGGGTACCCCTGGGAGCCTGAGGTAGAGGATGTAGCAGGCTTCATTTTGGGAGAGTTAAACCAGGCCATACTTGCTACAGTCCTATTAAGCTCATCTACCTAAGTGGCCCTAGAGAGTGGGCAAGGTATGCCAACACATACTCAGATAAACCACTGGACTTTCCCTCAAGGGGAAATATATACTTGAGTGTATGAGAGCTTACTTGAACCTTGTCCAATCTCTCTGGTATATCTATGATCTCTTGCATAGTGAATTCAAGTCTTAGCTTTGTGTTTTACTTCTATGACCTTGGATGTCACACAAATAATAATTTATTTAGGCCTATTTTCTCACCTGTAATTCTAGAGTCCTTTCTATCTCTAAATTTGCATTTCTATCTGTGGTGATCCTTTGATCCCTCCATATGCTTTATAGATGGTTATGATTCCCTATCATAAAACAATAGTACTTCCACTTGCATATATATATATATATAATAACATATGGATCATGTGTGTTTTTATATTTGTATGTGTGTATATCTTAGAATTTTTCTTTTCATCCAGAAACACATGGGCACATTCTACTGAGATATGCAAGGAAAGTGAGAGGCTGGTACCTTTCTTCATCAAACTCCCTTGCTCTTTATGTCCCCAAACTGGAGGTCCAGGAAAGCTTGGTTGGCTCATGTCTAGAGTCTCCCCCCCCAAAAAAACAGCACAGAAAAAATTCAATGTACAATATAAATCAGTTATAAGGTAGCTATTTATTTCTTTTAGACATGTGCAAGAGTGATTAAAACATAAAAGACTTATACATTGAAAAAACTTAAAAGGTTAAAAAGTAACTGAAATTTTCTATTATTTTCTCTAAGGATGTTGATACTTATAACATTAAGATAGGAGCCACTTGAGACTGCTAAATGACCATTTCATCTTCATCTAGCCTCAGTATTGTGTAAACAACACCTTCAAGGTCCTTTTTTTGTTTAAACCTCCCATTTTATTTTACTTTTTCTAATTAACGATAATTTGTTTTATCTTCTTCCCAACCACCTCCCCAATCACTCTATTCCCATTGGAAAAAAGGAAGAAAAATGCTTATATAATAAATATTCATAGTGAATTAAAACAGTTTTGGCTGTGTCCAAAAACTTATGTCTCCTTCACCCTGATTCCATGAGATAATGAAATATTATTTTTAAATTGTTTAGCACAGTGTCTGGCACATAGTATATGCTTAATATAATGCTTGTTCCCTACCTCTCTCCCATCACTTCTCTGCCAGGAAGAGGGTAGCATATTTCATTATTGGTCTTTTGAAATAGTGGTTGGTCATTGCATTGATCAAAGTTCTTAAAATTGATTACTTTCATAATATCAGCACTGTTATATATAAGTTGTTCTCTTGTTCTGCTCACTTCTCTTTGCATTAGTTCACACAAATCTTCCCAGGTTTTTCTGACACCATCTCTTTCATTATTTCTTAGAGTACAATAGCATAGCCATATAGTAGCTATTTCCCATTGATGATCTCTCTCTTAGCTTCTAGTTCTTTACTATTATAAAAAGAGCATCTATGGGGAAGCTAGGTGGCACAGTGAGCAAGAGCACTGGCCCCAGAGTCAGGAGGACCCGGGATTGGTTCCGGCCTCAGATACTTAAAACCCACACAAAAAAACTGGCCATGTAACCTTGGGCAAGTTACTTAACCACAATTGCTTTAAAAAAAAGAGCATCTATACATATATTTGGACATATGAATTAAAAAAAATTCTTTAATCTCCTTAATATATACACCCTTTAGTCGTATCAGTAGATCAAAAACTACACAGTTTATCAGATTAGTAGGTATAGCTCCAAATGCTTTCTAGAATGGCAAAATTGATTCATCGCCCCAACAAGGGTATATTAATGTGCCTGTTTTCTCACAGCCTCACCAGCATTAGTTATTTTCCTTTTTATTCATCCTTATCAAGATCATAGATGCAAAGTGAAGCCTTAGAGTTGTTTTAATATGTATTCCTTTAATTATTACTAATTTGGAATATATTTTTTAATTTCTGATTTACATCATTCATTTCTGCCAGATTTTGAGTTACAATTTTTTTCCTTGTTTTTCCCCTACCCACTGCCCCAAAAGAGCAGTCCCACAGGATATCCCCTCCTCCAATCTGCTCTCTCCCATATCTTCTCCCATACCCCCTTTGACTTTTCTAATAGGGCATGGTGGATCTCTATGCCCCAGTACCTGTATATCTTATTTCCCATTTACATGTAAAATAGTATTAATAATAGTGTATATATATATGTATACATACATATATGTGTGTATGCATGTGTGTATATATATATATATATTAAACATTTGATTTTAAAACTTTGAATTCCAAATTCATTCCCTTCCTCCCTTGTCACCCACCCTTACTGGGAAGATAAGCAGTTCAGTATATGTTGTACATGTGTAGCTAATGCACAACATTAACATAGTAGATATATTGTAAAAGACTGTATTTCTCTCCTTCCTATCCCATCTCTCACTTGTTCTATTCTCTACTTTGATCCTGTCCCTTTTCAAAGGTGGGTGCTTCCAACTTTCCTCCCCCCCCAGCCTGCCCTCCCTTCCATCATTTCCCCTCTCATCCCCTCCCCCACTACTCTCCTGTAGGGTGAGATACTCTATTTAGTGTGTATTTCATTTCCTCTACAAGCCAAATTCAATGAGAATAAGGTTGACCCATTCCCTTTTGCCTTCCTATTCTTCCCCTCCATTGTAACCATTTTCTCTTGCTTCTTCTATATGAGACAGTTTACCCCATTCTGTCTCTCCCCATCTCCTCTTATTATATTCCTCTCCCACATCTTAATTTCACATTTTAAGTATCATCCCTTCCTATTAAATTGGTCTTGTGCCCTCTATCTATATATACCTGTAAACATATATACACACATTCACATATGTATTCGTACTCCCGTATACCCTCCGATATAGACATATATATTTCTATTCCCTTCAACTATTTTCATACTGAGAAAAGTTTCATCAGTTACAATTATTGTTTTTCCATGTAGGAATATTAATAGTTCAACTTTGATAAGTTCCTTATTATTAATTTTCCCTGTTTGCCTTCTTATGCTTCTCTTGCTTCTTGTATCTGAATGTCAAATTTTCTATTCAACTCTGATTTTTTTCATCAAGAATGCTTGAAAGTCCTCTATTCCACTGAATGACCATGTTTTCCCCTGAAACATGATACTCAGTTTTTCTGGGTTTGTGATTCTTGGTTTTAATCCCACGTCCTTTGACCTCTGGAATATCACATACCAAGTCCTTCGATCCCTCAGTGTAGAAGCTGCCAGATCCTGGGTTATCCTGATTGTGTTTCCACAATATTCAAATTGTTTCTTCCTGGCTGCTTGTAATATTCTCTCCTTAATCTGGGAATTCTTAAACCTGGCTATAATGTTCCAAGGAGTTTTCTTTTTGGGATCTTTTTCAGGAGGTGATCAGTGGATTCTTTCAATCTCTATTTTGCCCTCTGGCACTAAAACATCAGGGCAGTTTTCTTTGAGAACTTCCTGGAGGATGATTTCTAGGTTCTTACTTTGGTCATGGCTTTCAGGTAGTCCAATAATTTTTAAGTTCTCTCTCCTGGATCTATTTTCCAGGTCGGTGGTTTTTCCAATGAGATATTTCACATTGCCTTCTATTCTTTCATTTGTTTGGATCTCTTTAAGAGCATCTTGATTTCTCATAAAGTCTTTAGCTTCCATTTGCTCCAATCTAATTCTGAAACAATGATTCTCCTAGTGAGCTTTTGAAATTCTTTTTCCATCTGGCAAATTCGGCTCTTTAAGGCACTTTTCTCCTCATTGCCTTTTTGAGCCTCTTACCATTTGAGTTAGTCTATTTTTTAAGGTGTTATTTTCCTCAGTCAGGCTGTTGACTCTCATTTCATAGTTTTATTGCATTGTTCTCATTTCTCTTCCCATTTTTCCTCCACTTCTCTTATCTGCTTCTTAAGGTCCTCTATGGCCTGTAACCAGCTCATATTTTCCTTTGAAGCTTTTGGTGCAGGAGTTCTGATTTTACTGGCTTCCTCCTGTTCCATCCTTTGATCCTTTGTTCCCCCAAATAGGAGTCTAATGTTGGATTCTTCTGTTTGCTTTGTTTCCTTTGCCTGGTCATGTTGCCACTCAATTACTTGACTTTTGGGCTTTTTGACACAGTAGGACTCTGCCACCAGCCAGGGGAATTTTGTACCAAATGCTGGGGTTTTCTCAGCTGGCAGAGGTATTAGTTGGGTACCCTTTCTGAAGCCTCCACATGCTCTGGCAAGCTGGACATACACCTCAGGACTTCCACCCTAGACCGCAATCCAGATCCAAGCAGGTTAAAGCAAGAGTGATTACCCCTCATACTGGTTGCTTGGTCCCCCTACACTCTGCAGGCCAGGAGCTGAACCCACCATGTTTGGGCAGATGTACAGCCCCGGCTCCTCAGTGGCTTCTTGCCCTGGGGGCAAAACCCAACGCACTCCCAACTGCTGAGTCTCAAAGTCCACACTGCACTGGCCTCTCACTTTGTCCTTAGCATCTATGTGTTGATAATTCTGGACCGCCACAGCTGCTAGTGATCTGGATTCCCTCCAGCCGGGGGCTGGTCAGGCCTACCTTGGGGCTAAAACCTTGTGGTAGGGCTGGGCTAAGCTCCCAGAATGCTTCACTGGCCACTTCCTGCCAGCCTATCGGGCTGTCCTCAGTGGGAGGTTTGCTTCGCTGTGTCATTTTGTGAGTTCTATAGCTCCAAAGTTTATTCAGAATCCCCTTTTACATGGATTGGAGGTGGTGAGAACCAGAGCCACGTGGAGGTCCTGTTTCTATTCTGCCATCTTGACCTAATTTGGAACATTTTTCCTATGGTTTTTGTTGGTTTGATTTCTTCCTTTGAAAACTGCTTATTTGTATTCTTTGACCATTTATCAAGTGAAGAATAGCTTTTTATCTTTATATGTTTGAATAAATTTTTCACCTTTCTTGGAAATGAGACATTTAGCAAAGAAACTTGGTGCACATGTTTCCCTTCTAATTTTAAATGCATTTTTGTTTCACTTTTGCAAAACTAAAAATTTTACATAGTCAAAATTATCTATTTTATCTTTTGTGATTGACTTTATCCCTTGTTTTACCATGAACTTTTCCCCTATTTAACTCGTTTATCCATTTTTAACTTATCTTGGCATTTGATGTAAAAGGTTGGTCTAAAACTAATTTCTTCTGGGTTGGGTTGTGGTTTTGTCCAGAAATTTTTGTTCAATAGAGAGTCATTACTCCATTAGGTTTGGGAGTTTTTATCAAACACCAGGTTACTTGCTTCATGTGCTTCTGTATGTTTTATAACTAATATATTTCCCTGTTAGTCCTCTCTATTTTTTAATTGTTAGATGATTTTTGTTTGCCAGTGTAGTTTGAGATCTGGTACTGCCTAGTGCCCCTTCATTCCTACTTTTGTCATTATTGCTCTTAAGATTTTTGAACTTTTGTTGCTTCAGATGTTTTTATTTGTGTTGATAGAGTTCCTGATTATGTTTTGTTTGGTAGGCTCCCAAGTATTATTTACAATCTGTAATTATTTTAAATAGAATTTATTTTTCTATTTCTTCCTTTTTTGGGGGAGGAGTATTATACATAAATGATTATAATCTATTTGTATTTATCTTATTTCCTGTAAAATTGCTGTAACTACTCTTTATATAATTTTTAACTGGATTCTCTAAGCAAATCATCATATCATCTGCAAAAGAGAATTTTGTTTTGTCCTTACCTTTTATTATTGCACTGTTTCTTTTGCTTGCCTTGTTGCTATATGTATGTGTTTCTAGCACTCTATCAAATTGTCATGATAATGCTCCATGCCTTTTGGAAACTCAGGTTCATCCTCCCAGGAGTTTTTTTTTTTTCTAAAAATTAAGCCTCAGAAGAAAAGACCTTTGCTGCCACTCAACTCCAACTGAGGCATCGAAGAGTTCCCTATCTCTCACACTCACAAGGCTGCCATTAAGGCTAGAAAATTCTGTCTCAGCATCGTTGTTTAGTCATCTATGCTCAGAAGAATATGCACGAAACTGAAGAGGCATGCATCCATGGTCCTGAAGTCCAGGCTCAGTTTTGTCTATCTAGACTCTTTGTGCTACCTAGCTTTGCAACTAATTTGTGGAATGTGTTTGCAGCTACCATAGCTATTACTAGCTACTACCCTTGAGTAAGGGTAGCAAAATCCCCTTCATTCCCCATGGGAAGTTCAAGAGACTGCTGTCAGCCTCCCTAAACCCAATGGTGAAAGAAAAAAATGAAGTCTTTAAAGTCTAATGAGGAAGTGACTCTATTCCTGACAAAGTGGCTAATCCCCTGACACAGTCCTTACTGTCATTTGACTCTTCTTGCTATCAGGGATTAAGATAGTGCTTCATCATGGCAAAATCCTATAGTGCTGAACACACTAATCCCTGGAAATGACCAGGTGAGTTGAGTTCAGTCCCATGTATGTCCAATTGTATGACCCCTAAAACCATTCCTACACATTCTCCATGGGGTATGGTCTGTTATAGGACATATGCCCTAAAAACTGACTGCAGTATCCCCAGGAATAACATGTATAATAGTTAGGTCTTAATGTCCTGGATTATTAGCAGTAGGATGCTGGGAAAGTGACTTCCTCCTCTATAAGTCAACAGGACATTTATTCCCCATATCACACTGAGCTCTTTGAAAGAATGATGTTTATTTTGTTCATACAGTGTACAAACATGTTCATTAGAAATATTATGTATGCATACACAATTTACATGTATATGAACATAGATACATACCTATCTCTCTATATACGTGTATGTAGCACAGTCTCTCTAGATATGAACATATGTGCTTGAACATGACCAGGGACCCTGAATTTGTTTGCCATTTTAAAGTTAAGAATAGATCTTTTTGATTCTTGAAATGATGAAGCCCTACCATGATTTTGCCTCCTTGTGGAATGAAAAAAACAGCAGACCATAACCAATAGCTGCAGTATTTTTCCTCCCTGCTGACCACATTTATAGCCTGAAGCTGGGTCTTTCTAGAAGATGTAATTTGGATATGCAAGAAAATAAAAAAAAGCC
Organism: Petaurus breviceps papuanus; assembly: GCF_028583685.1. NCBI lineage: Eukaryota > Metazoa > Chordata > Mammalia > Diprotodontia > Petauridae > Petaurus > Petaurus breviceps. The sequence goes on along the minus strand of NW_027186372.1, from coordinate 28,530,768 downwards.
CCAAACACTACTACACTGAGTTAACGTGGCCCATTTCCCATTAAGCGCTTCTCTCCATCTTAGCCCCAAGCTCCCTACTCTCACATAGTTTTTTTGAACATCCAGTTTATGCACCAGTTCTAGTAATGATATTGTTAACAGATTGGTTGTTCATACTGTAACACTCTAATCCATCTTAATAACAGAAAGAAAATAGCAGTAATCACCACTGGGAAGGAAATAGCCCCATGGTGGAGCAAATGAGACTGTAACCTGAAAATAAAAAAAAATGTCCTTTGTTCTATGGAAAGTTGTATTTGAATAAGAAAATGAACAGAACCTGTCCTTACTTCCCAATGGCAATAATTCACATTTGTATTTTACAGAGCTTTTCCTCAGACCATCCCTATGAGCTACCTTTCAGTGGTATTGCCTCACTTTATAGAGAAAGAACTAGTTACTCAGAGAATTGAAGGAACTCATCCATGATCACAGAGCCAACTGTGTGATCAGGAGTCATAACCAGTTCTTGTGACTCCAAGTCCAACATTTTCCCACTATACCACAGAAACAAGAGTGAAGAAGCAGAAGAAATATGGAATCATCAATATAAATTTAGAAGGACACTTCAGGGTCATCGAGTCCATAGTCTCCTTTGACAAATGAGGAAATTGAATCCCAGAGAGATTGTAACTTGTCCAAGGTCAAAAGCTAGTAAACTTACATCTTTTTGACTCCAACTCTACTATATCATATTATCATTATATGTAGTTGGATAAAGCAATCATTCCAAATATCCCCTTTGACCTTAGGCAAGATCAAAAGAAGACATTTGTTTGGGGAACTGATGTTCAATGAAAATAGCACAATGGAAAACAGTGCTGACACTGGAGTTATAAGATCTAGATTTAGATCCTTGCCCTGCCATATGCAATTTATATGAACTTAGACAAGTCAATTTTATCCTTTCTGGATTTCAGTTTTCTAACCTGTAAAATGGAGAAGTTGTATTAGAAGACTTCTGAGGTCCCCTAGCTCTAAATCTGTAACTCTATGACCCCACTTTAAGCTGCCAAGCAAAGTTGGCAAAGAGCCTATTCTAGAAAGCTTTAAGTATTCACTTGGAATACTGCCAATCCTTGGAGGTTTAGGGAAAGCACTATCTGTGAATAGAAGAGATAGAATGGTAAAGTAGAAGGGCCATCAGTTTTTGGAGTTAGAATACATACAGATGAATCCTGCCTTTACATTTAGTACCTGAGCAGCCATGGCTTTTTGTCACCCTGTGCCTCAGTTTACTTATCTTTAAAATGAGTTTGTTGAACTACATGAACTATGAAGTCTGTTCTAGACCAAGGCCCCATAGTCATGGAATTGTATTCTATAGGGTAGTATGGGTTGTAGAGGGAAGGATACAACATGTACACAGCTATGCATGATACCAGGCAAAGTATGTTGAGAACAATGGAGAAATCTGAAGTATTCTAGGAAAATGTGAGGAGGGAGATAGCGCTTTCAGAATGGGGCTTCAAAGGAAGAGGAGGATTCTGAAAAAAAAACAGAAATGGGAGAAAGTTTGCACTCAGATATGTCGAAAGGTCTTCTAAAATGCATAGAGGTGGGAGATAGCATTTTGAGACTGGAGAACATCTAGTCAGCCATTTTGTTTGGAATATAGAGTGAGTGAAGATGAAGAATGTAAAACAGGGCTGGAAAGACAAGTTATATCCAGACTATGGAGGACATAAAATCCCAGACTGGGAAGTTAATATTTTTGTCTAGAACCTGTTTCTGAAGATTTTTGAGCAAAAGAGTAGGGAGGTGAGATCTGTGCTTTAGGAAAATAATTTCGCCCAACCGTATGAAGGATACAGGTAAGACTGGTGGCAGAGAAACCAATTAGGAGGAATACAATAATCCAGGTAAAATTCTTAGGGAAAAAAAAAGCAAGCATTTATTATTCACCTACTATATACTGGGTACTATGCTAAGTACTTTATAAATATTTCATTTGATACTCACAATAATCCTGTGAAGTAGGTGCAATTATTAACCCCATTACCTCCGTTTTTTACAGATGAGGAAACTGAGGCAGACAAAAGTTAACTGACTTGCCCAACGTCACATAGCTAAGAAGTGGCTGAGGTTAAGTTTGAATCCAAATCTTCCTGATTCCACATCCAGTGTTCTATCCAGTCTTCCACCTAGCTGTTATGGTGGTGCCAGAGGGAAAGAAGAGAAAAGGATGCCCTCAAGGTATATTTGAGGTAGCATTGAAAGGAATTGACAATCAGAAAGGGAAAAACATATTGAGATATTAAGCCTGTGTTACTGGGAGGACAGTGATACCCTTAAAAGAAATAGAGAAGTGGGGAAGAAATGCAGATTCTGGGGGTAAAATGACAAATTCACATTTTGAAAGGTCAATGTTGGATATGTTAAATGCTGATTTCTGGAGACTCAATAGTCATATACGCATTCTAATACACTCCTTTCTGACTGTTTCCTTAAAACTTCTTTGTATGGTAGTATAATTATTTTTAAAATCTGTTCTACCAAAAGTCTCATCTGACAATTAAAAAAAAAATTATCTGATAAACATAAGGAGGATATTCTTAGTTTTTCAAAGGCCTTGATTTAATCCCATAGGACCTGATTTCGAATTTAGGCTCTAATACTTGTTAGCTATATGTCCTTGGCCATATTTCGTCTTTTCTCAACCCCCCAGTTTCCTCATCTCCAAAATAAAGTGGTTCACCTTGACAACGGATATGATCTCTTCTTCTTCTAAACCTCTGGCCCTGTTCCATAGTTCTATCTCTGGACATGTCCATACTTGTGACTTATCTGAATATTATGAATAAGTTTAATCCATTCAACAACAGTCCCATTGTTTCAAAAATGTTGTGATGAAGTTTGTCACTGAATTGCCCATCAGTTTTACTGAGAAATCATACAGTTCAGTCAAAATGATGGTTGGGGGGGGCAGATAAAAAGGAATGAGTATTTATTAAGTATTTATTACTGTACCCTGGCCACTATGCTAAGTGCTTTAAAAATGTCTCATTTTAATGTCACAGCAACCATAGGAAATAGGTACTACTATAATCCCATATTATTCTTGAATAAACTGAGGAAGACAGATATTAAGTACCTTGCACAGGATCATACAGTTAGTAAACTGTTTGAGGTTGGATTTGAAATCATATCTTCCTGACTCTAGGCCCAGCATTCTATCCATTGTACACCCTAACAACTTGCCTAAATTGTGTATCTAGACAACCTTAGTTTTCAGTTTTAATTTGACTTGGCATGTATTGTGAGGATTGCTATTTTGAGTACAGCAGGTTTATTTTAAATTCTGTAACTTCAGATTCATAGGATCATAGATTTAGAGTAGGGAAAGTACTTCAGAGATAATCTGGACAAAACTCCTCATTTTACAGAGGAGGAAAGTGAGGCAAAGAGAGTTAAAATGACTTGGCCATAGTCATACAGCTAGTATCAATCAGCTACAGTATTTGAAGCCAAATCTTCTTGTTTCCAAGACCAGCATTGTATCCATGACACCATACCTGCCCATGAAGAGTGATAGAGGAAGCCCTGTTTGTGGAGGGGTCACAGTAGAAGTACCTTTTCTTTATGAGATGCCTAACTTATACAAGGCTATACTGGTACCTCTTAAGTGTCATATTACTCTACTGACAATAAAAAGCTCATCTTAGGGGCGGCCAGGTGGCTCAGCGAGTAAGAGCACTGGCTCCAGTGTCGGGATGACTTGGGGATTGAATCTGGGCTCAAATACTTAGCACCACACCCCGAAATAACTGGCTATGTAACCTTGAGCAAGTTACTTAACTCCAATTGCTTTAAAAAAAAAAGCTCATCTTATGTATAAGTTCATAGATTCCTAGAGCTGAAAGGGTCTTAGACAGTAAGACATATATTTGAATCTGTTAGGAGATTATGGTTGAATAATGATGAGTTGTTTACACATTACTAATTGTAATTATTAATAATTATTATAATTATTGCCTTATAATAATAAACACCTTGAATACTTAAATACTTCAAAAGCCATTGATTTTTTTTCTCAAGATGAAAAGAAATTGGTTCTCTAAGGATATAAAGCATTTTATACACATTTTCTTATTGTTTCAATATAACACCCATAAAGCTTGATAGGAAAATAATAGTAAATGATTAGGTAAAGGATCTCTGATTTCCTCATGTTGGGGAGCTCCCTCCACCAGCATAGGTAACAATCAATCTATGAATGAGTAATAAAAGTTTTAGAAAATTTCCTGAGGCATGGGAAGAATCTTATTATTCCATTTTGTAAATCAATAAAACTGAGGTCCAAAGAGGTAGCATGACCTGCTTCAAGTCCAACAGCTAGTTAGAGGCAGAGCTTACACTTGAACTCAGATCTCTAAATACTAGGTCTAAAGCTCTTTTTTCAACATAACAGTGCCCCACAAAGAAATGGAAAAAAAAATTGTACCATGGATATGATAGTTGTTAAATGGCCTATATTTGCTTGCATAGTCGTCACTTCAATGTCTATTTGCATGAGACTCTCCTCATTGCCAGTGTGTGGGATAGAGTTTTTGAGAGTTCAAGAAGAGAGATCCTGACATTCTAGCTTTCAGCTTTTAGAGACTACATGCATGGTTCTAAACTCTCTTCAGGCCAAAGGAAGAGAGAGTATGGGAAAAAAAAAATCAACAAATAGATAAACCAGTTACCATGTTCTTACCCCCAGCTTGCTATACTAGAGACTAGAAAATTTTTCCTTGGGTGAGATCTGGGATTCTCTCTCTTGGTTGAGCTTAGTTATCTTTTACCAATGGGAGAACACATTCATTCTATGTATTGCTTGGTCTATATTCTCATGTATATTTTCTATGATTTTTATTTCCTGTCTGTTTGGAAAAAATAATAGCTTTATTTACTATTTGCTATGTGTGTTCATTGTGGAGCTGGCATTTGGTGGAAAAGGAAGTTTTGTATATAGAACTTGGGTAACTCTATTACCATTAATGGATAGCAATCAGGACTGTCGCTTGAACCAAAAAATTACTTCATCTAGACTAGCTATGTTTAAGGGAATGGACTGATATGATTCTTGCCTTGTACCATTTCTGAAGAAAACTGTGGCCAGTTTCTGGCTCTAATGCAGTTTCCTCTCCTAACTAGAATACCTCTTGGAGAAGAGTGGGGGGAGGACATGCATGAGATATATCTATTCTTGCTTCCCTGAGAGCTACATTTAGACAAACCCATGTGGACACATATAACCCATGTGGAGAAAAAAAAATCCCCCACATTAGACATATGTTCATCAATGTGCAGTAGCAGACGAAAATGTAAATTAGGTTAAGTTTATGTTTTGTGTCTATAGCTTCCCCCTCCCACCAATTTGTACTTTTTCTATTTCTTCAAGTTATCTTCCCTTCTTTAGAACTCAGGCTCCCATGGCTCTTGTGAGATCTTCACTTTCTTAAAGCCTGCTCTTGGCTCCTTCATTCTCTCACTAGGACGGAAGAGATTGATATCAGTTTATGGTGCTACCCTCTTCAGAGGTATGTGCCCTTTGGCATCAATCAGTTGACAAATAGCTATTGAGTTCTCTATATCTGCAAAGATGTGGGACACAAAGAACCATAGGATAGCTGTTGCCCTCAGAGATCTTACATTCTAATGGGAGGAACAAAACACAGACAAGGGAAAAGTTAAATACTCACATAAAACTTCGCAGCACAGGATATATTACAAATTGCCAAGTGAGTGGCATGGGAAGTAAAAGTGATGAATTCAGAGGAAGGAAAAATCACTGAGGGCTAATACAGTCTAGGAAACTCTCATGGAAGAAAAGGGACTGGAGAAGAGTCCTGAATGATACTCAGGCTCTGCATAAGATCAGAAAACACAATGTAGGTGAGAAAGATGATGTGAACAAAGAAACATGGAGGCTTAAAAGTATAAAGCACTTTCTTTTTTTAAAGCAATTGGGATTAAGTAACTTGCTCAAGGTTACACTGTCAGTTATTTTGGGTGGGTGCCAAGTATCTGAGACTGGAACCGATCCCAGGTCTCCCAATGCTGGGGCCAGTGCTCTTATTCACCTGGTTGCCCCTAGTAAAAGTACTTTTAGGTGATAGTGAATGATTTGATTGGGGAATTGTGGGAGATAAGATTGGGAAAGTGGAGTGCTCAGAATAAAGGACTAAGGAATTTAGTAATAACTGACATTCCTGTCATACCTTGAGACTAATACAAAAGGGCTGTTATCAATATTTTTTGTACATGTGGGTTATTTTCCTCTTTCTTTCATTTCTTTGGAATGTAGACCTTGTATTGGTATTGCTAGGTCCAAAGGTATGCACGGTGTAGTAATTTTTTGGACATGATGCCAACTTGCTTTCTAGAACACGTGAATCAACTCAGATATCCACCAATAGAAATCTGTGTTTTCCATTAGCCTTCCTGAAACTTAGAATAAATGATTTCAAGAGCATATGAGTATGTGATTCACCACGGACACCAAATGTAATGCTGGGTCAGAGCCATAGTTGTTGGACAAGTGTATGCCCCAGATATGACTACATGAAGGGAATAGGTTTAGAATACTCGTCTCCACACCCTTCTTCCCAAGAACCAACTACCTTGGAGTCTGAAGGTATTCCTCCCTCAGTCTCACTGAAATAGTACTGTAGTCTTTCACTACCATCAAGTAGCCAGGGATGAGATTGAAATGCTGAATCTGGGGCAGCCAGGTAGCACAGCGAGTAAGAGCACCGGCTCCAGTGTTGAGAAGACCTGGAGATTGAATCCTGGGCTCCTACACTTAGCCCCCACCCAGAAACACCTGGCCGTGTAACCTTGAGCAAGTTACTTAACCCCAATTGCTTAGGGGCAGCCAGGTGGCTCAGCGAGTAAGAGCACCGGGTCCAGTGTCGGGATGACCTGGATCAAATCCGGGCTCAGATACTCAGCACCACACCCAGAAATAATAACTGGCCGTGTAACCTTGAGCAAGTTACTTAACCCTGATTGCTTTAAAAAAAAAAGGCTGAATCTTCTGCTTTTAGAAGGCTCTACCTTTTCTTGTCTGCTTTACTGAACTATTGAAGAAAAGCAATAGTGACTCAGCTCTCCATAACCACTAAGTAAGTGCTTTTGCAGCAAGACCAAGGCTATGTTGTACAAGATTGTGGCCTCAAACATCAAGGAGGACCATGAGGCAAAAAATATACCCCTTATTTTCAGGCTCTCTGCTGAATGCTTCATTCAGCAGCATCTTGGGAGCATAGTACCCAGAACACAGTATTAAATCCTTGTTCAGTGACTGATTGACGACTGACTGACTAAGGAGGCAAAGGACCTTGTATTAAATATAACTTCGGCTAGATGCCTGCGGACCTTTTAACTAGTTACTGTATTTACTGACCCAATTCTCCCAACTATCTTTTAAGCTTTCTTGGTGTGTGTATACATATTTACGTATGTATATGCATGCATACATATGTATATACATATATACACATATATTTGTGTATGTATTTGTATGAGCGCTATATCTAAAGAAGGAATTGGCAAGCCACTCTTGTATCTTTGCCAAGAAAACTGCAAAGGGAGTCATGAAGACTCAGACATGACTGAAAAACTACTGAACAACAATAGACTATACACACATGTACATATACATATATTTGCATAAACCCTAAAAAATAAATATACAAACACACATATATTGAGAGAGACAGAGAGACAGAGACAAAGACAGAGAGACAGAGAGAGAGAGAGACAGAGAGAGAGACACACACACACAGAGACAGAGAGAGACAGAGACAGAGAGAGAGACACAGAGAGACAGAGAGAGACAGAGAGACAGAGAGAGAGAGACAGAGAGAGACAGAGAGAGACACAGAGAGAGAGACAGAGAGAGAGAGAGAGAGAGAGACAGAGACAGAGACAGAGTGTAGCAGCAAGCACCCCAAGCGCGTCCTCAGGGTTTGCGGCCCATACAGGTTCTTGGATCTGCTTTGTTAAAGGAAAGCAACTCAAAATGGGTTAACAAGCTTACTTTAATCAGTCAGACATATATCGTTTACCTTGTTCAGGGGAAAAAGGCCAGCACCCCAAACTTCAAAATATACAGACAGAATTATCAAGACATTAACAGATCAAGTAGACAGCTTTCCAAACTGTCCAACCATTACATCCATACCCAGTCAACATCTGGGTTTCCACATCTGGGTTTTTCAAAGCTGGGGGACTCTCAACAACAGCTTCCCAGAATTCAGATCAAATCACAGAACACTTCTCAAAGTGAGTCCCAAAACAAAGCTACACATCAGGGCTTATATAGCCTTCTCCTGGCTCAGAGAATGTAACAACCTTATTGACTCACTGGCCAATCAAGAAGTATCTACTGAAAAACAAGCCTCCCTCCCCAGGCTTCAGGTGCATTTTAGCCTAGGGGCAGGGAAGATCTTCCAAATTTGCATTCCCATTACACACACACACACACACACACAGAGAGAGAGAGAGAGAGAGAGAGAGAGAGAGAGAGAGAGAGAGAGATGGTAGTACTATCCTTTGTCATTATGAGACCCTGGAGAGTGGTAGCCCCAGTCCACTGGTACTTCTTCAACCTACAGCCAACAAAGTATTAGCTCCTCTCCTAAGCCCTGCAGTATCTATGTGTGTGTGTGTAAGTATGTATGTACATACTGTATGCATACACATATGCATGTGTATATATGTACATTATATACACATATGTATGTATGAATATGGATAGATAACTATATTTCATTGTAAATGTTTTCCTTTGAGATTTTATTTATTTTATTTTATTAATTTAAAAGCATTATTATAATAAGGGGTTCATTGCTTAAAAAAAAAAAAATCCAAGAATCCCTAGCCTAGGTAAAAGCCTCCTTCCTCTGCTCTCTTAATCACCATTTACCTTGGCTTTGTTCTTCCATAGTCCTTATCTTGTTCTACTCTTCACTTTCAATGTGTCCTCTGTAATCCCCACTCTGTTGTTTACAGATTTTCCTCCATTTGAGGGATCTTTCTTTCCTACTCATTCCATGTTCTATTCATGGAAACCTGACTCCTTCCAGAAGACACTGTATTGAAAGACTGGAGCCAAGATGGTGGAGAAAAGGCAGGCACTCACCTGAGCTCTCCCATATCCCCCTCCAAACAACTTTTAAATAATACCTCAAAACAAATTCTGGAGTTATAAAACTCACAGAAGGAGGGGGTGATACAAATTTTCAGCCCAAGACAACATAAAAGGTTGGCAGGAAACGTCTGTCACACTGGGGTTAGAGGGGAGTGCAATTCATCACAGGAAGCAACTGGGGCAAAGCAGCAGGCCATGGGCCAACTGAATTAGCAGCAGGTGCTTCTGGGGCTCTCAGCTCATAGACAGTAAAGGGGTTGGACACTTGGTCTAAAGGAGATTACAGGGGTTTCTTCTGGCAATGGGTGCATGACTCTGTTGCATTGCCCATATGCAGATCCAGGTTGCAGTCTTGGGTTGCAGTCCCAGAGGGAGAAAAAGCACTACCATACCAGAGCTTGCAACTGCAGGGGAGTGGGGACCATGGTCACAGTTCCAGGGCAGAAAAGAGTGCTTGTGGTAGCAAACACACCTCTCCTTAGTTCATACTACCTTGGAAGAACCAAAAACTTATGGACCCCAAGAATCAGCTCTGAAAATAGCTGCACAAAACCCTGAAACTTGGGAAAGTGCTCCCTTCAGCCAAGAGCAAAGGTCAACTCTAACACTGAAAAAAGTTAGTAAACAACAAAAAAAGAATCTGACCATAGAAAGTTACTATGGTGAAAGGGAAGATCAAAACAGAACTCAGAAGAAGACAACAAAATCAAAAGTGATACATTCAAAGACTCAAAGAAAATATTAATTGATCCCAGTTCCCTAACTGCCCCCCCTATAATTCCTGGAGCAGTACAAAAAGGATTTTAAAAATGAAATAAGAGAAGTAGAGGATAAATTGGGAAAAGAAATGAAAGCAATGAAAGAAAATCACAAAAAAATAAGTGTAAACCACTTGGTAAAATAGGTGCAAAAAATTCTGAAGAAATAAGCCTTGAAAAACAGAACAGGCCAAATTGTAAAAGAGGCATGAAAATCTACTGAAGATAAGGACTCTTTAAAAAGTAGAATTGGCCAAATGGAAAAAGATACAAAAGTTCAATGAAGAGAAGAACTCTTTAAGAAACAGAATTTGCCTCATGGAAAAAAGATGTACAAAAATTCACTAGGGGCGGCCAGGTAGCACAGCGAGTAAGAGTACCGGCCCTAGTGTCAGGATGACCTGGGAATTGAATCCGGGCTCAGACACTTAGCATCTACCCAGAAACACCTAGCCATGTAACCTTGAGCAAGTTACTTAACCCCAATTTCTTAAGGGTGGCCAGGTGGCTTAGCAATTAAGAGCACTGGCCCCAGTGTCAGGATGACCTGGGAATCAAATCCGGGCTCAGATACTTAGCACCACTCCCAGAAATAAATGGCCATGTAACCTTGCACAAGTTACTTAACCCCAATTGCTCAAAAAAAAATATTCACTAAAGAAAAGAAACCTTTGAAAAATAGAATTGGCCAAATGAAAAGGAGGTACAAAAGCTCAATGAAGAAAATAACTCCTTAAAAATTAGAATAGAACAAGTGAAAGGTAATGAATAATTACACAGCAAGAAATAATTAAACAAAGTCAAAAGAATGAAAAAAATAGAAGAAAATGTAGAATATCTCATGGGAAGAACATCTGACCTGGAAAATAGAGGAGAGATAATTTAAGAATTATTAGACTAGTGGCTCAGCGAGTAAGAGCACCAGCTCCAGTGTTGGGATGACCTGGAGATTGAATCCCAGGCTCAGACACTCAGAACCACACCCAGAAATAACTGGCCATGTAACCTTGAGCAAGTTACTTAACCCTGATTGCTTAAAAAAAAAGAATTATTAGACTAACTGAAAGCCATGATCAAAAACAAAAAGCCTAGACATTATCTTTCAAGGAATTATCAAAGAAAACTGCCCTGATATTCTAAAATCAGAGAGGACAATAGAAATTGAAAGACTTCACCAATCACCTTTTGAAAGAGATCCCAAAATGGAAACTCCCAGGAGCATTATGATTAATTTCCAGAACCCCAGGTCAAGGAGAAAATGTTGCCAGCATCCAGAAAGAAACAGCTCAAATATCATGGAGCCACAGTCAAGACAACATGAGATTTAGCAACTTCTACTTTAAAGTATCAGAGGCCTTGGAATAAGATATTTGGGAGTGAAAAAGAGCTGGTATTGCAACCAAGAATCACCTACGCAGTAAAACTATGTATATAATCCATCAGGGGGGAAAGTGGATATTTAACAAAATAGAGGACTTTCAAGCATTCCTGATGAAAAAACCAGACCTGAGTAGAAAATCTGACTTTCAATTTAAGACTCAAGAAGCATAAAAAGGTAAATAGGAAAGAAAAGTCATAAAAAAATCCATAAGGTTAAACTTTCTACATTTCTACATGTAATGTAATTCCTAAGAACTGTATCATTATTAGGACAATTAGCAGGAGTATACATAGACAGAGGACATAGGTATGAGTTGACAATGATGGGTTGATTTTAAGAAATTAAGTTGGGGGGAGAAAGAGGCATTCAGTGGGAGAAGGAGGTAAGGGAGAGGTAGAATGGGGTAAATTATCTAACATGAACGAGCTTTTGAAGTGGAGGGAAAATGCAGATCTTGGGGTAGTGATTGAGCCTTACTCTCATTGGAACTGGCTCAAAAAGGGAATAACATATACACTTAGTTGGATATAGAAAGCTATCATTTGCTACAGGAAAGTGAGAAGGGAAGGAGATGGGGGGAGGAGTAAGGATTAAGGGAGGAGATAGAAAGAAAACACTTTGGAGGATGGATGAGATAAAAAGAGGAAGTAGGATAAACAGAGGAAATGGTATGGAGCAAAATACAAAATTATGAATCATAATTGTGAAAATTTTTCTACAGCAAATGTCTCTGATAAAGGTCTCATTTCCCAAATATATGGAGAACAGTCAAATTTATAAGAATACAAGTCACTCCCCAATTGATAGTCAAAATATATGAACAGGCAGTTTTGATTTGAAGTAATCAAAGCTATCTATAGCAGTATAAAAAAGACCTAAATTAATATTAATTAGAGTAATGCAAATTAAAACAACTCTGAGGTACTGCTTACACCTGTCAGGTTGGCTAATATGATAGAAAAGAAAAATGATGAATATTAGAGAGGATATGGAAAAATTGGGACACTGATGGATTGTTGGTAGAATTGTAAAGTGATATATCCATTCTGGAGAGCAATTTAGAACTATGGGCTATAAAACCATGTATACTCTGACACAGAAACAGATCTACTAGGTCTGTATTTGAAAGAATACACACACACACACACACACACACACACACACACACACACCACAGTAAAGCCAAGCACAAGCAGCTTTCTAGAGGACTGCTGCTATGAACAGTTTTAAGGTTCTGATCACATAGTATAGTGAACTCTATTTATTCAGCAGTATATTAAAAGAAAACATTCACAGAAACCAAGTATAGCATTCACAATGTTATAACAAAACAACTTATCACTAAAGTGGCCACATAGTTTTCACCAAAGTGGTCACATAGTTTTAAACAAAAGATATAATTCAGTAAGTCCTTAACTCAGTCATCTTTAAGGATCAAGCCTCCTTAAGGGACACAAAGTACAAAGGTCAAAGTTCTCTACCCCTAGGTCACATTGTCTTAATCTCTCAGTCAAAAAGTCTTCTTTCTTCTTGATTGGATATTAGTTTCCAATCATCCTTAACTCAATCGTCCTTAAGAGGTACAAGGAACAGAGTGCAAAATTCTCCCACCCCTAGGACAGAGTAAATCACGATCTTCTCAGTCAGCATTAAGTACCCCAGGAGAGGTCTTTTCATCTTGATTCAAGGCTGGCTGTCAGATTTCATTATTCCTCTTCCATGGTCCCAGCTTTTGCCTGAATTTAACCAACTGTCATCTGGATTCAAAGGTAGTCAGCTCTTAGCTCCTCTTCCAGCCCCTCATCCAGCTCCTGGTCCAGTTCCCATTCCATATTGAAGCACACAGTGTCCAGTCCATCTCAAGTCCTTCACAGTTTCTGTTTCTGGAAGACAAAGCTTAACAGAGCCAAAACAACATTCATATACATTGCCGGCACCATCATCAATTAACTTTCTGCCTGTGAAATCAACACAGAACCACAAAGTCTGAGAACTCAGTATAGTTCCAGGATCTCTGAAACCTTCTTCCAGGACTTCTGTAAACAGACAACAAGAAAATCCTCTTTCAGGGCTTCCAGTAAGGTCCCAGGGCTTCTGTACAAAGTATTAGAAACATAAATCAACACAGACAGAACAGAGTGCTAGGATGACACAAGTTTTCTCCTTCTCAACTGCCACCACAAGTGTTCCCCTTCTCAGTTCTGCTCCTTCACAGCTTGGGCTTCTCCTTATATATGGTCATTAGCTCCTGCATATTCAGCCCACCTCTTCCTTCCTGTTCCTAACTTTAGCACATCCTTCCCACTATGGGTTTCTCAAGTCCTTCTTTACTTGCCATTACACACATACACACACACACACACACATACACATACTACATCTAGCTTTTTCATGGTGGTAAAGAATTGAAAATTCAGGGGATGCTTACTAATTGGGGACTGACTAAACTAGTTGTGGTATATTATTGTGATGGAATAGTATTGTGCTATAAGAAATGATGAGTAGAATTGTTTCAGAAAAACCTGGAAAGACTTTCATGAACTGATGCAGAGTGAAATGACCAGAACCAGGAGAACATTGTACACAGTAACAGCAATATTGTATGATGATCAATTGTGAATGACTCAGCAACTCAGCAATACAATGATCCAAGACAATGATACCTCCGGAAAAAAAGCTGGTGGAGTCTGAATGCAGACTGAAGCATACTTTAAAAAAATAACTTTTCCCCTTAATTTTTGGGTCTATTTTCTTTCAAAACATGACTAATATGAAAATATGATTTGAATGACCATAGGGGAGGGAATGAGAGAGAGAATTTGGGATTCAACATTTTTAAAAGGAATGTTAAAAATTATTTTTGCCTGTAAGTAGGAAAAATAAAATAAAAACATAAAATATTGCATTCCTTGTAGTCATTTATCAGCCTCCTAGGCCATTTTCCCTCCTTTATCAAGGAATTTAACATCTGAATCACAAACCTCACTTCTACTTGAGGGATTCAATAAATGCTTTCATGTTCCTTCAGACACCCCAACCTCCTAATTCATCAAATCCTATGATTTCCACTTCTACTTTCCCTTTGCCATAAATAGGCATGGAATTGCCTATCTCTAAAAAAGCTTCCCTTGACTCTTCTCAAATTATAATATAAGATCTCTCCTTTCTTTCTCAGTCAAACTCATTGCCTTCATCTCTTCATATTTCAACCCCTGGAAACTGGCTTCCAAATCTACCACTAGATTGACATTCCCTGATGTAAAGTTACTAATGTTTGCAATTACTACATCTAATAACTTCTTCTTGGTCCTTACCTCCTTGATCTGTCTTCAGCTTTGGACATTGTCAACCACATTGTTTTCATATATATTTTCCCTCTTCTTGCCCTTATCAAAAATTCCCTCTTCCAATTTCCTCCCACCTTTCTGACTATTCCTTCTCAATTGTCTTTACTAGATTTATGTCCTGCCTTAAATGTAACCCCCAAGACTCTGTCCTGGGATCCTTTGCCTTCTCTCCTTATCCTCTGTATGTCTGTCTGCCTCTCTCTTCCCTCTCTTTTTTCCTCTCAAATTATCACCTCTAAGCAAATTATTCAACAATTTATAGATCCAGCTATAACCTGGCCTCTAATCCCATACTCACAAACTGACTGTTGGACATTACCCACATTTCCCATAAGCATATCTAATTTGACATATCCCAAATAGCACTCATTATCTTCTCTCTTAAACCTGCCCCTCCTCCAAACTTCCCCATTTTTATCAAGATATTAATACCACTATTACCACTATTCTTCCATTCACCTAGGTTGGCAACCTTAAAGTCATTCCCTCTCCACCCCCTCATTTCTTATCAGGTCTCAAGTTTTGTTGATTCTACATCCACGACTTTCTATTATTTATTAAACCCCTCACAGGGTTGCTACCCTGGCTTAGAATTTCATCACCTCTTATTATTTTACTAGTCTCTTAATTGTTCTTTATACTTTCATTCTTTCCTCTTTCCAATCCACTCTCCACCCAAATGCCAAAATAATCTTTAATTGCAAGTCTGACCATGTCACTCCCCTGCTCATGAATCTTCAGTGTTTTTCTTTTGCCTCTAGAACAAAATGTGAGCTCTTCAGTTTCACATATAATGCACTGCAAAACTGCCTCCATCCTATATTTCCAGACTTATTTTACTTTACTCCTATTCATTCACTCTATATTCCAGCCAAATTTGCCTACTTCTAGTTCTCAGATTGTGGCATTCTATCTTTCATCTTCTTTCCCTTGCACAGGCTGTTCAATATGGTTATAATCAATCTGTCCTTATCTCTCTCTCTCTCTTAAAATCCTTAGCTTATTTCAAAGCTCAACCTAGGAGAACTTGTCCTGATCCCACCAGTTGTGTGTGTATTTGTGTGTGTGTGTGTGCACGCATGCCCACATGTGTGCTGCACTCTTCTGCCTCAAATTATGTTGTATTTATTTGTCTGGTGACATATTGCATTTCCTACTAGTATATAAATTTATTGAGGGAAGTGAGTGTGTTTTTATTGTCTTTGTTTTTCCAGTGCCTATAGAAAATAGTAGGTATACAATAAATGTTTTCTGAATTGAATTGCTTCATCTTTAAAATCTGATAATGATTCTATGATTCTCTCTCTTCTTCCCCACCCCCAAGCATTAAGTAGCATAAAGCTAAGGGCTCTTCTCCAAAGGGAACTAGCTAGAAGTGCCACAAGAGATAACAGATACTGCCAGGATCTTTGTCTACCCATCTGTTCGGCTTCAAGGATTCCTCTCCCTCTGGCACAAAGGTTCTGACACACCCTGAATAAACAGTGTGGAAATTGTGAATTACAGCCAAAGCCATGTAGGCTAATGACCTTCTCTCCCCACCCTCCATTCAGCCATCAGTACCTCTGGAACCCAACCACAAGGACATTTGCTTTCCAAGCTGACAGTCCTGGTAGATGACACTTTAGTTAAATTAAGCAGAATGCAAGTGAAAAATGAAACTTGGTCTCAATCTAGCAATCCCAGCCGTCTGCAAATTTTACAATGACCCTCGAAAA
The DNA here is from genome assembly GCF_028583685.1 of Petaurus breviceps papuanus. Taxonomy (NCBI): domain Eukaryota; kingdom Metazoa; phylum Chordata; class Mammalia; order Diprotodontia; family Petauridae; genus Petaurus; species Petaurus breviceps. Next base: position 28,514,383 of record NW_027186372.1, on the reverse strand, counting down.
GCCCATTCTTTTCAGATCTTTCCCTGGCATCACAGTCCTGGATCATCTTTTATAAGGCATGCTATGTAGGAGGAAATAAATAAAAGGAAATGGTTCTCACATAATCATAGCAAAGGCAGATTTACTAGGCAGCATTATGATCTGTTTGGGGTAGAAATCCCCATATAAGAAAGCATCCTTGTTATAAACATTTATATACCCTCCTTTTTTGTATCAGAAGTGAAGATTTATCTGGGAGGAGTGGAGTCAGAGTACAATTTCCCTTTTCATTAGTCAATTGGGATAACAGAAAAAAAAAGTGTCTGCAAAGCCTCAAGGAGAAAATAAGTTTGAAAGATTTTGTATTTAAGCTCATAAAATAACCTGGAAATCCCTATTTTGTTACATTCTGCTTTCCCCCACCCCCACCATTAGCCTCATTTCTTGTTTGGAGAGAGAAGCAATTATAGTAGTTGGGTATGTGAATTGTAGACCTAACTTAGTATAGGCTCATAAAATTACAAGACATTATAGTGATTAATAAATAAAATTAATGAGTGTAATGAATGCAGTAATGAATTGTTCTTCCTTGAAGTAGATGGTACAGCAGACTTCTCTGCTGAGGCTCTTATTTAAAGAAATAAATCTGGTCTCACAAAAGGGGGAAAAGGTGGTGGAAGATACATAGAAGAATCAGTATCAAAGATGGAAGAGATTATAGAAAAGAGAACATAGACTGTTAGAACTGAAAGGGGTTAGAGAACATAGAGCATAAAACATGAAAATTGGAATTGACCTCAGAACAAAGAATGTCAGAGATGGAAGTAGATAGAATACTGATCTTAGAGTTAATAATGAAGACCTAAATTTGAATACTGCTTTGGATATTTGTTGGTTGTGAGATCATGAACAAATCATTTCCCATCCAAATGATCTCCTGGATTTCATCTTATCCAGAATTTCATAATTCTGCATAATTGAATCAAGTCTGAAATTCATACTTCCTTGGCACCCCCTGCCCATGGGGCCCTTCCCCACCTCTGATTGGAGAGATTGGAGATTGGACATTGGAGAGCTCCTGGCAAGTACTCTACTATTTAAAGAATAAAATGGGATTTACCTCAATCATTTCCTCCCTGGTTGCCTCCTGGATTTTATGATCTCCAGAAACTCATCATTTTGTAAAACAAATTTAACTCTACAACTCACACCTCCTCAGATCATTTCCTATCCTGGCTGCAGAATTTTATCATATCCCTCCCATCCTTGTAACCTTTTCACCCTTTTTCAGTTTCTTCCCCTCATTAGATTATGAAGTCTTTGAGGCCAGAGATAATCATTTAGCTTTCATTGTATCCTCAGTACTTAGCATTGTCTGGCATCTAGTAGGGGCTTAATGAATTTTTATTGGCTATTGACTCCAACATCATTTAGTCTCTCTAAATCAGTTTCTTCATCAGTAAAACAGGAATAATTAATAATAATAATAATACTTGTACTACCTACTTCAGAGGATTTTTTTGGGAAAGCTCAAATAAAGTGAACATAGACTGCTTTGTAAACATTAAAATATTGTAGACTTGTCAGATATTATTGTTACTATGGCTATTGTCAGTTTGACCTCCTCATTAACTGAGGAAACAGTACCGGAGAGCATGTGCCAAAGGTTTATTAGCAGCAGACCTGGGACTGCTGAAGTCTTGACCCCAGTTTAGAACTCTTTTTGCCATTGTCTGGCTTTCATACAAACAAACTGAGTTTCACACAACTCTCTGGGTAAAGGGACAGAGGTTGTTCTTGTTGTTGTTGTGGGGTTTTGGTTTTTTTTTTTTTTTTGCAGTTTTATGGATATTTTTTACAATTATATCACCTTCCTTTCTGGAGATATTCTTTTCCCTTCTACCCACTGAGCAATCCTTTGTAACAACGAATTTAAGAAAACTAAAAGCAGTTCAGCAAATTTTGCCAATACATTAACCAAATTTGACAATATATGTAGTGTTGCCACCTATGTTCTCCCTTTGTAAAGAAGGGAGGCATGTTCATTTTTTTTAAAAACCTCTTTGTCTAAGTTTGGTCATTAGAGCATTCTATTTCATTTTCTTGTTCTTTCCATTTATATGATTGAAATCATTGTGAATTTTTTTCTGATTCCATTAACTTCCCTCTGCATCAGTTCATTTGTCTTCCTACATTTTTCTAAATTTCTCCTATTTGTCTTTGCATATAGCACAATAATGTTCCAGTGTAATCATGCAGCACAATTTGTTTAGTCATATTCCTAGTTGATGCGCATATACTTTGTTTCCATTTCTTTGTTACTACAAAAAATGTGCCACTGAATATTTGTGTATATATGGATCATCTTTATCTTTGATACCCTTAGGATTTATGCCTGTTAGTAAGATCATATCAAAGAGTATGAACATTTTAATGAATTAATAAATATATATATATATATATATATATATATATATATATATATATATTTCCAAATTGTTTTCCAGAAAGGTTGGAGCCATCCATGGTTCTATAAACAGTTCATAAATATGTCTATCGTTCCACAGATTCTCTAAAATTTACCATTCCAATATTTTGTGATTTTTTCCCATTTTTCTGGTGAAAGGTAATCATTCTTTTGGATGGCATTTATTTTTTATTAGTGATATGAACTAATTTGCCATATAGTTCTTAATAGTTTACAATTTTTTTAGGACTGTTTGTTTATATTATTTGACCACTTACCTATTGTGGCATTGGGTTTGTTCTTTTATATTTGTGTTAGTTGCCTACATACCTCATCTGAAAGACCTTTATCAGAAACATCTGACAAGGATAGTTTGCCCCAATTTATTCCTTCTTTTCAGTTACATTGATTTTGTTTGTATGAAAGCATATTGATTTCATGTAATCAAAATTATTTTATCTTTTTTGATCTTATTAAGACACAGAAAAGTTATTGAAAATAAAGCTTGGGTCTCACTGATTCCAAGTGATGGAAACCATTACGAAAAAACTATTGAACTATATGTCTGCATTCCTAGCAATATAAAATCTTTTTTTTTGTTTTGAAAAATCCTGCAAAATCAAATGCTTCTTTTGTGTACACAAATCAAAGACCCTTGATGAGGATATTATTAAAGAACAGGAAGATATTTGAAAATGATATTTGGAAATAGCTAATTACCATATCTGAATTGACTGAACAATGTAGAAGATGTAAGATTTCATTGTGCTTATTATTTGTTGATAATTTTATGAAACAATTTGATATAGTAGAAATGCCACTGTAGAGAGTGTTGGGGGCTTCCAGGATCAAATACAAAATGCTCTGTTTGGCAGTCAAAGTTCTTAAAAACCTAACCCCCTTCTACCTTTCCAGTCCTCTTACACTTTCTTCCCTGACATGTACTCTTCATCCCAGTGCCATTGGTCTCCTGGCTGTTCCACAAACAATGTCCCTCTCATTTCAGGGTATTTCCTTTGGCTATTTTTTAGGTCCAACACACTGTTCCTCCTTTGTTTCCATGACTGTCCTACCTTGTATCCTTTAAGTCCCAAATACCTTTTACAGGAAGCCTTCCCCAATCTCTCTCTCTCTCTCTCTCTCTCTCTCTCTCTCTTTCTCTGTCATTCTCTATCTCTCTTAGTCACTATGTCTCTCTCTCTCTCTCTCTCTCTCTCTCTCTCTCTCTCTCTCTCTCTCTCTCTCTCTCTCTCTCTCTCTCTCTCTCTCTCAATATTTTATTTTTCCAATTACATGTAAAAAGAATCATTGACCTTCATTTAAAAAAATTTGAGTTTCAAAATAACAGCTAAGTCATTCACAGTTGACCATCACAAAATATTGCTATTACTGTGTACAGTGTTCTCCTGGTTATGGTTATTTGACTCTGCATCATTTCATGTAAGTCTTTCCAAGTTTTTCTGAGAGTGCCCTTTCATAATTTCTTATATTACAATAATATTCCATCGCAATCACATACCACAACCTGTTCAGCCAGTCATGGCACAATTGATGGGTATCCCCCTAAATTTCCAATTCTTTTGCTGCCACAAAAAAGAGTTGCTATCCATATCTTTGCACATAAAGATCATTTTCCTTTAAAAAATATTTTTGGGATGCAGACTTGGCAGTTTTGTTGCTGGGTCAAAGGTTGTGCAAGGTTTTATAGCCTTTTGAGCATAGTTCCAAATTGCTTTTCAGAATGGTTGGATCACTTCACAACTCCACAGACAATGCATCAGTGTCCTAATTTTTTTCACATCCCCTCCAACATTTTCCATTTCTCTTTTCTGTCATGTTAGCCAATCTGATAGATGTGAGGTGGTACCTCAGAGCTGTTTAATTTGTATTTCTCTAATCAGTAGTGATTTAGAACATCTTTTATATGACTATAGATTAGACGAGGGACAAGAAATGTTGAGGGAGACACCCCCTGGGATACAGGGATCCTGAGACCAGAGTTCCCAGGGCAAGTTCCCATTCCTGGAATGAATTCACTCACTCAAACATTCTTTAAGTCAAGGTGGCAAAGATTTATTGTTATGCTATACAGCGGGCAAGAGTTCTTAGGGAACCTGCAGCCTTAGAGGGTATAATTAAAGTTTATATACCAATAATATTATACTAATAATTATAAACTATAGAAAACATGTGCTAAATATGCTAACTAGGTGAGTCAGGTTGGAATTAGGGAGTGGTTAAGGTGTGGTCACATCTTAAAGGAATATGCACTTTTAATATCTACTGCACAGGTGTTTTATCCAGAGTTCACTGGGAAATAGCCCTAGGTAGGGCTACAGGGAGGTGTGGTGGTTTTAGGCCTGAAATATCACTAAGTCAACTAACTATGACTAAATCAGGGCTGACTGAGAAATGCCCAGGCTGCCCACATTAATGTTTTGTTAGACAAGATAAACTTAAGGGAGTATATATATGATTAAGTCTAGGATATATAGGATAGGTCAGTGAGTAGTAAATATCTTTATGACCCAGTACACAGCCAGTTCAGCTAGTACACAGCTGGTTCAAACTGCTAAATTCTATAGGTGCAGCTGGCTACTGTATCAGATATAGAGAGATAAGTATTCTGCTAAGGCATGCTGCCCTTGGCCTGGAGAGAAACTGCCTGAGACAGTGTTTTGAAGCTAAGGAGATTTGAGGCTAGGGAGAAATGTGATTTTGGAACTGGGGTTCAAGCACAGGCGCCCAAGCATTGCATCAGATACCTTTAATTTCTTTGTCTGAAAACTGCCTGTTCATATCCTTTAACCATTTATGAATTGGGTAATGACTTGCATTCTCATAGATCTCACTCAGTTCTCTATGTATTTGAGAAATGAGACCTTTATCAGAGATACTTGCTCTAAAACTTTCCCCCAGCTTTCTGTTTTCTTTCTAATTTTGGCTACATTGGATTTGTTTGTTCAGAGCCTTTTTAATTTAATATAATCAAAATCGTCCATTTTAGTTCTTGTCATGCTGTCTCTTGTTTGGTCTAAATTCTTCCCTTATCCATATATCTGAGGGTAAAATATTCCAACGTCCCCTAATTTGCTTATGTTATCTCTCTATGTCTAAATCATGTATCCATATTGACTTTATCTTATATATAGTGTGAAGTACATTATATCTATAATTAGTTTCTGTCAAACTGTTTTCCAGTTTTCCCTAGGATTTTTTTTTTCAAATAATGAGTTCTTGTCCCATTCATTTGGATCTTTGTGTTCAATAAACACTAGATTATATAGTCACTTACTATGGTATATTGTGTATTTAATCTATTCCAGTGGTCCACTATCCTATTTCTTAGCTAGTGTAAGATATTTTGATGATTACCACTTTATAATACAGTTTAGATGTGTAACGGGCAGGCCACATTCCTTCACATTTTTTTCATTGATTCCCTTGATATTCTTGAACTTTTGTTATTCCAGATGGATTTTGTTATTATCTTTTGGTAGTTTGATTTGTATAGCACTGAATGAGTAAATTAATTTAGGTAAAATCATTTTTGTTATTGACATATAATTGAGCAAAAATAACTCCCAATAATTGCTTTAATTTCCTCTTCATTGGTGGTGAATTCACTCTTTTAATTTTTGAGAATGGCAATTTGACTTTCTTCTTTAAGAAGAAAACAAATTAAATATTTATTTGTTTGATTGATTTTCATAAAGCCAGGTTCTAGTTTTATTTATTAGTTAAAGGGTTTTATTTCCAATTTTATTAATCTGTCCTTTGATTTTCAGTATTTCCAATTTAATGTTTAATTGGGAATTTTTATTTGTTTTCTTTTTTTCTTAGTCACTTGCCCAACTCATTGATCTACTCTTTCTCTATTTTATTGATGTAAAAATTTAGAGATAGAGAATCCCCCCAAAAACTGCTTTGGCTGTATCCCATCAGTTTTGCAATATTGTCTCATTGATGTCATTCTCTTTAATGAAATTATTTATTATTTCTATGATTTATTCTTTTACCCATTCATTCTTTAGGATTAGATTATTTAGTTTCCAATTAATTTTTAATTTATGTTTTCATGGTCTTTTATTGAATGTATTTTATTGTATTTTAATCTGAAAACAATGTATTTGCTATATTTCTTTTTTCTGCATCAACTTGTGAGATTTTTATGCCCTAAAACATGGTCAATTTTTGTATTGGTGCCATGCACCATGGGGAAAAAATGCATATTTATTTCTATGCCCATTCAATTTTCTTTAGAAGTCTATCATATTTACTTTTCTAAAATTCTATTCATCTTTTTAACTTCTTTCTTGTTTATTTTTTGGTTAAATTTATCTAGTTCTGAGAGAGAAAAGTTGAAGTCCCACACTAGTATGGTTCTGCCGTTTCCTTGTGGGACCCATTTAATGTTTACTTTCAGAATTTGGATGCTGTAATATTTGATGCATATATGTTTAATATTGACATTACTTCATTGTCTATGTCACCTTTTAGCAAAATGTAATTACTTATATCTTTTAATTACATCTATTTTTTGTTTTGTTTTGAGATCATGATTACTTCTCCTGTTGTTTTTTAACATAAGCTGAAGCATAATAGGGTCTTCTCTAACCCCTTATCTTTTCTCCCTATGTGTCTCTACTTCAAATGTATTTCTTCTAAATAACATATTTTTGGATTCTAGTTTCTAATCCATGCTACTATTTGCTTTCAATTTATGGGTAAGTTCATCCTGTTCATATTCATAGTTATCATTACTAACTGTATTTTCCTCTATCCTATTTCCCCTCTGTTTATCCTTCTCTCTCTCTCCCCTTTTCTTTTTTATTCTTTATTTTTTCAAGCAATCAGGGTTAACTAACTTGCTCAAGGTTACATGGCCAGTTATTATTTCTTTGTGTGGTGCTGAGTATCTGAGCCCAGATTTGATCCAGGTCATCCCGACACTGGAGCCAGTGCTCTTACTTGCTGAGCCACCTGGCTGCCCCACTCTTTCCCCTTTTCTCTTCTCAAAAATCTGTATGGCTTTTGGCCCTGTCCTCCTCCAACCCACACTCCTTTTGCTAATCCTCTTTCTTCCCTACTTCATTGTAGAGTAAGATAGATTTCTACCCTGAGTGTGCATGTTTGAGTCAATTCCAATGAAAGTAAGGTTCAAGTATTGCCTCCTACCCCCCACCATCTTTCCCTCCACTGTAAAAGTTCTTCCTTTCAAACCTCTTTTATGTGAGATAATTTACTCTATTCTACCTCTCCCTTTCCCCTTCTCCCAGTGAATCTCTCTTTCTTCCTTCTTAATTTTATTTTTTTAAAAAACATCCCATTATATTAAACTGACACCCATACCCTCTGTATGCATATTCTTCTTCTAGCTGTCCTAATAATGACAGTTCTTAGGAGTTATAAATATCCTCTTCCCATGTAGGAATGTAAACATTTTAATTTTATTTTTATTAGTTTATTTTTAAGTTAAATACTAAATTTAAATATGAAATAAGAAAAGAAAAAGAAGCGTTGCCATGTGATTAGCAGAATATGAGAGAGGATTCAAAATATACAGCAATCCATTTCCATTTCAAGAAAGTCTATATAATAAATACTACAATTTGTCTTCAGAGCTGTCCATCTTTGCTTCCTTATAAGGTTTCTTTTATTTGCTGCTGTGCATTTTTTTACTATGTTATTTTTCCCCCTTTTCTTCCTCCTTCCCCAAGAAGGTTACAATTAAGTGCAGATATGTGTGCATGTACACACATGTATGTATACACATGCCTATACACACAAACATATGTGCATATACATATGAAATGCATACATATACTTACATACATACACTTAGATATCTACACTCGTACTTATATGTAGATTTATGCATTCATATGCATCTATGTAAGATCACACTCTACCTGTTTGTCCTCTGTTTCTCTGAGGGTGGATAACATCTTCCTTGATAAGTCCAATTTTTTTAAGTTCACCCCATCATTTCCTGCACCACAGCAATACTCCAACCTTATACTGTCCAATTATTTTAAATAGTCTAAAACAAGGCTGATTAATATGACTGACATATAATGAAGTATTCCTATTTTTCTCTTTTGATTAAATCTATTTTATCTTTAACTTTGTCTGAGATCATGATCACTACCTTTGCTTTTTTCCCTTAATTGATTCTACTCCTGATCTTTATTTAAGTTGGTGTATAGTTTTTGTTTCCTATATCTCTTGACTCTTATATTTTATTTCTATCCATTACCTTGCCCCTCTATTACTCTTATTACTGCCTTCCAAAGATTTCCTCCTTATCCTCTCCCCCTCACTCTTTGCCCTTCCTTCTAAAAATCACTCCTTTAAGCACTCTGCCTTCTCATCTCCTTTGCAGTCTTTATTTCTGAATTTTATATGCATGGTCCCGTCTTTAACCCATTCCTGATGAGAGCAGAGTGCTAGAATTACTAGCCTTCCTCCCTTCTCTAATTCCTCTGTGTCAGTTCTTTCTCTCACACCTCATTTATATAAAATATTTACTCTTTTTACCTTTTCCTGAGCTGTATTACTTTTTAGAATCACATCACACTAAGCTCTGTTTGTCAGTTCCTTCTAGCCCAGGGCTGTGTCTCAGTAGCACAGCTGGACCTGGTGTCCCTTATCAGCAGAGGCTCCCTCCATCTTCCCCTGCTTGAATGCCTGACTGCCCACAGTGTCCAGCACAAGCAAATTCCTGTGACTGGGGCCAAGGCTATGCCCCAACCCAACTATCCGTAGGGCTCATTGCTTGCTTTTTTCAGTGGAACTAGCCTGGAGATATTTACACTTCACAGGGACTGAGCCTCAGTCCTGGGATTTTTCTTCCCTTTTTCTCTCATCATCCAGGGAGGACCACTGTTCTGTCCCACCTCTTGTTTATTTTTACCACTCTACTTTCTCCCTGAGGTACAATCTCATCTTGTTCGTGGGGGCTGGAAAGCTTGTGATTTTCTGACCTACTCTTCCGTCTTCCCAGAATCCTCTTGAATGTATTCACATTCCCTTTATTGCATCCCTTATGAATTCTTTCTGATTTGCCTTTTTATGCTTCTCCTGAGTCTTCTATTTGAATGTCAAGTTTTCTATTCAGCTCTGGTATTGTTGTCAGGAATGCTTAAGTCCTCTATTCCATTGACTATCCATTTTCCCCTGAAGGATTATACTCAGTTATTGCTGGGAAGGTGCTTCTTGCTTGTAATCCTAGCTCCTTGGCCTTCCAGAATATATTATTCCAAGCCCTCTGATTCTTTAAAGTAGAAATTGCTAAATCTCATGCTGTCCTGACTGGATACATGATATTTGAATTGTTTCTTTCTGGCTGTTCACAGTATTTTCTCCTTGACCTGGGAGTTCTGGAGTTTGGCTGTAACATTCCTGGGAATTTTTATTTTATGATCTCTTTCAAGAAGTGATTGCTAGATTCTTTCAATTTTTGTTTTACCCTCTGGTTCTAGGATGTCAGATCAGTTTTCCTTGATAATTTTTTGAAAGATGATGTCAAGGCTTTTTTTTTTATTGTGGCTTTCAAGTAGTCCAATAATTATAAAGTTGTCTCTCATGGATCTATTTTCCAGGTCAGGTCTTTTTCCAATGAGATATTTTACATTTTCTTTGATGTTTTCATTCTTTTGATTTTGTTTTATTGTTTCTTGAATTCTCATGGAATCATCAGCTTTCACTTGCCCAATTCTAATGTTTAAGGATTTTTTTTCAGTGAGCTTTTGTATCTCCTTTTCCATTTGAACACTTCTGTTTTTTAAAGTATTATTTTCTTCAGTATTTTTGGTACCTCTTATCATGAGCTATTTGTCTCTTTTCATGATTTTCTTGCATCATTTTCATTTCTTCTCCTAATTTTCCTTCTATCTCCCTTATTTTATTTTTTAAAATCTCTTTTAAGGTCTTCAGGAATCCTTTTTTGGAGACCTGAGTTCAATTCACATTTTTCTTTCAGGTTTTACATGTAACTATTTTACTTTGTTGTTTTTGTCTGGGTTTGTGTCTTTATCTTCTCTTTCACTCAAACAACTTCCTAGGGTCAGGTTCTTTGTTGTTGTTATTTGTTCATTTTTCCATCTTATTTCTTGACTTATAACTTATATTAGGCTCTGGTCTCAGGGTAGAGGGGACACTGTCCCAAGCTGGAGGCCTTTTTTGCTATTGTTTTCAGAGTTAGCTCTGGGAGTATATAGGTTTTCAGTTCTTCTAAGGTGGTATCATCTAAGGAGAAGTGTAGTCAATGCTCTCCTGGCCTGTGCTCTGGTCTTGGAATGATGAGAAGCATTCTTTTCTGGCCTATAAACTATGCCCAGGGCCTCCGAATCCATGCTGCCACAAGTCTTAGTGAGCTAGTGTTCCTCTTAGCTCTGGGACTGTGACCCAGAACTGCCTTTGAACAAGGTACCCAATGTCAGCAAGTGTCCTCTGTAATCTCTTTCTGACCACTTGTTCAACCCCCTTACTGTCTGTGGGTTGAGAACTCCTGAAGCAACTGCTACTGTTGCTAATGAACTTTCTCGTGGTTTGCTGCTAGTCCCCTAACAAGCCCAGTCTGTGCTGGGCTCCTGGTATGACCACTGCACCACTGAGATAGAACTTTCCTAGTGACCTCCTAAGTCGTCCTGGGCTATAAAATTGTTTCTTCACCACATTTTGTTGTTTTTGCTGTTCCAGAATTCAATTTGAGGCATTATTTTAATGTTGCTTGGAGGGGAATTTGGGAGAACTCTTTACTCAGCTATCTTGGCTCTGCTTCCTTCTCAATCCCTCTTAATTCCAAGGTTCTGTTAATTATCTAATGTTTATTCTGTATATTGTTTGTTTTCTATATTTTTGTGTGCATATTCTCTCCCCCACTAGATCTTATTCTCCTTAAGGAAGGACTGCCCTTTGCCTCTTTTTGTATCACTAGCACTTAGTATAACACCTGGAATACAGTAGACATTTAATAAATGTTTATTAATTGACTGGTCTTTGCAAAGTTTCTGCTATCCATTCATTTAAAAACTCATGATTTCTTGAAATACAACAATCAATCCTGCTCCCAGCCTCCCCCCCTCCCAAAAAAAAAATCCCGTTCGAAGGCCATTTGATTATAAATGTCAGGTCAAACAGAACAAAAGGGATCCATATTCAACAAAGATATTTGGCACTGTGATGGGGGAGATCTAGTTCTCTGTCCAAGTTGAAGAGGTTGTCTCTGTGGGTGAGGTCCACCAGATGCTATTTTTTATAGTAACATTGTGACAGTTGCATCAAGCCCTGGAACACTGAAAATTCACGAGGAAGAGATTTGTAATCTCTCAAGAGTTTGTCCTGATTCTTAGCACAAGAAAGATCAAGCTGGAGAAGAATGTCCATTGCCTGGATGGTGACATATTTGGATAGATGTCCTATAGAGTATACATCACTAAGCACAAATCCCTGGAACAGACAGTACTGATGGATAATGAACTGAAACTAGAATTGAACAAGAGGAAGAAGGTGGATTGGGTTGTACTGAAGGTATTTCAAAGCTCTTTTAATGACCCCCAGTTTCCTATGAAAATTAATTCCCATATTATTAGCCACATTCATTTTTTAGTGTTGCTGTATGGTCATGAGAAATGGAATAAATAAAGACCTTAAACATTTTTAAATGAACAGCACAAAGAAATCAGTGGAGAGGTACATGATTGGCATGTAGAGGTTATACCTATAATTGAGGAACTTTGAAGAACATGATTAGAAGATGACATCAAGAAAACATATGATAGGAAGAGAAGATGGGCTGGTCATGAGGCAAGGGCAAGGGATAGATAGTCAGAATGCTCAAACGATATCTTTACAATGTCAGGAGAAAAGGAGAAACGCCTCCAGCACATTGAATGGATCCCTTGCAATGAAGGCAAAGGAGATAGGTAAGAGTGGCACCGGATGGACAAGCATGGATGAATTGTGATGTGCTGAAGCATTGATAGAACTGATGAGATCAAAGATATATTTTAGTACCTTTTGTGATGATCTCCCTTGTTTGCCTAAACTGTTCTCCCATACCAATCTGTGCCCTCCCTTCCCTAACACTCCCTGCTCTAATTGTGAATGCTACTTGGTCTTTTTTCCTTCTAATTTTTAAAAAGCATATCCTTTCATATTCAAGTCAAGTATCATTTTATGCTTATTATGGTTTACAATGCAAGATGCTGATCTGACTCTAATATCTTCCAAACTGCTTTATAGGTTTTTTTTTTACTAGCAATTCTTTCAAAAAAGGAATACTTACCCAAGTAATTTAATAAAATAATCATAAAAATAGCTAACATTTATATAGCACCTACTATGTACCAGGTACTGTGCTAAGCACTTTATGAATATTACTGCCTCACAACAACAGTGGGAGGTAGGTCCTGTTATTTTCCTCTTTTTCATAAATGAGAAAATGGAGGCAGATGGTGGTTAAGTGATTTGCCCAGTCACTTTTATGGTTTTGAATTTATCAGACATTGGGCCATGAAGGGGAAAGTGTTTTGTTTTGTTTTGTTTTTACCCTAATATAGGTGGTATGGGCAATTTGACTATTTGGTTTGAACACTGTAGAATGAATGATATTTGTTCATAACATGGGAAAAACATCATTCTTCAAAGTCTTCTTTGCTTACTATGAATTTTGATCAGTTCTGTTTTCTGGACAGAAACATTCTTCAAGTTCTCCTTTCACAAAAGGCCATCCTCCCTCTTTCTGACCTAATTTTCCAACTAAGTAGTTGAGATTATTTAACAACCAATTAAAGGATCAAGAACTCTCAGAAGCTAGAGACTCATTTTTCTCGTGAGTACATTTCTTTGATGTGAAGTTAGGCCTGGAATATCTTTAAGACATGACAGGGCATTGATTGACAAGCCTATGAGACAGAGAATTTCCCACACAGAGCTGGGAGAAAACGTAAAGGGTCAGGAGATTATCTATTTCATGTTATCTTGCCAACACTGGTACAAGTGCTTGAAGGTTAGAAAAGAAAAACAAAGTGATAGAGTCCATTGATATATGATCTTAATTCTGGGTTTAATTGGCATATGAATACATCCTCTACTCAGATGAACCTCAAGAGAGAAACAAGAAGTTTTCACTAAATTTTAACATCCTAATTGCTTCCTATTGGAAAAAAAAAAAAGATGAGGAATGTTTTGTTGTCGGTTGTTTGTGGTTATTTTTACCTTTTTTTGGAACCTTATTCAGACAATACAAACAAATAAACACTGAAATAGTCACTTCTGGCCACAGATCATTCTGGCCCTAGGAATTTTCCAGGAATTCTGGGATGCTTCTGACTCCCAGTAGCAAGGATTTTTCTCCTAGGCTAGAAAGGAGTAATACATTCAGACAAATGAAGCCAGCATTATGGAGAACTAAGGAAGGGAAAATCATGGTACAGCAGTAATGTAATATGATTTGAAGTCATGGGTTTCATTGGATTTAGATCCAGAAAAGACCTTAGACCCCATCCAGTACAAGGTCCTCATTTTATTGGCGGGGAGATTAAGGTCAAGGGATAAAAGTGATTTTCCTAAGGTCATGCAGGTTGCAAGTAGCAGAGTTAAAAGACCTTGGTTCAAATCCTGACTGATACTTCCTATGTGATCTTAAGAAAATCACTTACTATCTCTAGTCTTTAATTCCCTCATTTCAAAAAATGAGGGTACTTTACTATATGATATGTCTCAGTCCTTTCAAGCTCAAGTCTAAATTCTACAATTCATTACTTCCTTGGCAAAAATAATTCACAGAAATGGAATAGATTCAATGAGCCTCTATCTAAGGGGTAGTGGGTAAGAGAAAAATGTAGAAGTGAAATGACATGTAAAATTGATGCTTGATATTATAGACTTCAAAGAAAAAGTATCACAGAGTTATTTGAAGAGAAGCAAAAACCACATCATAACCTAAGTAGAGACTTATGAGAGGGGTAGCCTAAAGCAAAAATTCAGTCTTTTATTCATTTCACAAACATAGTACCGGCTAGGCTTAAGGAACTATACCTAGTGGCGTTCAATGTTCCTGACCATTTTTCTCCCTTTTAAGTTCCCTTCCCAGATCTCCTCCAACTTGCACCTTTATAGTTCAAGGCTCTCTATTGTCCTACCTCCCTCCCAGAAGATGAAAAGCAGATCTGATGAATCACTAATGTCTAAGTGTGAATTATCCCTCCATAGAGTATTTGTGTTTTTAAAGACAATATTAGGAAAATAAGTGCAAAGAAATGAATATCTAAGGATAGAATTTCAGACAATGGTAAACGGGCAGGAAAGACTTTTTATTTTTTGATGGGGGGGAGTGGTGTTGGTGGCAATTTTATTGAGCAATAAAACCCCTCAAATCAAACTTATTCTGTCTATATTTAAGGCCTTTGCATAGTAACTATTTAGTAAATTTCAACTGATTTGATTTGCTCAGGTGGCAGATATCCAAGCCATTCAAACAAAACTTTTGTCTAATGATTAACAAACAAACAACAGCAACAAATACAATAATAACAGATAAGGCAGTGTAGTGATCTGGAGCAAAAGCTGAACTGAGAGTCAGGGGACTTATGTTAAATCACAGTCTTTCCACTTACTGCAACTTGTGTGACTATGGGCAAATCAGTTAAGTTTTCTGGACTTCAATTTCCTTAGATATAAAATTAGTGCATTGGACTAGGTGATGCCCAAATTCCCTTCCAACTCTAAACCTATGATCCTAGATAGTGCTTTAAAGTTTGCAAAGTGTTTCACTTGCATCATATCTCTTGCTTCTTGCAATACTCTGTGAAATAAATATTTTGATGCCCATCTCACTGATTAGGGAACTGAGGTTCAGAGATGTTTAGCAACTGGCTCATAGTTACACATATAGCAAATGTCAGCAGTAGAATATGGGGATATGTTACTGACTCCAAATTTAGTACTCTAGCCAGTATTCCACATTGCTTCTCTAGAAAAATGACTCCTCCCCTTGAATGTGGTCTTTCCATTCCACTATGTTCCTAGGTACTTCTTATTGTTCTATGACCCTGAGCACATGACTTGTCTTGCTGTTATTTTTGCCCATGATTTATTTACCTGATTTAAAGGTGAGCTCCTAGCAGGCAGGGACCATTCCTTATTGATGCCCCACACAAGCACCTGGCACAGAGTAGATGATTAAGAAATATCTGTTAAATTGGACTCATAGAATATTCTATCTGGAAGGACTTTAGTGATCATTTAGTCCTGCTTTTTCATTATGTAGATGAGAAAAGTGAGGCCCAGAGGATCTAAGATACTTGCATAAGGTCACACAAGTAGTAAGTGACAGTGCCAGCTGATGCACAGAGGTTTTCTGACTCTGTTGTCCAGTACTCTTCCTCTACCTCTCTCTTTCATTTTACTTTTTAAGACTTGAATAGATTCTTTATTAGGCTCATCAAATGCAAAACTAAGTAATTTTTAGTCATTTTGGTCTCAGATTCATTTCAAGGTACTACCTCAAGTTTCCCCAGAATGACCCCAGTGACAATGTTGACCTGGATACAGCAGTAAGATTTTGACATAGGACCTTCCGGCATTGGGTTGGTAAGCCATCTTAGCTGCCATGGTTCTGTTTTCTTTACCCAAGTGAGGAAACCTCTTTCTCTTGCTTCTCAGAAAATTTAAAAGCAGGACCACATGGGAATCTCCTCCTCCCCAGACTTGGGTATATGTTTCCACAGTGGGCTGGTAGCTCTTTCATCTTCTTTTAGGGAGCTTCCTTTTTCTCTCTGTCGCTCTGTTATTTTAATCCCAGACTATAAATAAGGTTGTTTTCCACACCCTGAGCAAGCCCTCTGAGAAATTCTCTATTGTTGCTATGTGACAAGAATGTGCCATGCTTTCTGTTTGATGAATTGGGTGCTCTTTTCTGCCCTGAAAGCTCTGAGAAATGGGAAGGGGGAGGGAGTTCCCAGCCTCCAGGATTCATCCCCTAAAAAGCACATTCCCATTGCTCCAACTACCAGGCCTAGCCCACTCCTGAGCAAAGTAGAAGCCTGCCAATAAAGCCTGAAACTCCTACCTTAGGACTTTTTCCTTGGTGCAATGACATTATTTTCTACTAAAAAGCAAATATCCCTGATAGAAGTAAGCAATTCTTTAAGCCATGCCAATCATCAATATCTATGTGGACTTAGGCACTCTCTTAACCTCTCTGGGTCTCCTTCTGTAATGTTAATGGAATAATAAGATCTTCCCTTCCCATTAATAGGGAGCACATGGAGGCCATTGGGGGAGGGACTTACCTAAGGAGGAGCTTACTTAGGGGGGAGGCTTGCTTTTAGGAAGGCTTCCACACCTTTTGGTACTAAGTTAAGATTAGGCACTGAGTTACAAGGGTTGTGAAGTCTTCTGGTTCTGAGAAGTGTTGATACTTTGAGTTGGTATTTTGCTTTGGGCGTTTGCTCATGAGAAGGATCTTTTGATTTCCTGGTCGAGATTCTGAGAAGCCATATGTTCAGAACCCCCAGCTGCTTAGCTGTCTGTACTCCCTCAATCCAGTGATGTACATAAAGTGTATAGCAATATTCCTATGTTCAGACAACTGGAGTCCTGTTTATTGGTCTTTATGCTAATTTCTCTGCTTGGATTTTCTCTGAAGTCCAGGGTGCTGACCTTTCCCCTGAACTAGAAAATGTAATTAAAAGTAGGATTGTTATAAGAAGAAGAGGGACTTCATAATAAGTTGGAAAGACTCCTGTGAACTGATGCTGAGTGAGGGGAGTAGAACCAGGAGAACATTGTACAAAATTACAGACACATTGTATCTATGATGACTAACTCGGATAGACTGGGCTCCTCTTAGCAATGCAAGGTTCTAAGACAACTCCAAAAGACTCATGATGGAAAAGGCAATCCACATCCAGAGAAAGAATTACCAAGTCTGAAGCAAACTATTTGCTCTCTCTCTCTGTCTCTCTCTTTGTTTTTTTTTTTTTATTTCTTCTCTCTCATGATTCATTCCATTGGTTATACCTCTTCTTTACAACTTGACTATTGAGAAAATATGTTTAATGTGAAGGTATATGTAGAACCTATATTGGATTATATGCTGTTTTGGGAGGGGAAAAGGGAGGCGAGGAAGGGGGAGAAAATTTGGAACTCAAAAACTTGTGGACCTGAATGTTGTAAACTAAAAATAAGTAAATTTAAAAGGAAAAAAGTAGAATTGTTAACTGCTTTTTGAGCAGTTTTTCCTAGAAGAGCAGATCAAATAACCTGGTCTAACAGGCCATCCTAGGTATACTAGGTTGCCTGCTGTTATACCTTCCTTACCTATAAAATAAGGATGCTGTCTAGAAGACCTCTGAGCTACCTTCAGGCTCTAGATATCCTGTGGGATCCTTGACCTGTGTGCAAAAAATATTTCTGTCACTACCTGTGCTACCTTGGATCAGTCATTTCACTTCTAGAGGCTTCAGTTTCCTTACCTCTAAAGTAATAGGGTTGGACTAGATGGCAATTGTGACCTGTTCTAGCCCTAGATCTATGATTTACTAATTGGTGGCAATATAGTATAATTCAACTCAATAAATACATTTGTTTATTTAAGCTTATACCTTTTATTTCCTTGAATATTCTTTTTTAAAATTTAGAGTTGCAAATTCTCTTACTCCCTCTATCCCCCATCCCACCCATTGAGAAGACAAGTAATGCCCATTATACAGGTGAAATAATGCAAAACCTCTTTCTATATTAGTTATTCAAGAAATATCTATTAACATGGCAAGGGAGAGGTTTTGTGTTGTAGTGATAGTCAATCAATCAATATTTAGTAAGCACCTGCCATGTGTCAGATACTATGCTTAATTCTGGTGGTAAAAATGAGGCAAAAGATAGTCCCTGCCCTCAAGGAGCTCATGATATGGGGGAGACAGTATACAAACAAATATATACAAAGCAATCTATGGACAAGCTAAATAGGAGATAATTAGCAGAGGTAATTAATAGGGATTGGGGAAAACTTCTTATAAAAGGTGGGATTTTATCTGGGACTTAAGTGAGGCCAAGGATGTCAGTAGTCAAATTGAAAGAGAGAAAGCATTGTAGGCATGGGGCAAAAAGCCAGAGACAATTCTCTGATTTAAAAGGTGGTCTGCTTTTTTCTTGGAATAGTCAGGAGGCCAGTGTCACTGGAACAAGGAGTATATGGCAGGGAGGAAAGTGTAAGAAAACTGAAAAGGTAGAAGGGGGTGGGTTATGAAGAACAGGCTTGAATGCCAAGTGGAGTATTTTGTATTTGCTCTTGGAGTTAACAGGAAGCCATTGGGCAACATGACTGGACTTACGCTTACAGAAAATCACTTTAATGACTGGATGGAGCATGAAAAGGAGTGGGGAGAGACTTGAGACAAGCAGATCCACCAACAGGGTATTGTAAAGTCTAGGCATGAAGTGTTGAGGATCTGTACCAGAGTGGTGGCAGTGCCAGAGGAGAAAAGGGACCAGGAATGAAATGGACAGGCATTGGCAACAGCTTGGATATGGGAGAGGGGTGAGATAATGAGAAATCCAGAATAACTCCTAGGTTGTGAGCCTGAGAGCCTGGAAGGATGGTGTCACCCTCTATAGCATTAAGGAAGGCATGAGGGAGAAGGGTTCAGGGGAATATAATGGATTCTGTTTTAGACATATTGAATTTAATGTGTCTACTAGAATTCTGTTTTGAGAAAGGAGAGGCTAGATTGTTCAGTTGATAAAGCATTGGACCTAGAGTCAGGAAGACCTGAGTTCAAATCTAGCCTCAGATATTTATTAGCTGTGTGACCCTGTTTAAATCACTTAACCTCTGTTTGCCTTAATTTAGAGAAGGAAATGGTGAACCATTTCAGTAACTTTGTTAAGAAGAATTCATGGACTATATGGTCCATGGTGTCATGGAGAGTTGGACACAATTGAATATCAACAGCTCATTAAGGGAGGGATCAGTTATAAGCAAATGAACTCTATGGATATATATAAATATATTTATGGCTCTTTTTCAGGTGGCAAAGAATGAGTATCTGAGAAAGCAACCATAAATTGGGGAAACAATAAACAAGTTATGGTATATAAATATGATGAAATCTGATTGCGCTGAATTCTTATTAATGTAATGACCAACCATAATTCCAGAAGACGGATGATACAATAGGTGAAGGACCCAGAGTGCAGACTAAAGTATGTGAAGGGGAGTAATGTGTTATGAGCCTCTAAGATAGGCATGAACCACATTGCAAAGAGCTTTAAATGCTCATGGGCCTGCACCTAGATTTTCCAGATTTAGTCAGAAAATCTAAGTTGAAAACCAGAATTGACCAATTACTAGGTGTGTGACTGAGGACAAATTACTAATCTCTCTGAACCTCAATTTTCTCACCTGTGAAATGGAGAAGATTGGGTAGCTAGGTGGTACAGTAAGTAAAGCCTCAGCCTCATAGTCAAGAGGACCTAAGTTCGGTTCTAGCCTCAGACACTTAACACCCCCCTCACACACACACAAAACTAGCCGTGTAACCTTGGGCAAATTACTTAACCCCAATTGCCCTCCAAAAGGCAAAAATAAAAATAAAAAATAAATAAATGGAGAAGATTGTAATATATGGACTGACTACCAGCACTTTATAAACCATAAAACTCTGTATAAATGAGAACTGTTGTATTATTATTATTACCAGTCCAACCTGACAACTGAAAGTGGGTATTGATAGAAGAAGCTACAGAAAATAAGACTATCTAGGGAGTGATATGAATAAATATTTGTCAGAGGAATATTCTAGACCCTGAAACAGCTATTGCTCTTCAGTGGCACCTGTGGATGATATAGAAGGCTGAATCCCCAGGGTTTTCCAGTCAATGATGTTACCATCGAATATTTAGACACAATTGTCAGGCTTACCAGCAATTGGTATTGTAATGGACAAAGGAGACCAGGAAGGAATTGCTTAGGGCACTGGGGGAATTTATGGCCTAATTATGTACCACTGTTTCTCCAGCTAGATTTTATTTGCATGCAGTGGAAGCTGATGAGAAATTCTTGGTACCTAAACTTAAATTACTATTACAGTTCTAAGTGTTTAATAGTCTGAAATGGACACTTGGTAGAAAGAGAGCCTTTTAATGAGAAGGTAAAGATAGTTCTTTACTGAACTGAAAAAATTCTAATTAGAAGTCCCCATATCACACACACACACACACACACACACACACTCACACACATACCCATTTGGCAAAAGCAATCATTGATAGGCTCGGGGTTTCATTTCCAACACTAGGTATATATTTGTCAGAAATCCCAGGAGGGATAGATTGAGTCAGTGACTGAATTGTTCAAAAGATCTCTTAGACCACACAGCCACATCATTATTAAGCTGAACTTGATTTAGGAGAATGGGTGAAGAGAGACAGTAGTCTTGAAGCTGCAAGGAAGGTTTGGATATTGTGAGCACTAATATTAACAGTGGGGCTTTCCAGGGCATACTTTTCCAAGAGCAGCTGTGTCCAGTGTGCTAAGAGGCTGCTTAGTTCAGTGGGCCAGCCACAACAGAAGGGTGGCTTAGAGTTCTTACATTTGCAATGTCTATCATCTACTTTGCAGTTTCACAGTGAATTATCTCATTTCTTTATTGAATTTGGGGACAGGGAAAGGGGTGGAGAATAATTCTGCCAATTCCCAGGGACAGTAAGGAAAGGCTAATGAATTAACTAGGTAAGGTTGTGGTATCCACTCAATAGGGTCAATTCAGTTCTCTCTGCTTTATGGAGAAGATTAGGGTGAAGCTTGCAACAAGTTGTAGAGTATAGAATGTTGGACTTGGACTCAGGAAGGTGAGCATTTAAATCCTTTCTAAAACATTTCTTGGTTTTGTGACCCTGGATAAATCACTTATCCTCATAAGAGTTCAGTGTCCTCATCTGTAAAATAGTGATGATAATGTCACTTATATTTCCAGTCTAACAGGGTTGTGGTGGGGATAAAATGAGAAAATTTATAAGATGTTTTGAAAACTGATAGCTATAAAATAATAGCTCTTATTTTGAAAACTTTAAAAATATTTGAGGTATGTTTGTGAATTATGAGAGAAGAGATAAAAATTGTATTTAGTACTTAGTAAAATAAAGGCTGTTCTTACTTATAGGAAGAATAGAACCACAGACAAAAGATTTTTAAAATAGGAAGGGACTTCAGAGGTCAGTTAGCCCAATACTTCAGTTTTCAAATGCAGAGGTTCAGAGAGAAGGAATTACTCCAAATGATACAGATTATTGGTAACAAAGTATAATACCACTTTAGGATTACTTCTCCAAATTTTACTTGCTCTTATCTATATGTCCCCAAAAGATAGATAGTTACTAACTTGGGTTCTATGTGACTGCCCTACTATTATAGTTCATGTGCCCCTAACTGGTATGCTACCCCTTAAAAATCACCCAGTAGACACAATTAGCTCTTAGCATAGCTATCTAATATGATGGCAAAGTAAAAATTGTGGCTGCCAAAGATCTTTTCCCATAAACCTGAGGCATACCCTTCCACAAAAACACATAGAATCCAGGGGAAGAGTGGGTTCAAAGAACAAAAGTATGTGGCATATGTGTGTCAAAGGTAACTCCAACTCCTAGTTCTGTCAGAAAGGAAATTCTTTCTCTATTCGAACAGTCCTCACACCACGATCCTGGAGTGGAGGGTGTTTTTTGATTGCTTATCTGGCTTCCCAGGATCTGCTTCCCTTCATGGTCCTCTCCCCCTCTTCCTTTCCTCAAAGCTGCTTTCTCCTTTGAATGATTGCATTTAAAAATAAAATGTGTCTGTCTGGAATGTGTACCTTTGCTCTCCTAATTTTGTGCAATGTCCTAAATTGGCAAACTTTTGAACTACTAGAAGGGAATCCTGCATTACTTCTAGCCACAGTAACCAAGGTGGGGGCAGTTGGGGAAATCATCCTCTCCTTCCCTTTAGGGGTATTTTCCACAAAAACCTCCAAGACTGCACTATTTTAGGGTATAACTCTTTGAAGAACTGCAAAATCATGTCTAACTTTTGCTTCTCAAAATGAGGTTCTTCCCTTTAATTCTATTAAAAGAATAAAGTGGGGTGGAGGCAATATGGCAGTGTAGAGCTTTCCCCATAACCACCTCAAATACCTATAATATATGACTATAAACAAATGTTAGAGCTACAGAACCCACAAAGTGACAGAGAGAAACAAATCTCTCACCGAAGGCAGCTTGGCAGCCTGGCAGAGCTCAGCCCCACCTGAGACTGTGGTTTTAACCTCAGGGAACCCTTACCAGCCTTGGCTGGAGGGACTTAGGGAGAGGGGATCACCAGCAGCTGTAGTAGTTTCCAGACTTCTCAATCCACATATGCCAAAGACAAAGAAAAAGGTCAGTGTAGAACTCTCTTGGAACTGGGGGGGGGGGGGGGGCGGAGTATGGAGGTGCAGTTGGGCCTCTACTCCATGAGCTAGAAGTAGTGGAGGTGGGGCAGCTGGGCAGCCACCTCCACGTGGCTGCTTCAGAGCTCCTGGCCTGCAGATCGTAGGGGGACCAAGTGACCAGTCTGAGGGGTAATTGCTCTTGCTTTAACCTGCTTGGATCTGGATTGCTGTCTTGGGTGGAAGTCCTGGGGTGTGTGACCAGGTGCCAGAGCTTGTGGAGACTTCAGAGAGGCACCCAACTAATAGCTCCGGCAGCTGCGAAAACTCCAGCAATTTGGGACAAAACTATCCTCTCTGGAAGCAAAGTTCTACTGTGGCAAAAAGCTCAAAATTCAGGTAATTGAGTGGCAACATGAGCAAACAAAGGAAGCAAAGCAAGCACAGCATTTAAACCTTAGATTCCTTTTTTTGGGGACAAAAAAAGGATCAAAGCATGGAATGGGAGGAAGACAACGAAGTCAGAACTGCTGCACCAAAAGCTTCCAAGAAAAATATGATCTGGCCATGAAGGATCTCAAGAAGGATTTTGAAAACCATGTAAGAGAAGTAGAAGAAATATTGGGAAGAGAAATGATAATGATGCAAGAAAATCATCAAAAGAGGTTCAACAACTTGACTTAAGAAAATAACACCTTAAAAAAATAGATTAACTCAAATGGCAAAAGATGCCCAAAAAACCAATGAGGTGAAGAATGCCTTAAAAAGCCAAATTTGTCAGATGGAAAAAGAATTTCAAGAGCTCACTGAAGAGAATAATTCCTTCAGAATTAGATTGAAGCAAATGGAAGCTAATGACTCTATGAGAAATCAAGATACTATTAAACAGATCCAAATAAATGGAAAAATAGAAGGCAATGTGGAATATCTCATTGGAAAAAAAAACACTCACCTGGAAAATAGATCCAGGAGAGATAATTTAAAAATTATTGGACTACCTGTAAGCCATGTTCAAAAAAAGAATCTAAAAAGCATCCTTTGTGAAATTCTCAAGGAAAACTGATATTTTAGAACCAGAGGGCAAAATAGAAATTGAAAGAATTCACCAATCATCTCTTGAGAAAGATTCCAAAAAGAAAACTCCTTGTAATATTATAGCTAGGTTCCAGAGTTCCCATATCAAGGAGAAAGTATTACAAGCAGCCAAGAAGAAACAATTTGAATATTGTGGAAACACAGTCAGGATAACACAAGATCTAGCAACTTCTACATTAAGGGATTGAAGGGCTTGGAATATGATATTCTGGAGGTCAAAGGAGCTGGGATTAAAACCAAGAAACACCTACCAAACAAAACTGAGTATAATGTTTCAGGGGAAAATATGTTCATTCAATGAAATAGAGGACTTCCAAGCATTCTTGATGAAAAAAAAAACAGCTGAATAAAAAATTTGACATTCAAATACAAGAAGCATGAGAAGGTAAACAGGGAAAAGAAATCATAAGGAACTTATCAAAGTTGAACTATTTATATTCCTACATGGAAAAACAGTAATTGTAAGTTAGGAAAATTTTTTCAGTATGAGGATAGTTGAAAGGAATATAAATATATATATATATATATATATATGTATACATACATATATATATGTCTATATAGGAGGGTATATGGGCATATGAATACATATGTGAGTTGTGTATATATGTGTACAGGTATACATAGATAGAAGGCACAGGATCAATTGAATAGGAAGGGATGATATTTTAAAAATGAAAGTAAGAGATGAGAGAGGAATATAATGAGAGGACATAGAGAGATACAGAATATGGTAAATTATCTCATATAAAAAAGGCAAGGGAACACTATTACAATAGAGTGGAAGAACAGGAAGGCAAAAGGTAATGGGTCAACCTTACTCTCATTGAATTTGGCTTGAGGAGGGAATAACATACACACTAAATGGTATATCTTACCCTATAGGAAAGTAGGGGGGAAGGGAATAAGAGGAGTGATGATAGAAGGGAGGGCAGTTTGGGGGGAGAAGAGTAGTTAGAAGCACACAGTTTTGAAAAGGGACAAGGTGAAAGTAGAAAATAGAACAAGTTGGGGGGCAGGATGGGATGGAGGGAAATAGAGTCAATCTTTTACAATATGTCCATTATGGAAATGTTATGCATAACTGCACATGTACAACCTATATTGAATTGCTTATCTTCCCAGTAAGGATGGGTGATGAGGGAGGAAGGGTGTATCAGCAATGCCATATTCACAATGCCTATAGAGATTACAAATAT
>NW_027186372.1:28476974-28489222 GCF_028583685.1 Petaurus breviceps papuanus | reverse complement strand
GGAAGAGCGCTCCCAGCAGCTCTGGCCTCTGGCAGTCCTCAGCAGGAGTCCTAACTCAAAA
The DNA here is from genome assembly GCF_028583685.1 of Petaurus breviceps papuanus. NCBI lineage: Eukaryota > Metazoa > Chordata > Mammalia > Diprotodontia > Petauridae > Petaurus > Petaurus breviceps. The sequence goes on along the minus strand of NW_027186372.1, from coordinate 28,489,161 downwards.
AAAAAAAAAAAGGCAACTGCCGCCAACTGCCAACCACAGGACCGTTAGCTCGGCTTTTTTTTTTTTTCTTGCTCTGCTATGTCAGCACGTCCATGGGGCATGGGAGATCTTTAAATCCCATAACCCTTACAAAGGGAAAGAATCTGGAATTCAAAGTTTTAAAATAAAATGTTTAAAACAAATTATTATTATAATTTTTTTTACATGCACTGGGAAATAAGATATATAGGCACTGGGTTAAGAAGATCCATCTTGCCCTGCTGGAAAGTTGGAGGGGAAATGGGGGAGGTTATAGGAGAAAGCAGATTGGGGGAGCGTGTATTCAGTGGGATTGTTGTTCTGGGGTGGTTTGTAGGGAAAGTCAGGGAGAAAATTTGTGACTCAAAATCTTGTGGAAATGAATGTTGTAAACTAGGCATAAGATAAAACAAAAGAATAAGGGTATGGATGCACTTTTACAATTTAGTACCTCATTAGTACTATGCAGTGAAGTGAACATGTACCACTTCCTTGTTTGTGCATATTTATTGGATTACCTGTAAGCCATATTCAAAAAAGAACCTAAATCATCCTTCACATAACCACCCTAGGTTGTGGGTTCAGAGGAAGGCTAAATGGCATCCTATGGACTAAAACTCTACTGAGGAAATCAGCTCAAGAAGTATAGGAACACTGCATGAAATTCCAAAGTCACAAAGAAAAATAATTCAGATGAAGAGGAAAAATGGAAATTCTTGAGAGAGATGTGGATGTACAAGGAACTCACTAACTGACATACACATGTAATCATAGAAAAAAGTAGTCAAGGGCAAATACATAGAAAACAAAGCAAAACGTAAGCATGACACAGTCCTGTGAAAATAGTGTTAGACTAGCTAAAACTCAGAATGAGCTGATGTTATCTAGGAAATTCAAAAACAAAAAAAAAGAGATTTTTAAAAATAGTGAAAAATAGAAGATTAAAGAATGAATGGGGTGTTGCATGGGGTGGATTGGATGATACCAATGGCAACAGAAAGAAGGCAGAGCTGTTCAATTCATATTTTCTTTTCCCTTTCTCTGACAAGAAAATGAACTTTATATTGGGAAGGATAGAGTGAAAATGATTGACAGGGAGGTGATCCCCAAGATAAATAAGAACTTAGTAAGATAACTGTTCTTGATGAACTTAAGTCACCTGACCCAGCTGAACCACATCTTGGATACTGAAATAACTGCCATTTTGCATTGCTGCACCATCGTCAGGGAGATTTGAAAGACCGTGGAGAAAAAGAGAGGCACCACAGAAAGGAAGAATGGCAAACATTGACTCTATTAAAGTAAAAGGGAAGCGATTAGAACTTACTTCTTACAGTGCAGTGAGTTTGATTTCAGTTCCTAGAAAATTAGAGAATAGATAATATATTTTTCAGTGCTTACTATATATTCTAGGCTAAGCACAGGAGATAAATATGCAAACAAGCAAGATAATCCTTACCCTCAACTATCTTCTATTCTAATGGAGAAAGAGAACATATAAAGAGCATAGCAGTAGAATATGTGGAATGGGGCTAGGGAGGGATGGAGTGATCTACTTTGTGGTAATGTAAAGGGAAAGCTAGCCTATCAGAGTCAGAGGACCCAAGAGTGGAGGAGATGAGCATGATGGCTATAGTGTAGGCAATATGGATAGGTGATAGGTGGATCATGTATCATTACAGAGATGACTAGTGGTCCAACAGAAAAAGAGGTAATGGTTATAGTCATTATTCCTATCTCAAGAACCATTGTGCTAGAGAAAACGTTCCTTTTCTTGACAAGGTAGATCGGGGAATGCTATAAATATAATTTAGCAAATAATCTGATGAAGTATTTCATACCTTTGGACAACGTGGGGACATATATACTAGGCTAAAGCAATTAGATAAACTCAACTGGTTAAATGGTCAGACTCAAGGAGTATTTGTTAATGATATAATAACAGTTTGGCAGGAGGTCTCTAGTGGTGTGTCCCAAAGATCTGTGCTTGTCTCTGTTCCATTTCCCATTTTTATCATTGACTTGGGCAATACTTATCAAGCCATATTTATCGAATATTCAAAAGACACAAAGCTTGAAGAGATATCTAACAAACAGTATGACAGAGTCAGGATTCAAAAAGATATTGACTAAACTAGAACATTGGGCAAACTCAAGTAAAATGAAATTCTATAGCGATAAATGTGATATTTTACATGGGTTCAAAAAAGGTAACTTTACAAATACAGGATTGAGGGAATGTATGACTAGATGTAATTTTTCAACTGGAAAAAGATCTAGGGTTTTTAGTAGATTGCAATAGTTTAATCAAATATGAATTGGCAGTGAGATATGACCAACAAAAAAAAGTTAATGGGATTTCTTCCTGAATTAAAAGAGGCATAACATCTACAAGGAGATGAAGGAACAAAAAGATGATATCCCCTGTTTTTTTCCCCTGGTCAGACTGTATCTGGAGCATTTTGTTTAGATTAGGTGTGAAAGTGGTAAACTGGAGAATGGACAATGATGGTTACCAAGATAATGAAGGGATCCAAATTCATGGCATATAAGGATTATTTGAAAGGACTAGGGGAGTTTTAGCCCAGAGAAGAAGTGGCATAATAATTATTTTCAAGTATTTTCATATAGAAGACATATTAGATTTGTTTTGTTTAAGTTTCATAGGGCAGAACCCAGAGGAGTGGATATGTTTTATTTTTAAATAATATTTTCCCCAATTACATTTAAAAACAATTTTTAACATTTTGTAAACTCAAGTTCCAAATTCTATCTCTCCCACCCTATACTCCCTCCTCCTGATATAAATTATACATGTGTAATCATGTAAAACATTTCTAGGATATATGTTTTAAAAAGAATTCCAGTCTTAATGTCAGAAAAAGCTTCCTAACAATGAGAGAAATCTAAAAAGAGAATCTGCTGCTATGGGAAGTAGTTGGTTTCCTTTCATTGCTTATCTTCAAGTAGAAGCTACATGACCACTTGTCCGTAAGTTGTAGTGGAGATTCCCTTTAAGTTATGGGTGGTAGAGATGGCACTCAAAATCTGAGTTTTCTTCAGTCTATGAAATTCTGGGACTCTATGACCGTCTGAAGGAGTCATAGCTAGGACTGTGTGATCAAGATTGTGTGTCAGGGTGCTGAAATTCAAGGACACCAACAGCACTTGCAGGCTTTCAGTACCTGGAAACAATGGGATTTAGCACCTAGTTAGCAAGAAAAATGAACTAAAACAGAAAGGTGCCAGATGGTGGACTGGGATTAGCAACTCTCCCACTTGCCCCAGTTGCAAAAATTCATAGATATGGCTCTGGCTAACCTGCCTACATGCATTTTAGGATGTAAAATTTATGCTAGGTCTGTGAGCTAGGTAGGAGGCAGTTGAATATACTTGGACTGTTTGCAAAGACAAAAAAAATGTAATCTGGCCATCAGTAGAGGCCAAGTGTAATCACATTGTATAATTTCAGGAAGCACACAAATAATTCACCAGAAGTGTTAAAGGTAAAGAGTAATGGGGCAGCTAAGTGGTGCAGTAAATAGAGCACAAGCCCTGAAGTTAGGAGGACCTGAGTTCAAATGTGACCTCAGACACTTGACACAGTTACTAGCTATGTGACCTTGGGAAAGTCACATAACTCCAAATGCCTTCCCCCCTCCAAAAAAAGATTAAGAGCAAGAAAGAAGGAACAAAATGATATAGAGGGAACAATAGGTTTATAAAATATGAAAAATAGATTTCTTTCATTTTGACTATTAACTCTCCTTAGAACATGAATTTTAAAAGCTGTATAAATCTTTTTTTTCTTAGAGGAAATTATATCATGTTGAATTGACAGAATGTGTTCCTACATGATAATAATTATATTCAACATTTTAATGCTTGAAGGTTTATAGTATGCTTGGTGTTTTTTTTTTCTCATGTGTTCCTTATCATCAATAGACTATAAGCTTCTGGAGAATAGGAGCTGTTTTATTTTTCTCTGTATCCTCCAAGTTTATCATGGTGCCTGATATACAGGTGTTTAATAAATGCTTGTCGAATTGTATTGAACAAATGTGCAAGTATTGACATCTTCATTCTAAGGACTACGAAACTGAATGAATGAAAATGTATGTATTAAGTACCTACTATGTGCTAAATACTGGGGCTACAGATACCAAAGTGAGAGAGTTCCTGCCCTCAAGGAGCTCACATTCTACTAGGGGAGATAGTTCATATAGGGCTGTGGTGACCAGATGGGGGTATTTTGGTTTGGAATGTTGCATGAACGATGAGTGGAACCATGGGAGAGTTTATCGACATACTCTTTCTACTGTCAATAGCCATATTGACTCTATTCTGCTTCTCATAGTCATAGAGTTGGTGACTGACAAAGCTAAAACTTGAAACCAAGTCTTGTGAGCCCTAGTTCAACATTCTTTACACTGTACCTTACTTATTCTCATGTAAACTATTTTGCGAATTTGCTGTCATCTAGGTGGGAATCTTTATGATTCCTTAGGGACACTATTTTTCTCATCACCAAACAGCAGAACAACACGGCAGTAACAGAGAGAAGTCTCCAGGGACTGACTGCAAAGTGATTACAGCAGGATGTGGTATGGATGGCTTGGAGCCCAGTGGAAATGCCCTATGAGACTTTAGGGACAGCACCACCACCTGTTAAAAATGGCATTGAGACCGGTAACAAAAGCCAGCTTTGCCAAATTCAACTGGCAGTGCCCCACGGTGAAATTCCTGTATTATTTGTAAAACCCAGCATAATCTCTGTGCTGCTTTTGTTCAACCCCTAGACTTCATTGCCCTCGAGTCCTTTGTCCTATATCCATGATGTTTCCCATGGTCCTCTGCGCATGCTGGGCACTCAATAGGCACTCACTGATCAGACCTCTATCCTCACAATTAGCTTTTACATAACTGACTGCACTGAACACCTTGCCTAGCTGGTTATTCTCTGCTACACTGTCTGCTGGAAGAACAAGGCCATCTGTTCTGGCAGGAGTTACTCTCCTCATGTCAGTGATGCCGAAAGCTTTTGTTTTCTCCTCTGACCTACTTAGTCTTTCATAGCCCTGGTTTCACTCACCTTCCTCTGAGAATCTGGCCATCAGCATCCAAACTGTTGTGATAATTTTTCTGACTGTGGCTCACCTTCCTCCTATCCCTGTAACTTCCCTTTGGCTGTCATGAAATCACTTACCTGGGGAATTAATCACTGAATTTATAGGACTGAGGACTTAAAACAGGAAAAAGCCTTACACATTATCTCCTCCGCCATACTCCCTTATTTTATGCAGGGTCCTAACAAGGGAAGTGACTTGCCTCAGGCTTCTTGGGCAATATCTATGACAGCTGAATTCTAACCCAGTTCTCTGGACTTCAAACTGAGGGCCATTTGCTTTAATCCATGTTGTTTAGTACAGCTAAATCCATTTACACATATAGTTAGCAAGATCTAACTATCTAATTATTAAAGTTAACTGGGTTAAACTGATGGGGCACAAACATGACTGGCTAGATGCCAATCTAGGCCATCTAATAGAGACCATCTGGCAAGTATGGCATTGGTGTAAAGGAAACAGCACAAAGCTGGTAATTAGACCTGGGTTTCTTTTATCTAGCTCTTAAATGAGTTAATACATAAATAACTACTATTTGTATGATTTTGGACAAGTCATATTTTGGTTTCAATTTTTCCTCATATACCTCATAGGTATATGTGAGAATAAAATGTGTAAAATGCTTTGTAAACCTTAAATCACTATATAAATGCCAGCTGTCTTCACTGTGATCATCATCATCATCAACAAGAATGGTAAAAAGGATAATTAAGCAGACCAATCTTGAAAGTTCCTTCTAGCTCTGACATTTTAGGGTTCTATGGATTAGAGAAGTAATTCTACTATTAGAATTAATAATATCATAGAACTCAGAAACTTCATGCAACTTGAACAAGCATTTATTAACCACCTACCATGTGCAAGGCAATAGGGATACAAAGATTAAACAACAGAGTGTCTACCTTTCAAGGATCTTCCATCCTACCTGAAATATAAATTACATTTGCTACAGAGTTTCTATTGTTTCAATTGCCTCCAACCATGTTTTATTGGGACCTCATCATTTCTGTCAACTTCATCTAGAATGGAACCTTCAGATTTTCCTCCTTGCATGGGCTTCTTGGAGTCATCAAAACATATGATTGACTTCCTGGTTCTTAGAACAGCAAAACTGAGACCTTCAATTTCCCAAGGCCTGTTGATTCAACTCAGACATCTTGCATTTTTCTTCACTTTTGTTACCATTTCCACCACCCTGGTTATATTTCATCCACCTGTACTATTGCAATAGTCCCCTAACAAGTCTTTCTGTCTTCAGTTTTTCCCCCTTCTTTGCCTCCCTCCCCCATATCCTTTACATGCTGATAGACAAAGCTTCCTATGCCACTTCTCTGCTCAAAAATCTTCAGTGGCTCCAGATTGCTTACAGAACACAGTTCAGACTTCAACCCTGGTATTAAACACCCTTTACAATCCTGCACCATTTGATTTTTTCCAGTCATATCACATGTTATTTCCCTCTTTGCACTTGATACATCATCCTAACTAGACTATTATCTGTTGCCTGTACTTGCCCTGTTCTCTATTCTCTCTCCTCTCTCCTCCTTGATTGAATTTCTACCCATTGTTAAAAGCCCAATTCAAATGCCATCTCATCAGCCTCATAGTTACAGAAAACCTCTATCCCACTCCATGCACGAACAGGAATTCCCTCCTCAACTTTCCAAACAGCCTCTGCCTGAAACCTTCCAGTGAGGGGGAACCCACCACCCTTCAGGCAGCCCATTTCATATGTGGACAGCTCTAATCATTAGAAAGTTTCTACTTCCATCAAGCAGAAGCCTCTCTCTCTGCAACTTCTAATGACTATTCTTAGTTCTGCCCTCGCTGGATAAGTAGGATAAAGCTAATATCTCTTCCTCTAATTCCTTTTCTCTACTTCAGGCTAAACTGATCTTCATGTATTATTGCCTCCAGGCCTCTTATGATCCTGTTTGCCCCCTTCTGCATGGACTCCAGCTCATCTACTTCTTTTCTAAAATGTGGCACCTAGAACTGGGCACAATTCTTTAGGAGTGTTCTGACCATGGCAGCATATAGCAGTACCTCCCATCAGGGTTCTTAAACTGGCGTCTGTGAACTTTAATACACACATACACACATATGTATATGTACATATATATGGAGAGAGATATATGTATTACAACATAGCTGATTTTATTTGTAATTCTATGTATTTCATTTATTGCATTTAGAGACATTATTCTGAGAAAGAGTCCACAGACTGCACCAGATTCTGGTCAAAGTGTTCCATGACAAAAAACACTAAGAATCTTTACTTTAGATGTTTTCACCTTTCTTCATATCCTTAGTGCTTAGCATAGTGCCCCCAAAATAGATTCTGAATAGATAATTGTTGACTTGACTTGATTCCAGATGCTATGTCCTTTGATGTATCCTAAGATTGTTTACTCTGTCACACTGTTGACATATTGAACTTTCAGTTCACTAAAACTCTTAGATCTTTTTCCCATGAAAAAGATGTCTTTTCTATTCAGTACCCAAAGAATTCATTCCTTGAATCCAAGTAAAGGATTCATTTTTATTGAATTCTATTAAATTTGATTTTAGTAAATATCACCCCCTCACTTTAGCCTGCTGACATTTTTTTCGGAGAAATGATTCTGTAGTCTAATATGTTAGCTATACTTTTCAGCTTCCCATCATATGCAAATATTATAAGCATGGATGCTTTCACCAAAGTCATTGATAATAAATTTGAGTAACATAGGACTGAAGAAAGATCCCAGAGCCACCATACTAGGGATCTCCTTCTGACTTGCTTATGTCCCATCCATCACTACTGGTTAGGTCTTTTCATTTTCTCTATATGGAAGCATTTCCAAATGCTTTGATGAAAACTAGGTAAACTACCTACAATATCACCCAAAGCTACCAGTTTAATTACACTACCTAAAAAGCAAATAAAGGCAGTCTGACTTGATGTATTCCTGGAGAGATCCATGAAAGCACCTAGTGCTTACTGCTTCTCCTTTTCAAATGTACATAAAACACTCCTTTGATATCATATCCTCAAATTTTATAAGTAATCAAAGTCAAACTGCCCAGCCCACAGCTTATGGACACTGCCACCTATTTTTTTTTTTCAAAATTGAGGCAATATTCGCTTGTCTTAAATATTTTAGTATCTCCTGTTTCCCACAGTTTTTCAAAGATCACTAACAGCAGCTCAGCAATCATGTACATTGTTTCTTTCAGAACTGTGGTACATAAGTCCATCTGGACCATATTACTTGAATTCTTGGAGGACTTGTACTATCTTCTTGGTTTTCAACTTCCAGTCTACCATTATTACTCTAAGCTTCCTAGTCCCAAAATCATCTTGCTCAGCAAAGAAAGCAGAATTAAAAAAAAAGAGTTGAATAGTTCTCACTTCCTACCACAGACCAATATTGTCATCTATTATTGTCATCCTATACATTCTTACCTGGCCATAAAACCCCCTTGTATGGTACTAAGTAATCCTTGCCAGCCTCAGCTCATCCAGAGCTTTCATGGACTTGATATCATTCTTAAAGGAACAAGCAAAGCTTTTGTAACCCTAGCCCATTCCTTGCCCTTGCTTCTAGTTTCTAGATATGACTTAAAAATCTAAGTTGATTAATGAAGTCTTTGTACACTTACATAGTCTACAGATAGCACCCACTTTTCTTCATCATTGGTATTGCTTCTATTTGTGTCTATAGAGTTTCATAATTCAGGACTTCCTGTCTTTGAAGGCTGACTTTCTTGTAGAATTTTTAGCCATGTGTTATTACCTCTTCTTTTCCTATGCCTTTGAAATCCTTTCTTCTTTAGTTTGGGGTTCATTTTATTTATTTTTTTCTTTTTTAGTTTACATCATTCATTTCCACAAGATTTTGAATTACAAATTTTCTCCCCAATTTTCCCTATCCACCATCCCAAAACAGTGTTCCCACTAAATATCCTCTCCCCCAATCTGCTCTGTCCCATATCTTCCCCCATTCCCCCTTCAACTTTCCAGTAGGGCACCATGGATCTCAATGCCCCAGTGCCTGTATATCTCATTTCCCAGTTACATGTAAAATATTAATAATAATAAGTATATATACATATATATATATATATTAACGTTTGATTTTAAAACTTTGGATTCCAGATTCTTTCCCTTCCTCCCTTGTCATCCACCTTCACTGGGAAGATAAGGAATTCAATATAGGTTGTACATGAGTAGCTATGCAAAATATTTCCATAGTGGATATATTGTGGAAGACTGACTATATTTCTCTCCATCCTATCCCACCCCCCACTTGTTCTACTCTCTACTTTGATACTCTCCCTTTTCAAAAGTGGGTGATTCCAACTTCCCTATCACCCAGCCTGTCCTCCCTTCCATTATCTCTCACTCTTCCCCTTCCCCTCTACTATCCTATAGGGTGAGATACCCTATTTAGTATGTACATCATTCCCTCCCTAAGCCAAATTCAATGAGAATAAGGTTGACTCATTCAATTATGCCTTCCTGTTCTTCCCCTCCATTGTAACAATTTTCCATTCCATTCTATATGAGATAATTTACCCCATTCTGTCTCTGCCCATCTCCTCTCATTATATTCCTCTTTCACATCTTAACTTCACTTTTTATGTATCATCCCTTCATATTCAATTGGTCCTGAGCCCTTTGTCTATGTATACCAGTAGACATATATACACAGATTCACATATGCATTCATGTGCCCATATACCCTCCTATATAGATGTATGTATATATACACAATACATACATACATATATACATACACACACATATATGTATACACATAAATACACCCATATATACATTTTTCCCTTAAACTATTCCCATATTGAGAAAAGTTTCATAAGTTACAATTATCATTTTTTCCATGTAGGAATATAAGTAGTTCAACTTTGATAAGTACCTTATGACTTCTTTTCTCTGTTTCCCTTTCCAAGCTTCTCTTGCCTCTTGCATCTAAATGTCAAGTTTTCTATTCAAATCGGGTTTTATTATCAAGAATGCTTGAAAGTCCTCTATTACACTGAATGACCATATTTTCCCCTGGAACATGATACTCAGTTTTTCTGGGTCGGTGATTCTTGGTTTTAATCCCAGCTCCTTTGACCTCCACAATATCATATTCCAAGCCTTTTAATCCCTCAATGTAGAAGCTGCCAGGTCCTGAGTTATCCTGATTGTGTTTCCACAGTATTCAAATTGTTTCTTCTTGGCTGCTTGTAATATTTTATCCTTGATTTGGGAACTCCAGAACCTGGCTATAATATTCCTAGGAGATTTCTTTTTGGGATCTTTTTTCAGGAGGTGGTCAGTAGACTCTTTCAACCTTTATTTTGCCCTCTGATTCTAAAACATCAGGGCAATTTTCCTTGAGAATTTCTTGAAGGATGATTTATAGGTTCTTTTTTTGATCATGTTTTTCAGGTAGTCCAATAATTTTTAAATTCTCTCCCCTGGATCTATTTTCCATGTCAGTAGTTTTTCCAATGAGATATTTCACATTGCCTTCTATTTTTTCATTTGTTTGGATCTGTTTAGTAGTACCTTGATTTCTCATAAAGTCACTAACTTCCATTTTCTCCAATCTAATTCTGAAGGAATGATTCTCTTCAGTGAGCTTTTGAGATTCTTTTTCCATCTGCCAAATTAGGCTTTTTAGGGCATTCTTCTCCTCATTGCTTTTTTGAGCCTCTTTTGCCATTTGAGTTACTTTATTTTTTAAGGTTTTATTTTCTTCAATCAGGTTGTTGACTCTCATTTCATAATTTTCTTGCATTGTTATTTCTCTTCCCAATCTTTCCTCCACTTCTCTTATTTGATTTTCAAAATCCTTTTTAAGCTCCTCTATGGCCTGTAACCAGCTCGTATTTTTCTTGGAAGCTTTTGGTGCAGGACTTCTGACTTCACTGTCTTCCTCCTGTTTCATACTTTGATCCTTTTTGTCCCTAAAATAGGAGTGTAAAGTTGGGTTGCTCTGTTTTCTTTGCTTCCTTTGATGCCCATGTTGCCACTCAATTACTTGACTTTTGAGTTTTTTGCCACAGTAGGACTGTGCTACCAGACAGGGGAGCTTTGTTCCAAACACTGGGGTTTTCTCAGCTGCCAAAGGTATTAGTTGGGTGCTCTCTGTGAAGCCTCTACACACTCTGGCAAACTGGTCATGCACCCCAGGACCTCCACCCTAGACAGCAATCCAGGTCCAAGCAGGTTAAAACAAGAGTGATTAACCCTCAGACTTGTTGCTTAGTCCCCCTACAATCTGCATGCCTGGAGCTGACACTGCCATGTGGTAGCAGCTACATGGCCCACCACTTTGTCCACTTCTCACCCTGGGAGCAAAGGTGTGATCATACTCTGAATTCCCAGGTCCCAAAGTCTACACTGCACTGACCTCTCACTTTGTCCTTGGCATCTATGGGTTGATAATTCTGGAAACCACCACAGTTTCTGGTGATTTGAAGTCCCTCCAGCCAGGGGCTTGTGAGGCTATCCTGGGGCTAAGACCTCAGGTTCAAGAGGAGCTGGGGTCAGCTCCCAGAGCACTGTGCTGGCTGCTTGCTGCCAGCCTCCTGGGCTTTGCTCAGTGGGAGGTTAGCTTCTCTGTGTCATTTTGTGGGTTCTGTAGTTCCAAAGTTTGTCTAGAGTAATTTTTTACATGAATTGGGGGAGGTGGGATTCAGAGCTGTGAGGAAGTCCTGTTTCTACTCCCTGCTGTTCATTTTATAATTATGCCTGGTTTCTCTTTTCACTTCTGTCACAAATTGTAATGTGATATGATTATTTCTTCCTAAGGTTCCTGTTATTTTGACTTTATTATAACCAGTTCCTCCTTGCTGATCAGAACTGGGTACAAAATAGCATTTCCCCTCATAGCTTTGTCGATCTTTTTATTGTGAAACCATCATTCAGGCACAATAATAATCTTTATCTATTAATCTGTGTGTGTGTGTGTGGGTGTGTATTTGAGAGACAGAGAGGGAGAGGGAGAGAGAGAAAGAGAGAGAGAGAGAGAGAGAGAGAGAGA
>NW_027186372.1:28462445-28476874 GCF_028583685.1 Petaurus breviceps papuanus | reverse complement strand
AGAGACAGAGAGAGAGAGACAGAGAGAGAGAGAGAGAGAGAGAGAGAGAGAGAGAGAGAGAGAGAGAGAGAGAGAGAGAGAGAGAGAGAGAGAGATTAATTGAGTTGCTTCATCAGAACTACATTATGGCTATATGCTGGTTTCCTTTGTATTCTCCCCACCTAATTCTTTCTTCTGTTCAAGTGGTCTGTAGTATACTCTCATGGCAATATTCCTTCTGTTTCTTCCCCCACTTTGGATTCCCATCTAAATGTTCTTCATCATATTCCTTCATCTAATTCATATATTGCTTCATAAGTACATCTTCCTGATATAAAATGCTGCCACACTGCTGATTTTTATCTACTGTAATCCTTTTAAATAAGGCTTGTACTTTCAGGTCCATATATTCTCATATTCATTTTATTAACCATACTTTTCACATTTATGTACATGTCTGAGACCCTGGAAGACATTTTTTTAACTTAATTTCTTCTTGGGTGCTTTCACCTGTGAATTATTAATCCTATCTACTGATATTCTTCTTTGTATGATGCACACATGTGGTATATGGATTAGCAGACAGATGTGGGTGGCATTCTTCCTCCACTATCATTTTTATGTTAAAGTCTATTTATCAGATTCATAAAATTCCAGAAAAAATATATTTTTGCCATAAGACCATAGTCATAGTTGGAAGGGACCTCAGAGGCCATCAAGTCCAAACCCCTCATTTTGTAAATGAAGAAACTGAGACACAGAGAGATTAAGTGACTTGTCCTAGGTCACAAGGAACATACATGGTAGAGCTAGAATTGGAACTCAGGTTCCATGATTCCAGACCCAGAGCTCTTTCTATTGTACCATACTGTCTCCTATTACCAATTTCAGAGAAAATCTACACCATTTTAAGAGCCCATCATTCTTATACTTGAAACCATGATCCAGAAATCCAAATACTACAGTAAGATTTTATTTTCTTACCTAACTAATAATTTATCAAATATGCCTTCTTTTCTGAAATCTCTACTTTTTTTCAGTAGTAGTGATGAAAACAAAACTCATACTTTGAAGACCTTAAGGCTTTTTAACAAAGACTTCATAATCTCTAGCAATGTTTTCCCAGGTTCTTTAAGCAATATTGTTTATTCCCACTTGTATCATCAGGAGGGGGCAGTGGTTTTGTAATTTTAACAGTTTTCAATAGATTCTGTCATGGGTCAGATGCATATTCAGAGAAGATAGTTAACTTCTCCTTTTTTGGATGTTTAGGTCAACAAATTGCTGCTTTGGTATTCCTTGGCAGATACTCACCAGCAACCTCTACTTAGCTCTTCCTCTACTTTCCACTACTGTATTACTGCTCTTCTGATAGTACCCAAAGACCCACATCATCATTCCTTGGAGGACAATAATATGGTTCTTTCATAGAGGGTACAGCTCTGTCTTCTACAATAGGGGTTCTTAGTCTGGAGTTGATAGACCACCAAGGGATTCATAGATAGATTTCAGGGATCCCATGAACTTGGATGAAAAAATTATATCTTTGTTTTCATTACCATATAACTGATATTCAAGATCTCCTTTGATTATGGATGTAAATAACAAACATTAATCTGGAAAGAGGTCCATAATCTTCCCTCCCCTCTTCTCTATTACCTTCCTCTTCTGTCTTGTACTCTTTTCATTTCTTTCTCTTTTCTTGTATTTTTGAGATCTTTAAATTAGTTTTATTTGGAAGGTTTTTGATTATATCTAACTTAAATTGTCAGTTCCTGCAATTACAGTTCATTTACTTTTATTAAGGCCTCAATGAAAGTCAGGAACAGATAGTCATCATTCCAACTAAGAACTTTCCACATATTTAAAGAATCTTAAGCCTTCCAACCTTCTCTTTGCAAGGTAATTGATATGCTCAGGCATGAACTTGGAAGCCTGGGAGAAGATGTAGTCTTCAAGTGAATTTTGTCTTCTAAGATAGAAGATAAAACACTCTTTTCCCTGAAAATGTCAAATAAAAGCATGACTCAATCTGGAGTTGAGAGGACTAAAGATTTTGCTTTTGTGAACAATAGACATAACTGATCCAGTAAATTTAAATATTCCTATAGAAATTAATGTTCCATTTAAATATTTTCAAAAATTGTTAACCTTAATGGTTTTTTGATAGTTTAGAGAAACTCATAGGTAGGTAGAGCAGTAAATCTGCAATAATCTAAATGAGTCTTTTTGTGATTAAATGAAATAAAACTTTTATAAAAAGAAACAACTTGGAATTCCTCAATAAAAATCCTACCCACAGCACTCAAATTACATGTAAAAATCTTGATACCATTTCTACACGAGCACTGTCATTTGAATAGTAATTACTCTGTCAAGACGTTTTCTCCAGTCATCAATTAATGCTTGTCCTGAGCACCATCTGTAGGAAAGGATGATGGGATGTGTTTCTAGGTTTCTTTTCTGCCAGCTACCTTTTAAAAAAAATTCCCACTGTGTGCAAGAGGCTGCCCAGACCTCCTGGGGTTTAGAGAACAAATACTGGTCCCTGCTTTTATGGAACAGTTCAGACTGTGAATTTGACATCTCTTCTTTAGAACATGGAACATAGAAAATCATAGCATTGAGGAACCTGAGGAAAAAAAGAAAATAGAATAACAAATCCAGAGAAATGCAGAATTACATAAAATTGTGTTGAAAGGGATAATCATGATAATTTCACAGGGGAGGCAACTGAGACTCAGAGAGAGGAACTGTTTTTTCCCCCAAGATCCCATAGTTCATGAATAGGAGAACTGGGGATAGACCTGACTCCAAGGTTTCTTTCTGTGATGTCCCAGTATTGTGGAAGTCTGGGATAGATGGAATATGATATGCTGATGGCCTGCTGCAGGTGTTTCCTAAAATATTTTTTTGAAGGCAGAGTCCATGATTCTTGGAGAAATGCCTTTCAGGTACCTAGAATTGCCTTAGGGAAGATAGATGGTGTAGTACATAGAGCACTTGGCCTAGTGTCAGGGAGCCAGGAAGACTTGAGTTCAAATCTGACCTCAGATATGACTAGCTTTGTAATCCTGGGCAGCTTACTTAACTCTATTTGCCTCAGTTATCACATCTGTAAAATGAACTGGAGAAGGAAATGGCCAACCACTCCAGTATCTTTGCCAAGAATGCCCCAAATGAGGTCACCAAAATTTGGACACACCTGAACAACAACTCAGAATTATCTTTCAAAGGGATTGGGGGTTAGGATGGTTTTGTTCTCCTCAATAACTGCTATGCCTGCAGTATTATAAGCAGGTTTAGCCTAGATGTAGGCAGAGAAGAAAAGTAGTCTTCATGGTATAATGTAGTATATAAAAATGGTACCGTGCAAAACCAGTGGATTCTAAGTCAGAAGACCTGAATTCAAGTCCTTCCTTTAATAATTTTTACCTATATGACCTTGAGAAAATCTCTTTGTCAACTTGATTTTCTTGCCTGTAAAATAAAGGATTTATTCAAGTAATTTCTAGTTCTGAATCTATGAACCTATGAAACTTGCAAAAATCCATCCTGGGGCTGCTGTGGTACCTGAGAGATATTTAACCTTAGATGTTCTTTCCTTTGAGATAGGTCACTGTCTCTAAGAGACTTTGATCATAGAGATGCACACATATACAAACATCTATTTCTATGTATGTGTATATATATATATATATATATATATATATATATATATATATGCCCTGAAGTGGTAAATTATTTTCTATTTTCAGTCACAAACATATCAGCATTCATTTATCATATTCTTAATGTCCTAAGACAATAGGTAGAGGACAGGGAAGTTTTGATAGGGTCCAGAACATGGTCAAAGAGGGAAGCTTAGTGTAGGGTACAATTGAATTCAATCTTTGGACAGGAATGGGAGATACTTGGCTATTAAGATAGCCATTCTCATGTAGTACCAATCTAGTTACCAGAAAATTCTTCTTCACATTATGGAGAAATCCAGCTCCTTTCTGGACACTGTCATTATTTATCAACCAATTCAGAATCTACTTCCTCCAGCTAAACTGTCCTCAATTATTGCTATTTCTCAGAATGCTTCTCAAAGATAGCACCATATCTCTTCAAGTAACATCATCCTGAGCAGTACCTTTGCAGTGACACACATGGCAAGTACTATGATGGAAGGAATATGGCCACCAGGAGAGAAAGAAGAGGGAATGACTGGATATAGGAATCAACAAGAGGGGCAGGTGAGAAAAGGGAGGCACCGGAGTGACGTTCCAACCACTTCACTGGGTTTGCTTTCATGAACCCTAGAAAATAACCTGAAGAACTAGATTGTGAACCTTGAAGTCAAGAAGGTCTGGGTTCAGTTTTCACCTATGATATACTCTGGGTAACCCTCAGCAAATTACTTAACCTCGCAGTTTCCTGGGCAACAGTTTGAAGCTACAATTCACCAAAAAGATGCTGACCTGCACTGGTAAAGGAAGTTCCTCATCAAGTGTTCTCTTTACGGATGGAGTCCCAAGTCTGATTGAACAAAAGCAACCTAGGTAAACCATATCACACTTTCTTTCCCTTTTATGCACTTAATACATCCTTCTTTGGATTTCAGTAACTTTTATATTTGTCCTCTAATACCCCTATAAGGTTATGAGCTCCAAAATGAACAGAATCATGTTTTAAATGTCTATTACATGAACCTTTTATATTGATGTTGACAATATATAGTATTATGTTGTTAGCTTCCTTATATTTTGATTATCTCAGTTGTACATTTGATATTTTCTGTTTTCAATGGAAGGCACAAATGATGAAATGACCCAGGACACCTGGGTTTGAGTACCAATTTTGCCATTTATTAGCTGTGTGACTTTGAGCAGGTCACCCTCTCTAATCCTTGAGGGTTGCTCATGGTAAAGACCTAGAAAATAACATTATTGTCTACATTATTATATTAAATAATATTATTTCCAGTATTATTTACCTCAGAACTAGTATAAGTATTAAATGACAAGCTTGAAAGTCACCTGGAAAAGTTACAATAATTAAGAGCCTGCATATTGTGCCTTAGTATTTATAAAGTGCTTTCACCTACATCATCTTATATTTAGCAGGGGGTGTGTTGACTTAACAATCAACAATCTGAAAAAAGTGTAAAACACATTTTTAATTTGAGTCTGCATTATTAACATTTTCCCCATGACTTTCTTAAGCCTAAACAATCACCAAATGAATAAATCAAACCCTAACTTGTAGTTTTTGCCTATTTCCAAGGTTCTAAATGTTCACACAGAAATTTAAGCATAGATTATCATGAACCCTTATAAACTAGGTCCACTAAACTTTAGAAATTATGCAACCTTTTCATTTTACAGATAAATGACATCCAGGGAGTTACAGTGACTTGTCCAAAGTCACATAGGTAGTAGACAGCAGAATCAGGATCTGAACCCAGGTCTTTGGAGTCCAAATGCACCGTTCTTTTCTACTGTGCAATACTGAATCGTTCAAGTACTATTAGATAGGTAGAGTATTTCTCTATCTATTTGAATCTTGGGAAATATGAGGTCCATAAAAGTGAAAATAACAAAGCAGTAATCTTGAACAGAAAGGCAGCCCTGAATGGGCCTTCTGATTCCCTATCTACTGCTTTTTCTATGATTCCCCAGCGCCTTAGTTCTTGTTTGATTCTATAAAATTATAAGGTGACAGCAGCTGAATGACCTAGTGAATAATGTTAGAGTCAGGAAGATTTGTGTTCAAATTCTGCCTCAGATACTTAGCTGAATGATATTGGGCAAGTCATGACCTCTCTCATTCTCAGTTTTTTTCATCTATAAAATGTGGATGATAATAGCACTTACCTCATATGGTTGCTGTGAGGATCAAACAAAAACATATGAAAAGTATTTAATGCTATTTAAAAGCTAGCTAATAACTATTATTCATTAGGAAAAATCAACATTTATTTTATATTGTATGAAAACACAAAAGCTAACACTGGGGACTCATTGTTTGGCAATTTGACTATTTTTTAAAAATCATTTGTCAAATGCCAATGACTCATAAAATCCTGGGTCCAATACCTACTAGTCATCTGACCATGGACAATTTAGTTTTTTGGTTCTCACTAGTTTTGTCTTTAAAATGAAGGCATTGGACTACACAGGATCAAAAATCTAGACTTAGAAGAAACCTGAGAGGCCATCAAGTCCTCTCATTTCACAGATGAGAAAAATAAGGCCCAAATTAAACTCAGGTCTTCTACCTCAACAATCAGACTCTTTCCATTATATCACACTGCCTCCCTATCATTTATAAGGTCCCATTCAGCAGTGACATTCTATGTTCTAAGGTACCTACTGGCTCTGAATTATGTTCTAAATTCCTTGGAGCTTCAAATGATGATGTGCTAACATCCCTCCAGCTTTGACACTGCATTTTTAGAATTTCTTCCAGCTCTGAATGTCTATGTTCTAAGATCTCTTCCAGTTATCACAGTCTGGGATGACATAAAATTATTTAGGGCTTTCAAAAAGGATGTGTTTCTCCATGACTAAGTAGTAGCCCTAAAGTGACATGGTGGATAAAGTACCGAGCTAGCAGCTGGGAAAATTCATTTTCCAGAGTTCAAATCTGGCCTCATACCCTTATTAGCTACATAACTCTGGGCAATTCACTTAACCCTGTTTTCCTCAGTTTCCTTATCTTCAAAATAAACTTTAGAAGAAAATGGCAAACCACTCTAGCATCTTTGCCAAGACAATCCTAAAAGGGGTCATAAAGGGTTGGACATAACTGGAAATGACTGAATGACAACAGCAAGGTCTCTTCCAACTATCACAGTCTAGGATACTATAAAATTATCCTTGGAAAAAGGATACTCTTTGAAATATAATGTTGCCAAACCTATGGTCTTTTAGAGTAGAAACTGCTAGGTCTTGTGAAATCCTGCCTATATTTCCACAGTGTTTTTTTTCTTGTTACTTGCAATATTTTCTCCATAACCCTGAACCTGAATTGAAAATAAATTAAATTTTTTTTTAAAAGCTAACATTTCTTTCCATTATTAAAAAAAGAAAAGGATGTGTTTCTCCATGACTAAACGGTAGCCCACATTTTGTTTTTTCTTTTTAGTTGTTTATACTTGCACTACAAAATAATCGGACTTGAATTTAAGTTTCTAGTGCCTTAACATCTCTTCACCTTGACCTTAGATGAAAAGAAGTTTCTATTAATGGCTGGCGAATTCATGGAGTGATTGAACTTGAAAGGGGAAAAGGGCCTCAGAAATAATCTCATTCAATCCACTCATTTCAATAGGGAGCAGTTTCTAGGTTGACCTGTAGCATTTCCTACCATAGAAAGGGAAGAAGATGAAGATTAACTACAAAGCACAAATGTTGGTCCCTAAAGTACACATAGTGCTCTCAGTTGTAGAAGGGTAATCAACTAAGGACTGAGCCCTAAATAACAAAGAGAATTGTAGTCCAACATGTCAGGCTTTAGGAATTGGCCATTTACCTCCTCTAGGTCTTGTGTCTTAATGAACCATTTGGGAGCCTTCTCAAAAACCCTCTTATAATAGGTAATTTTGCTTCCTCTCTGCCCTTTGGAGCTTCTGTTCATGGAGAAAATAGAAGAGGAAAGGTATAATTTCTTTTCCAATTTTAAAAATTCCAAATAAAATCCAGAGACAATAGCTTTGCAGGACAGTGAACAGAGTTTTCTTCTAGATTATGTCAGAATGTTGTCTGTGTATTTATAGTAGGAAATAAGATACAGCTGTTGCCATGACAATCTTTCATTAGGAAACCCCTTCTACATATTCACAAATATTAATAATAACTCACATTTACATAGCCCTTTAATAGCTATACAATACTTTCCTTGCAGCTTTTATCCTGAGGTAGGAAGTGAAAGTATGATTATCATCATTTTTGCAGAGGAGACAAGTGATGCCTGGGAAGATTATGACGTGCTCAGGGTCATAAAAGTAATATGTTTTAGGGCCAGGATTTGAACCTCTGTTTTCTGGTTGTAAGACCAGTGACTTTTCTGCTATATTACTCTGGCTCAAAAGGAAGGCACAACTTAGCTCCTTCCCAAATTACTCTGGGAAATCTTAATTTGGGGCAGCTAGGTGGTACCATGGAGATCTTCGTGGATTCAAATTTGTCCTCAGACACTTGCCAGTTGTATGACAGAGAGAGAGAAAGACAGAGAGACAGAGAGAGAGAGAAACAGAGAAAGAGAGAGAGACAGAGAGAGAGAGAGCCAGAGAGAGAGAGACAGAGAGACAGAGACAGAGACAGAGAGAGACAGAGACAGAAAGAGACAGAAAGAGACAGAGATGTTGTTGGCTGAGGTCCAAGGATATACTCTGTAATTTGTGCTAATGAAAGATATATTCATTTTGCTGATATTGTACTTTGGAGATCTTGGTACCCTTTCATTTGTGTGATATTCTTTTCTCTGGTGACCCCTTAGGACAATGATTCTCAAACTTTTTGTTGTTTTGTTCACAGCTTAGAATTCCTGTTTTCTACGAGGAATCCAGATACTAGTAGATAAGTGAGAGACTAATGCATATGCATGTAATTGCAGGTACAAGTTCCATATCCTCAGAAACATGGTTGAAACTCCTACAGCAGGGTTTGCCACAACCCACCTGTTAAGTGCTTATACCTTAGACATAGCAAATAAGTTCAAGGATGGGAATGTGTGACCATGTTCTGTTTTCTCACCAGTAGAAGAAGAATTTGGACTTAGATGATCTCAGATGTCTCTATGATTCTATGGTATGGGGCTTACAATGGATGCATATGCTTTCACATTCTCTTTGAAACTTCAGGGCTTTGAGGTTGAGTTGGCCACTATAGAAGACAAAATGATTCAGTTTGTTTTAATCCAAGTGAAAAGACTTCAAAAATCTGTTAAAAAATTATGGATCTAAAAGATGGCAGATTGCTGGAGCTGGAATAGAACCTTAGACACCATCTTGTTCACTACCCCTAGGGTCCACCGTTCTTTTTTTTTTTCTTCCGCCAGAAACTCAGGATTTTTAGTACAGAAATATCAACTCAAGAAATTTGATTCAAAAAACACTTAAGTCACTACTATATACAGGGTACTATGCTAAATGCAATGAATACAAAAATAGACAAAGCACAGCTTTTTAAGATATTGACAGTCTAATAGTAAATACAGATACATATACCAATATGTAGTAATAACTGTGTTAAAAGGGAGAGTGAGTTAAGTACAAAGAGACATCCAAAGATATTTTAAGGACAAATTTGAGAGGGGAGAGATCACCTTCAGCTGGAGGTAAGATACAATGAGTGTAGAAGTAGTCAGGGAAGACCTCATGGAGGAGATGGTTAAAAAAAAAGGAAAAGTCTTCATAATTTTCATAGGCATTTTTTTGCTCATTATTATCCTAGTAATAAATATGTAGGAGTTATCATTAAATTTTGAGAAATAATCTACTTTGAGTGTAATATTTCAAAGAAAGCCTAAGTCTAACTATAATTAGTCACTTCTTCCTTAGATACAGTCCCTATTTTCACAATTTTATATATTTAGACTTTAACTTACTCTTTGAAGCCACTTTTTCATTCAAAGTCCAGAAGTTCTTTTCCCAGCAATTCAGCTCTAGATCTCTGAACATACAGGTGAAAGCTAATCTTAATTAAAGCTTTATATCCTTATTTAACTCATTGATTGACCAATCAATCAAGTATTTACAAAGCACTTACTATGTGCCAGGCCTTCTGCTTAGTGGTGAAGATGCAAAGAAAAATAAGTGGTTCCTGTCCTCAAGGAACTTACATTCTGATGGAGAATACAATTTGTACATGTATAGCTATATTCAAAATACATATGGAGCAGATAGAAAAGTTACTTTAGAAAGGAAAGCACTAAGAGCTGGGGGACAAGGAGGTTGGGGAAAGCCTCCCAGAGGAAACACATTGAGTTAATTTCCTAACCTCATGACGGTTTTCTTCCCAGTCACTGAGATTCAGGGAAATCTAGAATTCCTTGCCTTATCTTGGGGTCTCCATTTTTATCCCCTATTCTCTGTTAGAGGCAATCAGATTCAGTGATCAAACAGGCATTTGCTTAATAATCTGATAACCTGTGTTATTATACAGCCCTGTAATGGCAAGCACAGAAGTAGTTCACACCTTGTTTCAGTTCAAGTTTCTTTTGAAAGTCTGTTAAGAAAGAGAACTGTGAACCCCACAACTTGTGAACCCTAGAACTCATGAATTCCTGCAACTGGAAGGCGAGGAGCTAATGACCATATAAGGAAAATTTCCAGGCTAGACACAGCAGAACTGAGAAGACTCTTTTGGTGGCAGAGTCAAGAAGAAGACTTGTGGTATTCTGGTATTCTTGTTTGTCTGTTTTGTCTGTGTTGATGTTTGTTTGTAATGCTTTGTACAGAAGCCCTGGGACCTTACTGGAAGCCCTTAAAGAGGATTTTCTGGTTGTATGTTTACAGAAGTCCCAGAGGAGGGTTTTGGAGGTCCTGGGACTTCACTGATCATTTTTGCTGACCCCTTGGGCATTGTTTGTGGGTCTGTGTTGATTTCTATGTTGATGATTTGTGTTGAGTTCTCAGACCTTGTTGGTGGGTCTGAATTGATTTCATAGGCAGGTAGTGAATTGATGATAGTGCCAGCAATGTATATGAATATTATTGTGGCTCTGTCAAGCTTTGTCTTGCCAGAAACAGGAAATGTGAAGGACTTGAGGTGGACTGGTCACTGTGAACTTCAATATGGAATGGGAACTGGATGAAGAACTGGATAAGGAGCTGGACAAGGAAGTGGGAGCTGCCTGCCTTTGAACTCAGGTGACAGTTGGAGCTGGGACCATGGAAGAGAACCATGGAAGCTGAGAGCCAGCCTCAAATCAAGCTGAAAGAAGACTTGCATACTGTGTACTGACTGAAAAGATTATGATTTACTGTGACATAGGGGTGGAAAACTTTGACTTTTGTACTTTGTGGTTGAATTAAGGATTTTGTGATTGACTAAATAAATATACTTTTTTTGAAACTATGTGGCCATTTTAGTGATAAGTTGCTGAGTTGTGACATGGTGAATGTTGTATTTTGATTTTCTATGATAAGTTGTAACATTATGAATGCTGCATTTTTATTTTCTATTAATGTTTTCCTCTGATTTCTTATTGAATAGAGAGCTCACTACACTATGTAATCAGAATTTTGAAAGCTGTTCACAGCAGCAGTCCTCTGGAAAGCTGCTAGTGTGTGGCTCTACAAACCCAAACCTTTCAATCTCTTTAGACTTCCTTGTCCCTTTTTCAAACCTGGTTCGTATTTTTTTTGAGGGGGGAGGTAAAGCAATTGGGGTTAAATGACTTGCTCAAGGTCACACAGCTAGTAAGTGTCAAGTGTCTGAGACTGGATTTGAACTCAGGGTCCCCTGACTCCAGGACTGGTGGTCTATTCACTGTACTACCTAGCTGTCCCAAACCTGGTTCTTTTTATTTTTTTTTTAATTTTTTTAATTTTTTGCCTTTTGGAGGGCATTTGGGGTTAAATAACTTGCCCAAGGTTACACGGCTAGTTTGGTGTGTGTGTGTGTATGTGTGTGTGTGTGTATGTTTGTGTGTGTGTGTGTGTGTGGTAGGGCCGGGGGGGATGTGTCTGAGGCTGGAACCTAAGTCAGGTCCGCCTGACTCCGGGGCCGGCACTTTACTCACTGTACCACCTAGCCACCCCCTGGTTCTTTTTAAAAAGCTTTGACATCAATTTTACAGTCAGTAACCAGATTAGAAACATGAGCACACAGGTTGTTTCTCCTTCATTATAACAAGATATTCAGTTCTTCTGTGGCATTGTTGGTATATGTTGTTGTTATATATCTGAGATTTTCTTGGCAAATATATTTGCCCTTTCCTTCTCCTGCTCATTTTACAGATGAGAAAACTGAGGCAAATAGACTTAAGTGACTTGCTCAGAGTTACATAACTAATAAAAATCTGAGGCTAGATTTAAACTCAGAATGGAGTCTTCCTAACTCCAGCCCTGATACTCTATCCACTGAGCCACTTATCTTCCCCCTTCTTTATGCTATTTATTCATTAGTATCACAGATTAATGGGCAAGTTCCATTGAAGAAATCCTAGATCATAGGATCTTCACTTCAGGGCTGAAAAAGGATCTTAGAGGTTATCCAGTCCAGGCCCTTTATTTTACACATCATGAAACTGAAGTCCAGAAAGGATAAGTGATTTACCCAAGGTCACACAGTTAATAAATAGAAAAATTGGAATTCGATTCAGGTCCTCTGATTCCAAACCCACCTACTTTTCCACTGTACTCTGCTACCTCTCCCAAATGAATATTTGTTCAACCATTCAAGTTGGGAAGAGATAAAAAACTATATTTATCTGAGTAAAAGTCATTTTTATATGGTAAAAGGAAGACCATTCCACCAATGTCTTCCTTTGATGACTTCATTATCCAAGGAGGTGACCCAGAAGGCTAAACCAGTTTATCAAAGTTGTGATAGGCCACCTTACCTGGAAAGGCTTGACTATGGACCTGATGATGGACTAAGTGTCTATTCCTAAAAGACCAAACTTAAATGTGGAGAGTCTCACCTCCAGATGATCACAAAGACTAGGGCTTGAACGGATCATATTCTACTTGGAATAGTGATTCTTGATCTAAAATGATTTTTAAATTTTTTTTATAATTATATTTTAATAAACTGATTTCCTTTGTACTCCTGTATATTTTATTTATGCATTCAAAAACATTATTCTGAGAAGGGATACCTTGGCTTCACCAGAGTATCAAAAGGGTTGTTCAATCATTTTAGTCATGTCCAAATCTTCACGACCCCTTTTGGGGTTTTCTTGGCAAAGATACTAGAGTGATTTGCCATTTCCTTCCCCTGCTCATTTTACAGTTAAGAAAACTGAGGTAAACAGGGTTAAGTAGCTTGCCCAGTGTCACATAGCTAATAAGGGTTTGAGACTGGATTTGAACTCAAATTGTCCTGACTCCAGGCCTGGCACTCTATCCATTGTACTACCTGCTTGCCCCAGTACTAAAGGGGTCCATAACACAAAAAAGTGAGGAAAGAATAAGTATTTAAATAGCACATACTATGTGCCCAGTACTTTACAAATATTATGTCATTTGATCCCCACAACAATGCTGTAAGGAAGGAGCTGTCAACCCTATTTTAAAGTTAAGGAAACTGAGGCAAACAGAGCTTAAGCACCTTCTACCAGGGGCACACAACTTGTAAGTACCTGAGATTGAATTCAAACTCAAGTCTTCCTGACTCCAGGCCTAGCACTTTACCCACTGCTCCACAGAAGCTCCGTGCATAAATGGAGTTGATGTTCACAGTACAGTCATCATGGATCTTTTGAAATACGGAAGTCGTGGCAAGAGCTTTCTTGTGAATGTTTTAATCATCATCTATGTCACAATACTTTCCAGGTATCAAACCCTCTTCATTGACTAAATGACTGGCCAGTGATACTGATTTTGACACTCAGTATCAGTAATCAAGACTGGAACATTAATAGAAAGCGAAACATCTCTCACTTCTTGTATGCCTATAAAACAGCCTAGCAATGTAAAATTTAGTTTAAAATTCTGAGTAAAAGAAGCAGCCCAACAGTGTCCTAAATCTATCAGTCTTTCCTAAGATGCATCATATTTCATTGGTTCATGGAGCTTGTGATATACAGCCCAAAGTACGCCTCATGGAGAGAACTTTTTTTTTTAATTAAACGTGTTCTGTTCTTATCAGGAACAGCTAACATCCTTATTATATATATCTTATTTGAATTATTTATCTTTATTTGACTTGGGAAAAGTGTCCGTATGGAGAAGTGAAAATTACATTTAAGTAAAGCTAATCTGTAACTGCCTGCTTTAAATGGCTAAACACTTATCACCCAAGTAGATGGTAGGAACTCTTCAGTTTCAGGTCTTCAGTTATTTCAGACAGGTGGCAAAGTGAATAGAATGCTAGACCTGGAGTCAGGAATACCTGAATTCAAATTCAGCCTCATACACTTAGTACCTGTGATTCTGGATTAGGTACTTAATTTCGGTTTGCCTCAGTTTCCTCAACTGTAAAATGGGGATAATAATAGCATCTACTTCTCAGGATTGTTGTGAGACTCAAGTGAGAATATTTGTAAAGTGCTTACATAACTGGTGCTTATTAAAATGCTTGTTTTCTTTCTCCCTCCCTCCCTCTCTTCTTTCCTCCCTCTCTCCTTTCCTCCCTTCCTCTCTTCTTTCCTCCCTCTCTCCTTTCTTCCCTCCCACCCACTCTCTCTCCCTCCCTCCCTTCCTCCCTTCCTTCCTCCCTCCCTCCCTTCCTTCCTCCCTTCCTCCCTTCCTTCCTTCCTTCCTTCCTTCCTTCCTTCCTTCCTTCCTTCCT
>NW_027186372.1:28444204-28462435 GCF_028583685.1 Petaurus breviceps papuanus | reverse complement strand
TTCCTTCCTTCCTTCCTTCCTTCCTTCCTTCCTTCCTTCCTTCCTTCTCATTAGTCCTAGAGACTTCAATCAGAATCCATTTTAGAGGGAGCTAGAAGGAATCTTAGAAGTCACATCGTCCAACTACTTGATATGGTGCTCTGCCACAACAAGTCCAACAGGTGAATATCTAGTGCCTGCTTGAGTACTTAGGATCACAGAAATGTACATCTTGGAGGGAATCTTAAAGATATCTTCCCTTCCCTTCCCTCTCCTCCCCTTCCATTTTTCCTCTTTTTTTCCTTTTCCAGGATTATAAGTTTGTTTTGCTTTTTACCATTACCTCCGCAGTATTATCCTCCTTCTTAACCCTGCCCCTCTTCATCCATTTCTATTTTTCTGCTATTTGATGTCTCTCTCTCCCTCCCTCCCCCCCCCCTCTCTCTCCCCCCCTCTCTCTCTCTCTCTCTCTCTCTCTCTCCCTCTCTCTCTCTCTCTCTCTCCCCTCCCTGATAGGATTCCAATAAGAGTTCACATATTTTCACACACACCAATTATGAGAAATAGTAATTCCTCTCCTATTTCTCTCCTTCTTTCTCTTTTGCCATTAATAGATTGCTTTTAAAAATTCATCTAGGACCCATTTTTCTTAATTCAATTCCTCAAAACTCTCTGAAGATATTAAGATTCAAAAGGGACACGTTCTTCTCCCTTAATAATACTGGTAATAGCTAATATTTACATGATGCTTACTATGTGCCAAGCACTTTACAACTATTATCTCATTTGATCCTCACAATAACCTTTAAATGTTGGTGCCATTATTATCCTAATTTTACAGATGAGGAAAATGAGGCTAACAGAAGTGACTTTCCCAGGATCACGAAAGTGTTTGAGGCTAGATCTGAATTCAGGTCTTTATGACTCCAGACCCAGTGCTTTATCCAGTGTGTCACTTAACTGCCTAATATTAACAATTAGGTAGCACTTATTATGAGCTTTGCACTTTGCTAAGCATTTTACAATTATTGTCTCATTTGTTCCTCAAAACAGCCCTGGTAAGTAGGTTTTATCATTGGCTCCATTTTACAGATGAAGAAAATGAGGCAAACAGCAGTTAAGTCACCTGCCCAGGGTCACACAGCTAGGATGTATGAGGCCAGATTTGAACCCTAGTCTCCCTGAATACAGGATCTAAACTTTATCCATTATACCTTATTATAATGTTAGCCCTTGATAGAATGTTAGTCCTTCATCATCATACTACCCTTTTATAATTGCTCAAATAAGTTTATCTTTCTAAATTCCTCTTAAGTCTTGTGTTTGCATTTTGAAGTTTCTTCTTTGTCTTTTTATCAAGAGTGTTTGAATGTTCTTTATTCCATTAAAGGACTATTTTTTTCCCCTGTAGGATTATATTCAGTTTTTCAGACTAAGTTATTGTTAGTATGAGCCTATTTCTTTTGTTCTTGGAATGTTATGTTCTCCTCTGTTTTAGAATATTTCTACTCTCTTCTAGGACCTCAACTGGGAGGGTGAGAGGAAAAACCCAAGTCCAACTGTCAAGAAAGATTTCAAAAAATGCCTACTGTTTGCCCACAAGTCAATTGGGAAATTGTTAGTAATTATGGTGAGAGACTCAAGAATGAAAACTAAAAAATATATCTCAGTTCATTAAAGAAATAAATTTTTTAAATGTTACATGCATATTCACATTTTGTACAAGAATAGAATTTCCCTCTTAATTTATATACTTTTAAAAAAGAAAATATGTGATTATTTTTATGAGAAATCAATTTAGCATGGGCTGAGAAAACTTTAAAAATCTGGGAAGAGGAAGGGTTTTGTTATACTTCTGCATGTCTTTCTCTGCTGAGAGCTATAGCCCCATCAATAGTTCAGTCTGGTATTTCAATGAAGCTCTATGTCTTTCTTTAACACCTCATTATGTCTGTCTCTTTCCTTGACCCAAATCTTTGTGGTATAGTTAGAGGGCTTGGTTCATCCCTTTAGCTACTATTTTGAGTGTTGCACCAGACCACTTGTTAATAACAACATAGAGGGGGTTTTAGGTACAGTATAGGGAAAGATGATATTGATCTCAGAAGTACTTTCTAACTCTTGCACTCTGGATTCCAAGTACACTCACCATCCTCATTTTATTCCCTTTGGGTACAATCTTATTTTCAATGTCCCTTCTAAATTATGGCACCCCAAAGTGAAAGTATATTCCATATATTTCTTGACAAGGGAGAAAGACAAGAGGAATATTACCTTCCTGGTTCTGAAAACCAAACTTCTATTATTTCAACCTAAAACTGCATAAGGTATTTTGGAAGACACATCACAGTGTTGACTCATCTTGAACATACTAAAAATAAAAGCCCTTTTTATTGTCTTTAGCATTCTTCTCAAGCCTCAACACTATTACAGGGGGAAAAAATGGCATTTTTATATTTTTCCTTTATGTATTCCTTCTTTCTATATTTCTTTGAACTGTTTGAAATCTTTTGTCAAAGTCCAGGGTAAACATATGTTTATAACCTTCATTCACCTTCTCAGCTGTACCAAATATTAAAATAGTGTCATCTCTTTCTTCCATAATTCCTCTGATTGGTTGGAATTTGGCACAGAAAAATACTTCTTTTCTTTTGTTGTTTTTTAGTCATTTCAAACTCTGTGACCCCATTTCAGATTTTCTTGGGAAAGATTCTGGAGTGGTTTCCATTTCCTTCATCAGCTCATTTTATAAATGAGGAAACTGAGGCAAATAGGATTAAGTGACTTGCTAAAGGTGACACAACTCCTAAGTGCCAGAGGGTGAATTTGAACTCAGGTCTTCCTGACTCCATGCCCAGTGCTCAATCCACTGTACCACATAACTGCTTTCTTTGATTATTTGTTTCTGAGACAACACTGTCAGAAAATTAAGTTGAGTTGATTTATGATATGTTTTCAACAGACTGAGACTTCCAGCAAATGTTGAAGATGTTTGAAATCTTACCATCACTACCTGGTCTTATTTCTGTACCAATTTTGTGATTTGTTACAGAAAAGTACCATTCGTATCTTCCATCTGATTTGGCAGTCTGTAGTATTATCTCATAATGACAGAATTTCTATTCCTTCCTCCATTTATCTTTATAAAAATGTTTTTCACCAAAAGATTATCCATTTAGGACTGGACGTAATCTTAGTGGCCATATAATCCAATCGCTTTATTTCACAGATAAATAAACTTTTCCAAGATCACAGAGAACAAATTGAGGTCTTCTAATGCTAAATCTAGCACTCTTTCCCCTGAATTACAGTCTTCCCTTGGGTACATAGGCATTAAAAAGGTGTGATATACAGTGCTACTAACCTCCCCTTTATTAGATCCATTTCTTCTGAATAAGACATTATCTTCCACTGCCATTCCTAATGCCCTCTTTCCATCAACTCTCAATGGTACCTTTTAGGTAATATGTACTCCCTTGTTTTAAAATCTCAAATTTACTCAATGCTTCTTTTCTTATTTATTATCATTATTACCCATATTCTGTGCATTAGTATATTGATATCCAAAGATAAGCATCATTATAGGCCCTCTTATTAGTTATGTCTTCCTAGCAATTACTGAGCACTTCTCTAACTGCTATTCTCTCTATGTTATACGTGATACCCTTTAATGAGTACTCTGGATGAACCTCAGGTATCTCTCAGATGTGGTGATGCATTTTGTGACAAAAGGGAATGTGGCAAAAAAAAAGTGTGAAAACATAGATCTTGGTACCTAGTTTGTCCATTATAATAATTTTAGAGGGATCCAAATTAATGATTTCATCCATGAAAAGAACTCTCTGGTAAGGAAACTCCAGTGGGACATATGGGTCATTTTTCTGTAATTTATGATCTCAAAGTGCTTCCTAGAACCTGAGAGATCTTAATTTTTTATTCATGGTAACGCAACTAGTATATGTTAGGAACAGAATTTGAACCCAAATCTTCCTGACCCATGTGCTACACTGCCACGATAAGAATCGCTAACAATTTATAATACCCTGTAATTATAATTTGTAATGTTTTATAGTTAAAAAGGTTTTTTTTTTAATATATATTTTCTCATTGATATAATGACCCCATGGAGGCAGGTAGTGTAAGTATTATGTCCCATTTTATAGATGGGGAAAATTATGCCCAGAGGAGGTAAATATTTGAGCTAACACAACTAATATTTTCCCTGTAGTGGGAACTTGTATTCAGAGTTTTTGATTCCTGGGTCCAAATCCCACCTTTACCCAGTTGCTGCAGGACCTGGAACACGTAATTTTGTCTAAGCCTTTGCTTTCCTGTCTAGAAAATGAGAGGGTTGGACTAGAGGACCTCTAAGGTCCTTTCCAGCTCTAAATCTGATTGGAAGCTGTTGGTGGCACAATGCATAAAGCATTGGGCCTCATTTCAGGAAGACCTGAGTTGAAATATGGCTTTAGGTGCTTACTAGCTTACCCTGAGCAAGTCACTTAACTATAAATTGTTTCACTTTCCTCAACTGTAAAAATGGGATTATTCTAGCACCTATTTCACAAGGTTATTGTGAAGATCAATAAAATAATTGTAAAAGCACTTAGCACAGTGCCAGCATATATTAGGTTCTATAGAAATGCTTATTTTCTTCTTTTACTCCCCCCACCCCCCAATCCAATAGTATGTCTAGTATACCATATCTTCTCCCCACACCAGGAGTGGTCCTGATCACTTGGCATCCTGTTCCTAGACAAGGGACTTGTTCTTCATTATGATTCTAGAATGAAATAAGACAAAGTCATTCAGAGATCCCCATTCTGAATCTGAAAATCAAAGATGAGCTTTCTATGGGACATTTGAACATTCCCATGTCATAAAAACCTTTCTAGAAAAGCCTTTCCATTGTGGAAATGTGACTACCAGGAATGGATTTTTCCATATTCTCAGAAAATCTATGGAGCTCAATACAATTTGCAAAAAGCCAGATCTGGCTCAGTGATAATTTTCTGCCCCATATTTTAAAATTTGCTATAATGGTGCTATATTGGAGTTGAATGGCTAGAAGCTTTTGGGTTCTTTTGTTACTGCACCTGAGATCCCTGTTAGGGGGCCAAGGAAACAGCCCTCACCATGTCATATTGTCATTGAATTGACTGCTTTCAGTTCTCAGGTCTTTGGTCAAAATAGATTTGGAAAAAGTGGAGGTCTTCCTGGTCAAGAAATGTCAACTTGAATTTATTTTCTTCCCCTGTCCTGAGCCTATATTTATTATTAAAACACAGCCAGGCAACACACTTTACTTTCCTCAAATGTGTCGACTGCAAATAATAAATATTGGAAAATATATAGTGCAATAAGCAATTGATTTATAAGCCCCCAGCAGACACATGCAGTATTCTGAATACATAATTACATTGCTGGCAGTACATTTTTTACCTGAGATATGACACATTTAGATAAAAACTAAGTATGCACAACAGGGTGCCTTGTCTAAATCTAGGTATGAAGAATGCATATAAAATTAGCATTCCATTAGAAATAAACAAAATGTAGAATGGGACTATAAAGCAAGGCTATATCCCCATATAAATGCAAATGACATCACTTTAGAACTGCTTCCTTGGTTTACTTATAGGAAAAAGGTCACTGCCTACTTTAGCATTAGAGCTGGTAAAATCCTATGTGCCAATTAACCTTTGAGGTGTGCCAAGTATACAGTCCATTTATTCCCAGACTCTTGCTTTCTGAGGTCACAGAGCCCTCTACAGGTAGGGAATATTCATCAGCTATAGGATCATTAGATTTCAAATTGGAAGGGACCTGAGAGACTATTTAGAAATCTAACATTGAAGAATATGAAGAAACAGAGAGGTCACATGGAATCATATGGTCACACACATAAAACAAAAAAGATCTCAAAGGCCAACTAGTCCAATTGTCATTTTATAGATGAGGAGCCTGAGACTCAAGGAGGTGGAATCATTTCCCAGGATCACAGTGGTAGTAAAGAAGAGAGTCAGAATTTGAACTTGTCTTCTGATTCTAAATCAGTACACTCTCACCTAAACCAAGTTATCCACATGAGCTATGAAAGATCTTAAAAGGATTCCTGCACCAAGGCAATGAAATAAGTTTGGATTAGGAGTTAGAAGACTCAGGTTCTTGCTCCACTTCTCCCAGCTGACTATGTGATTTCTGGCAAATCACAAGCCTGAGTCAAACTTTCCTCTACTGTCAAGCCAGAAGGTTGATCCACATGATCCTTCAACTTTCTTTCAGTTCTTACATTCCATTCTATGACTCATTCTATGAAATCAATTAAATGACCCAAATATTCATTGAGCGGCAACTTTTATAGAATTATAGACTGCCAGAGCTGGGAAAGACTTTAGAATGCTCTCATTTTATGGAGGAGGAAACTGAGGCACAGGACAGGAAAGGCACATTTTTAGGATTGTGCTTGTGTTCTGTGGGGAAAATAAGCAAAGGATAAGTAATGATTCTTCCCTACTGCCTCCATCTTTTAGCCTTCTGAAATTACAGGATTCATGGCTTGCACATGTGAAACTAGATGACTAAAACCCTATATCTGAATGCTGAATTATGTGATACAGATGAAGCATGCTGTAGGAATTCAGAGAAGGTGCAAATCTGTGAGAAGTGCTACTAGTCAGAGAAGAGAAGGGAGATAGTTAGACTAGACTAAACAGAGGGTACAGAGGAAAAGTAATATAAGAACAGATATATCTATAGTACTTTATTTTCACAAGGAACTTTCCTCACAGCAACCTATGGGGTAACTAATGCAAGAATTATTACCCCCATTTTACAGGTGAGAAGACTGTGGCTTAGAGAGGTGATATTATTTGGTAAAGATTACATAGTTAAGAAGTGGCAGTCATTTTAGTCACACATTATACTTCCCAATAACATGTCTTTTCTTCCTGTTCAGTTTAATATCTCTAAAGTCACTTCTAGTTCTAAATTCTATGACCTAATGGTCATAGAATACGTGAATAAAACTGAAGATTTTAGCCTTAGTATTAGTCCTTTTCTCTGGCCCTTAAAGTAAAAAAGGAAGGTCTTTTCTTATTTTGATAACAACTTTTATTGCCTTGCTGGCTTCCAGTTCAAATCTTGTAGGTTGGGGTTTTTTGTGTTTTTTTTTCTTTTTTACCTTTTCCTTCTTTCCTCATTCCCTTCTAGTTATTTATCATTAGTATAGTAAAAATACTATTAAACTATCTTATATGCAATTGGTGATTTATATTTCACAAAGCACTTTCCTCAACACCCTTCTCAACCTATAACTTCAGTGGTGAAGGAGACCCAAGTGAGAACTCCCTCCAATAAAGCAGATTCTTTTTTTTTTTGGAGGGGAGAAAGTAGGGCAGTTGGGGTTAAGTGACTTGCCCAAGGTCACACAGCTAGTAAGTGTTAAGTGTCTGAAGCCACATTTGAACTCAGGTCCTCCTGACTCTAGGGCCAGTGCTCTATTCACTGCACCACCTAGCCACCCCTAAAGCAGATTCTTGATTCATAGTTTTAGAGAATTGGGAGTGCTTTAGCATTTAAGTGATGTGCCCAGGGTCACTTATGTAAGTATGTATCAAAAGCAGGACTAGAATCTGGGTCTTCAGGTTTCCAAATTTCACTCTCTATTTACTACTTTGTCCCACAGTGCACACGAACACAAATATAGTTGTCCTTGTTTACATAGGAGAGGTCTAAGGCTCAGAACCTTTGTGAATTTGTCTTGAAGTTCTGAGCTTGGGAAGGCCCTCTTCACATTCCCATTTTCACTGTTATCTCTTTCCTATTCTACTACTCCTCTTCCTAAAGTAATTGCTTTATTTAGCTCTCTCCTTTATCTTCATATCTGGTTTCTCTCCTTTCTTACGTGCTGATTTTCTTTCATGCTTTATTCTAGGTTAGTGGGTGTAAAATATTAAAAATAACTCCAAATCTCTTATTTCCTTGAGTTAAAATATAAACCCAGAGGCACAGGAAGAATAGATCTATTATTGAAGCATATCACCAATTCACCTCCAAACTCATTATGGTGTATGTGACTTGGATCAGTGGCTGACCTCTTGAGATTTAAAAGGACTGGACGAGAGATTTACTTCCAGCAAACATGGAGACTGGTGGGTCAAAACCACTGAGAAAAGGTTGCATCTGTTAAGATCATTTTGTAATTGACTTGACCTTCAGTCACACATATATTTCCTGGTTTCCAAAATAAGTGCTGCCTAGTTTAGGGGTGTGTGAATAAGCAGGACAGCTCAGTCCTTAGGAGGAGCTTTCCAGGATGAATTTTTCTCTCACTCATAGTGTTTAACATATCCCCCTAAGCCTGGATGCTCTTTGAAGCAAGATACTAGCTTAATTGGGACTCTTTAATAAAATTTAAGGCTATTTTTTTTTAAAACTAAGAAAGATGAAAGTTGCCTAGAGGGGAATCTTAAGCATGAGGTATTTAAAGAAATGATTCTGTGAGGATGCAGATCACTATCTCAGCCTCCACAATTCATTTAATGAAATGAGATTAGCATTTCAATATAACACTTGCTCTCCTCCCCACCTCCTCCTCTCTCTCTTTTTTAACCTAAAAGGAGGAAAAAAAATATAGGCCTTAAACAGTAACCTCATGCTTCTGACTGAAGCTTAGTATTCTCTAGTTTTTGCAAATGAGGCTGGGAGCTTTTACCAGATAATTAAGTAGCTAACATTCTCTTTTTGTTATTAACACTGAAATTGAAGCTTTAACAGTTTTCTCAAGTAAGCTTGAGGAAGAATGAGGATAAAGTGGCTAGAAACTCATCTGTCTAAGACATCCAGCATCTCTGTAACAGAGTCAAATTTTAGTTCTACCTAAGGAATAATATTCTAATAAAACTCCCACAATCCTGTGGACCACCATCAGAAGCTATTTAGCTTCAAATGGAAGCTAGATGGCCATCCATCTATGATATTGTCAAAGGAGTTACTGCACTGGGTAAGGAGACTGTAATAATTGACTTCTAAGGTTCCTTTGACCTAAAATTATACTGTTCTAAAAGGTCAAGAATACCAAGGAAATCAATGGGAAAAAAAAATCGAAGGAAGGTTGCTTAACAGTAGTAGATCTAAAAATGAATTACAAAAAGGTAATGGTCAAAACAATCTGGTACTGGTTAAGAAATAGAATGGTGGGGGGCAGAGCCAAGATGGCATAGTGAAAGCAGGAACTCACCTGAACTCTGTGAATTCCTTCAGTAACCTCTAAAAATTCATCTGAATGGATTTTAGAGTGGCAGAATCTATTGGGAGATGGAACATGGCAGATTCTTAGTCCGGTAAAGTGCACATGTGGAACTGGACAGGGGAAACACCAAACATGGGGGCTGCACCAGCACAGACCTGAGATCTGACTAGAACAGAGTGAGAGTGAGCTTTGGCAAGTTGATTCACCCACACAGGGGCAGTTCCCAGACCTTTCACCACAGGACAAGGGATCTGTCAGAAGCAGGTAAGAGAAAGTGCAGGGCCCATGGCAGGAGCAACTAATTCTGGGGCTACCAACCCACAGCCTAGCTATTTGAAAATCAACTACCTGAGCTTCTGGGAGACAAAATGTCAGAGTAAACCCTGGCTGTTTCACTCCCACCTTAAGACCCTGAAAACACAGAGATTATTGCCTCAAGGTAAAATTCTGAAATGGTGCAAACAGCCCCAGGATTGGGAGTCCTAGAGGAAGGGTGTGGGTATGGCTGTGTTGAGGCTAAGGTGTAGGCCAAGAGCTGTCCCAACAAGCCCCATCTCAGCTTACCAGAAGGAGATCCTGAACTCCACAGGGATGGAGCCAGCAAAAGCTAACACCAGAACCCCAGGTGTACCTTCACACAACCAAAGGAAATGGCAGACACTAGCTCTGTAGGCCACCAGCAGCTGAACTGCCTGAGTTTCAGCCTAAGGGCTGGGAGGTGGAATCCTGAAGCACCAGACTACTCTTCCCCCACACCTTACACTGTGAGCTTCAGAGTAACCCTGAGGCAACTCAGAAAGCCATGGCCTTAGTCTAGGCATCCAAAGGACACAGCACACAAAGCCAATAACCAGACCCCTAGCTCCTAGCATAAGAAGCATGGGTCAGAGCCCTCAGAAGCAGAAATCCACTTTAAAGGCCAGGAAATAGGTAATCAAAATGGGGAAGAAGTAATTTGGAAGGACACAAACAATTGAATCCTTTTATAGTGAATGATGAGACCCAAATTCTCAGGAAGTCCGCATTGACTCTATACCCAACTCTGAAACCTCAACAGGGAATATGAACTGGTCTCAAGCACAGAAAGCATTCTTTGAAGAGCTCAAAAAGGGTTTTAAAAACCAAATTAGAGAGGTTGAAGATAAACTGACTAATTTGAAATTACACTTGCCAAAATAGAAAAAAAAATAATGAAGAAAACAGTTCTTTAAAAAGTAAAATTTGTGAAACTGGAAAAGAGGTGCAAAATCTAACTGGAGAAAAGAGCTCCCTAAAAACAAAATCTGAACATATGGAAAAGGAACTTCAAAAATTAATCAAGGAAAATAATTCAATAAAAATTAGAATCAGGGGGATACACATAGCATAAAGGTAAAAGACTGGAACAGAACATATTATGCTTCAGCTAAAGTAAAAAAAAAAACAGGGGTAGCAATCTTTATCTCAGATAATAGAAAAGGAAAAATAGATCTAATTAATAGAGATAAGGAACAAAACTATATCCTGCTAAAAGGTATGAATATTTACAAAAATATAAATTGCCCAGATTAACTAAAGAGGAAGTGGAATATGTATATAACCCCATCTTGCGAAAAGAAATTGAACAAACCATCAATGGACACCCTAGGAAAAAATCTCCAGGGCCAGATGGTTTTACAAGTGAATTCTATCAAACATTTAAAGAACAATTGATTCCAATATTTTATAAACTATTTGGGAAAAGTGGAGAAGAAGGAGTCCTACCAAAATCCTTTTATGACACAAATATGGTATTGATACCTAAATAGGGGAGAGCCAAGACAGAAAGAAATTTATAGACCAATTTTCCTCATGAATATAGATGCTAAAATTAAAAAAAAAATTGCAAAAAGACTACAGCAACTTTTCATGAGAATAATACACTTTGATCAGGTAGGATTTATTCCAGGGATGTAAAGATGGTTCAATATTAGGAAAACTATTATTGTAATTGATCATATAAACAACGAAGCTAGTAGAAACCACATGATTATCTCAATAGATGCCAAAAAAGCCTTTGGCAAAATACAGCATCCATTCATATTAAAAACACTAGAAAGTGTAGGAATAAATGGAGTCTTCCTTAAACTAATAAGTAGTATCTATCTAAAACCATCAGCAACCATTAT
Source organism: Petaurus breviceps papuanus (assembly GCF_028583685.1). NCBI lineage: Eukaryota > Metazoa > Chordata > Mammalia > Diprotodontia > Petauridae > Petaurus > Petaurus breviceps. Next base: position 28,451,056 of record NW_027186372.1, on the reverse strand, counting down.
ATATAGTGGGGATAAGTTAGAAGCATTTCCAATAAGATCAGGGGTGAAACAAGGATGTCCACCATCACCCCTTTATTCAATTTGGTACTAGAAATGTTAGCAGTAGCAATAAGAGAAGAAAAAGAAATTGAAGGAAACAAATTAGGTAAAGAAGAGACTAAGTTATCACTCTTTGCTGATGATATGATGATATACTTACAGAATCCTAGAGAATCAAGTAAAAAACTAGTTTAGATAATAAATTTGGCAAAGTTGCAGGATATAAAACAAACCCACATAAATGAAGTCCAACAGCAAGAAATAGAAAGAAAAATTCCATTTAAAGTTACTGTGGACACTCTAAAATATTTGGGAATCTACCTACCAAAACAAAGTCAGTAACTATATGAACACAATTATGTAACACTTTTCACACAAATAAAGTCAGATCTAAATAATTGGAAAAACATCAGTTGCTCAAGGCTAGGTCGAGCTAATGTAATAGAAATGACAAGTTTACCAAAATTGACTTACCTATTTAGTGCCATACCAATAAATCTACCAGAAAATTATTTTATAGTGCAGATAAAATAGTAACAAAATTCATCTGCAAGAAAAAAATGTCCAGATTATCAAGGAAATTAATGAAAAGAAATGCTAGGGAAGGTAGCCTAGACATACCAGATTTTAAGCTGAGAAATAGAGTGGTGGATCAGGGAAATAGATTAGATACACAAGACAGCAGTTAATGAATGTAATAATCCACTGTTTGACAAACCCAAAGACCCTAGCTTCTGGGATAAGAATTCACTATTTGACAAAAACTGCTGGGAAAACTGGAAAATAGTATGGCATAAACTGGGCATAGATCAATATCTTATACTGTATACCAAAGTTAAGTCTAAATGGGTGCATGATCTACATATAAAGGCTGAGACTATAAGCAATCTGGGAGAGTAAGGAATATTTTACCTGTCAGATTTATGGAGAAGGGAGGAATTTGTGACTAAACAAGAGATAAAGAGCATTACAAAATGCCAAATGTATAATTTTGATTACATTAAACTGAAAGTTATTCTACAAATAAAGTTAATGTAACCAAGATTAGGAGAGAAGTGAAATATTGGGAAAGAATTTTTATAGCCAGTGTCTTTGATAAAGGCCTCATTTCTAAAATATACAGAGAATTGAGACAAATCTACAAGAATACAAGTCATTCCCCAATTGATAAATGGTCAAAGGATATGAACAGGCAGTTTTCAGAGGAAGAAATGAAAGATATCTACAAGCACATGAAAAAAATGCTCTAAATCACTATTGATTAGAGAAATGCAAATCAAAAAAAACTCTGAGGTACCACATCTTACTGGTCAGATTGGCTAAGATGACAAAATAGGTAAATGATAAAAGCTGGAGAGGACTTGGGAAAATTGGAGCACTACTGCTTTGTTGGTGGAGATGTGAATTGATCCAACTATTCTGGAGAGCAATTTGGAACTATGCTCTAGGGGGTATAAAAAAGTGCCTACCAAGATGACAGAGTAAAAACAAGAACTTGGAGTGGGCTCTGCCTCCAACCATTTCCAATACTTGTAAAAAAAAATGACTGTAAACAAATTTTGGAGCTACAGAACCCACAAAGTGACAGAGAGAATCAAATCTCCTTCTCAAAGCAGCCTGGCAAGCTGACAGGAAGGGTCTCTTGTAGCAGCTGGGAGCCAAGCACAGTCCTGCTTGAGCTGGGTGGTTCTGGCCCCAGAGTGTCCCATACAGTGGCAGCCAGAGTAGACTTCAGGAGAGGGAATCACCAGCAGCTGGGGTGCTTTCCAGACTTCTCAACCCATAAACACCAAAGAGAAAGTAGAAGGTCAGTGGGGAACTTTGTTGGAACAGGGTAAAGGAAGAACTGGTCCAGCCCCTGCTCCTGGGGTGAGAAGGCAAGTGTCAGAGGCAAGGTGGCTACAGTTGGTGCTACATGGCTGCCTCCAGAGATCCTGGCCTGCAGATCATAGGGAGACCAATTGACCATTCAGAGGGTAATTGCTCATGCTTTAACTTGCTTGAATCTGGATTACAGTCTTGGGTGGTGGTGCTGGGGTGTGTTCCAGTGTGCCAGAGTTTGTGGGGGCTGTAGAGAGGGTGCCCTCCTAATAGCTCTGGCAGCTGCAAAAAACCCAGTAATTTGGGACAAAACTCTCTCCATTCTGGAAGGAGAGTTCTACCATGGCAAAGAGCTCAATGGTCATGTAATTGACTGGCAAGGTGAGCAAGCAGAGGAAGTGCTGCCAGACTATAGAATCATTTTTTTGAGGAGAAAAAGGATCAAGGCATGGATCAGGAGGAAGATGGCAAAATCAGAACGCCTGCTTCAAGGGCTTCCAAGAATATGAATTGGTTACAGGCCATGGAGGAACTCAAGAAGGATTTTGAAAAACAAGTAAGAGAAGTGGAGGAAAAATTGGGAAGAGAAATGAGAATGATGCAAGAAAATCATGAAAAGAGAGTCAACAGCCTGCTAAAGGAGACCCAAAAACACTGAAGAAAATAATACCTAAAAAATTGACTAACTCAAATGGCAAAAGTGACCCAAAAAGCCAATGAGGAGAAGAATGCCTTAAAAAGCCAAATTTGCCAGGTGGAAAAGGATGTTCAAAAGCTCACTGAAGAGAATAATTCCTTCAAAATTAAATTGGAGCAATTGGAAGCTAATGACTTTATGAGAAATCAAGATAAAACAGATCCAAACAAATGAAAGAATAGAAGGCAATGTGAAATGTCTCTGGAAAAACCACTGACCTGGAAAATAGATTCAGCAGAGATAATTTTAAAATTGTTGGACTACCTAAAAGCCATGATCAAAAAAAGAGCCTAGACACCATCCTTCAAGGAATTCTCAAGGAAAATTGCCCCACTCTTCTAGAACAAGAAGACAAAATAGAAATTGAAAGAGTTCACTAAATGCCTCTTGAAAAAGATCACAAAAAGAAAACTCCTAGGAATATTATAGTCAAATTCCAGAGTTCCCAGGTCAAGGAGAAAATACTGCAAGCAGTCAAGAAGAAACAATTTGAGTATTGTGGAAGCCATCAGGATAACACAAGACCTAGCAGCTTCAACATAAAGTATCAAAGGGCTTGGAATATGATACTCCAGAGGTCAAAGGAGCTAAAATTGAAACCAAGAATCACCTACCCAGCAAAACTGAGTATAATGTTTTGGGGGAAAATATGGTTATTCAATGCAATAGAGGATTTTCAAGTATTCTTGATGAAAAAACCAGAGATGAACAGAAAATTTGACTTTCACATTCGAGAAGCAAGAGAAGCATGAGAAGGTAAACAGGAAAGAGAAATCACAAGGAAGTTATTAAAGTTGAACTATTTACATTCCTACATGGAAAAATTGATAATTGTAAATCATGAGCCTTTTCTCAGTATGAGGATAGTTGAAAGGAATATATATGTGTGTGTATGTATATATATATAAGTATACACACATATATTCATATGTATAGAAGGGCATACATATATGTATAAATATATATGTGAGTGTGTGCAAATATGTGTACAGGTATACAAAGACAGAGGGCACAGTATGAGTTGAATATGAAGGGATGATATCAAAAAAATAAAATTAAGTGGTAAGAGAGGAATACATTGGGACAAGGAAAAAGGGAGAGATATATTAGGGTAAATTATCTCATATAAAAGAGGCCTGACTAAACTGTTACAATGGAAGGGAAGAGCAGAAAGGTGAAAGGGAATGGGTCAATCTTACTCCCATTGAATTTGTCTTAAGGGAATATCATACACACTCAATTGGGTATCTTACCGTACAGGAAAATAGGGGGAGTAGGGGATAAGAGGGGGGATGATAGAAGAGAGGACAGATTGGGGGAGAGGGTAGTTAGAAGCAAACACTTTTGAAAAAGGACAGGGTCAAAGGAGAAAATAGAATAAGTGGGGGGGGCAAGATAGGATGGAGGGAAATTTAGTTAATCTTTCACAATATAACTACTATGGAAATGTTTTGCATAACTACACGTGTACAAGCTTTATTCAATTGCTTATCTTCCCAGTGGGGGTGTTTAGGAGGGAAGAAGGGTAAGAATTTGGAATTCAAAGTTTTAAAAACAAATGTTAAAAAAAGTGCATACCCTTTGACCCAGCAATACCACTTTCTAGGGCTGTATCCCAAAGAGATCATACAAGTGGGAGGAAGATGCATTTGCAGAAAAAATATTTGTAGCACCTCTTTTTGTGGTGGCAAAGAACTGGAAATCAAGGGGATGCCCATCAATTGGGGAATGACTAAACAAGTTGTGGTATATGATTGTTATGGAATACTGTTATGCATTAAGAAATGAGGAGCAGTTGGAGTTTATAATAACTTGGAGAGACATATATAAACTGATACTGAGTGAGGAGAGCAGAACCAGGAGAACTTTGTACACAATTACAGACACAATGTATCTATGACCAATAACTTTGATCGACTGGACTCCCCTCAGAAATGCAAGGTTATAAGATAACTCCAAAAGACTTGTGAGGGAAAGGATATCCACATCCAGAGAAAAGAATTACAGAGTTTGAATGCAGATTGAAGCAAACTGCTTGCTCTCTCTTTTGTGTTTAGTTTTGTTTGATTCCTTCTTTCACATTGTTAACTCCACTGACTATAATTCTTCTTTACAACCTGACTAACGCTTAATGGGAAGGTATTTGTAGAGCCTGTATTGTATTGCAGGCCACCATGTGGGGAAAGGGGAGAGAAAAGGGAGGTAGAGAAAATTTGGAACTCAAGTGATTGTGGAACTTAATGTTGTAAACTAAAATTAGATAAACAAATTTAATAAAATTAAATTTAAAAAAAGAGTGGTGTGTAAATGGAATGGATTGGGTACACAACACACAGTAACAAATTAACATACTAATCTAGTGTTTGATAAAATAAAAAAAAAAAACCCAAGATTTCGAGATGAGTTCATTGTTTGAAAAAAAAAATTCCAGGAAAAGTGGAACACAGTTTGGCAGAAACTAAGTATAGAAACTAAGTATACAAATCACACTGTATGCTAAGAAAAGGTCAAAATGGGTACATGATTTAGACATAACAGATAATAGTATCATCAAATTAGGGAAGCATGGAAAACTTTACCTGTCAGATCTACAGATAAAGGAAGAATTTGTGACCAAAAAGATAGGATCCTGGATATAAAATGGATAATTTTGGTTACATTAAATTAAAAAGGGTTTTGCCCATATAAAACCCATGCAGCCAATATTAAAAGGAGTATAAGAAGCTGGAGGGAAAAAAAGACTTTTATAGCAAGTTTCTCTTATAAAGGTCTCATTTCTCGATTATATATAGAGAACTGAGTCAAATCTATAAGTATGTGAGTCATTCACCAATTAATAAATGATCATAGGATATGAACAGGCAGTTGTCAGATGAAGAAATCAGAACTATCTTACAGTCACATAAAAATGCTTTAAAATACTATTGATTACAGAAATTCAAATTAAAGCAACTCAATTGTGGTTTGTGATTGTGATGGAATGCTATTTTACTATTAGGAATGATGAATAAGATCGTTTTAAAAAAACCCAGGGAAAACTTATATGAACTGAAATAAATTGAAGTGAGCAGAACCAGGAGAACATTGTCTATAGTAATAGCAATATTGTATGATGATCAAATGTAATGACTTAACTATTCTCAGATAGAATGTTGGGCCTGGAGTCATGAAAACCCATGCTCCTGAGTTCAAATCTGGCCTTGTTCACTTACTAGTTGTGTGATCCTGGACAAGACAACTCTATTTGCCTCAGTTCCCTCATGTGTAAAATGAACTGGAGAAGGAAATGGCAAAGCACTCCAATATCTTTGCCTAGAAAATATTAAATAGGGTCATGAAGAGTCAGACACAACTGAAATGGCTAAACTAATTTTTTTAGTAGCAAATTAAAACCAAGGAACATTTGCCCAACTCTAACCTCATCTATCTCCATATCACAATTATCACTACTCATACTTCCATTCTCTTGTGCCTATTGGAAGAAATCTAAACACTTTCCCAATTTTAGCCTTTCAGAAGCTACAGGACAGGTTTTGTGTCTCACTCTAGTCCTTCTCATCTCCAATTCCTTCAAACAACGATTATACTGATTTCTAGGCTTCTCCTTACTGTCCTGCTCCCCTTCCTCTGGACTCCTTCCAGTATGGTCATATGCCTGCCAGAAAGTGTTGCACATTATTCCAGGTGGGAGGTCTTACCGGTGTAAGAAACCAAGGGCCTCACTATACCTAAAACTGAATAATGGCTCCTATTGATTCAGGTTGAATTTTCATTTGTTTTAAGGATGAAGCAATCCAAAAAGTGATTATACAAAAGGGGACTCATCTTTCCTCTCCCATGTGCTAACTATAGGGTCATAGGAGCACAGATTTTTGACCTAGAAGGGAACTTAGGACCTTTCTCATCCAAGTCCTTCATTTTACCAATGGGAATGCTAGTACCCACAGAGAAGAAATGACTATTTCAGAGTCACCTAGGTAGAACATATGTGAACCTAAGGTGAGTAATTCCCCTGTGACACTGCTCTTTTGACTACATTGCAGCTGTACAACTTTCGCCAAATCATTTCAAACTAGCTTGAACTAAATATCCTTATGTGTGTAATAGACATTTGATTCAATTAGTCATACACTTACTAAACAGAAAGTACATGCACTAAAGATATAGCATCAAGGATACACATGATCAGAATAGGAGGTAGGATGGTCATGTGGGGATAGAGAGAGACAGACAGACAGACAGACAGACAGAGAGACAGAGACAGAGAGAGAGAGAGAGAGAGAGAGAGAGAGAGA
>NW_027186372.1:28364521-28444104 GCF_028583685.1 Petaurus breviceps papuanus | reverse complement strand
AGAGAGAGAGAGAGAGAGAGAGAGAGAGAGAGAGAGACGGAGAGAGACAGAGACAGAGAGAGAATAGATGGACAAATCACATGCTGCCTTGCTACCCTTATACTGCTAGGCCACTGGCATGACAATTGTTACCACTCTGGAAGCTTCAACCAGTCCATCCTCCACTGAGCCGTCAAGGTCATTTTCATAAAGCTTTCTTTGATCATCACATCCCCCTTCTCATTAAATACAATGACAACCTATTACCTCCAGGAACAATAAAAAGCCCTCTGGCATTTAAAGTCCTTCAAATACTATACTTTTTTTGGGACTCCTCTAATTCTTGACTCTGTGCCTTTTTTACTGGTTAACCTGAATTATTATAATGCTTTACTTCATCTTGGAATCCCAGGGTATTTTCAAAACTAATCCCAAATCTCAACTCCTTTAATCAGCCTTTTCTGTTAATCCCATTCCTTCCCTCTGATAATCACTTCTAATTGCACCATCTATATCTTTTAGGGACATAATTGTTTTCATGTTGTCTTCCCCCTTAGAATGTAAGATTCTTGAGGGCAAGGGTCCTGCAGGATAATCTTACAAAAACATATTGAAAACATGTATAGTGAATTAAAATGAATTTCCATAGTTACCATGTTCAAAATAAAGTTTTCTCATTCTGCATTTTGAATCCTTCACCTTTCTATCAGGAGGTAGGTAGCTTGTTTCTTCCTTAGCCTACTGGATTTCTGATTGGTCATTATACTGTTAACAATTCAGCATAATTATAGTCCATTGCATTAAATATCATGTTTGTGCAGTCATTCCCTAGTTTATGGGCATTCACTCATATTCCTGTCCTTTGGTACCTCAAAAGGAGATGTAAATATTTTGGTATATCTTTAGAGTGTGTTTTGCTTAGGACTTATCCCCTCCCTTGGTCAATCTTCTCTGTAACTCTCTGTATTTCTCTTCTTTCCTTCATATTTTCCATTTAAGTGAAATGGATGTTTGTATTCAACTCTGTATGTGTGTGTATTTTTTCCTTCATTTGACCAGTTCAGATGAGAGTGAGGTTGTGTCAGCCACTCTTCCCCACCTTTTCTCTTTTTTTGCATAGATATCTACTTGAGCATCTTGGTTATGAGGGATAATTTTCCCCTAGCCTTCCTTTTCTTTTCTTCCTTATGTATTCCTCTTACCCTGTCTTTTCATTATTTTCTTAAGATCTTTAAGAAATAACAGAACTACTCCCAAGCCTTATCTAGGTGGACCCCCTCTATTAACTTTGATGATAATAGGGTTTATAGGGGACACATGTACTACTTCAAAGTTTCTCTGAAACTGTCTTTTTAACACACATGCTTGGAAGTCCTCTATTAGTATTATGTTCGGTTTTTCTGGGTATGTTATTCTTGGCTGTAAGCCCATATCTTTTACCTTTTGGAATATTGTTTTTTAAGTTCTCTGCTGCTTTTTAGTGGTGGCTGCTAAATAATGTGTGATTCTGACTTGATCCTAGGTGCTTGAATTCTTTCTTTCCAGCTGCTTGAAGTTCTTTGATGCAGAACCTCTGAATATTGACTATGAAGAGGTATGTCATCCAGGAGAGAGTCTGACTGTAGAAACCCTGATCAGAACTCTGAAAGTTCCTGACCTAGGTTTGGGTCTGTGCAAAACATAGACTTCTGCTAGATTCCAGCTGTATCATCCAGTCAGAAAACTCTGTTGGTTCAAAGTAGCAGAATTATAGAATTCCCCTTTAGTCTGGGTTTCTTGCCTAGGTTATTTGTCTGTAGACTCTGCTAGATGTTGGAAGTGGGTCCTTACTCTGAGCTTAGGGTGTGAGTCACACTACTGCTACTGCTGGTTTCTAAATTTCCTTCTTTCTTGATACACTGACCATGATCTCCCTACCTGGGAAAGATACCAACACCAGTTCTGCTGGTATTATGCAATTGTCTGTCTTGGCAAAGATACTTCATAGCTTTGCATTGCTGTTGTTAAAGGTTGTGGGACCTGACAAGCTCTTATTCCTGAAGGATTTCAATGATGATAGCTATCTGTTGGAGTCAAATTTCCTTAGCCTGGAGTTGTAGTCTCCACAGCACTGGAAAGATTGAGGTAGGGGTGGGGGAAAAAGAGAGTGGCATAGATTTTGTTGAAAACTCTCACCCATGTGCTGTCAGGTCCTTCAGTCTGCTAGTAACAGTAGGGTGAGAGATGGGTAAGGAGTGTTGATTAATCTTAGGGAGAGTGAGTGTCAGTTCATGGGTTTTTATTTGGCTTTGTTTTGAACTTATTTTGGATTCTGGGTATCCTAAACCATGGAGTAGCTGAACTTGCTTTATCTTTGGCACATAATTTATTTTTTCGGTTCTTTTAAGAGGTCATGGGGATCAGAAAAAAAACCAACTCTGGTTTTCCTTCTTGCTGCTCACATGACCCAGAATTCCTCACCTGTCCTAAATCATATTATATTAAAATATATTTCACTGTCCTTTCATGTTTCTACCTTCTCATTAAGTTGCTGAAAATCAGGGTATAGATCGACTTAGATTGGAAAACCTTGTGAAAGGTCTTTCTAGAATTATTTTACCTCTTTATCATCTACAACATATGATGGCACATAAGTTTCAATCTTCATGGGAGTTTTCTGCTTATGTTTATCACAAGCACTGAAAAGCCAGGTAACCAGGTGTCTTATGAATTTATTCCTGTCAGATAGAGGCATTTGGTAACACAGCTGATATAGTTATGGTTTTGGGATCAGGAAGACCTGAGTTCAAATCTGGTCTCAGACACTTACTTTCTGTGTGAACTTAGGTAAGTCACTTAACCTTTGTTTGCCTCAGTTTCTGCAACTGAAAAATGGAAATAATGATGTCCTAACTTTTGTTTCTCTATTCAGAAAAATCCCGTGAGCTGTCCTTTCATTTATCAGTAACTTCCTAGAGTTTTCTTATTTCATACAGCAAAATTGTCAATATGTGGTTTAATTCTGACAAATACCAACCTATTGATCTTTTGACAAAGACCTCACATACAGACTGCTAACAGTGAATTTAATGTTTATAGACTCAGAAACTGTATTTTTAACACCTTCTTTCCTCTTTTCTGCCATTTTTGTCACCATTAATGTAGAAGTAGAAGGAAATATGAATATTTGACATTTTTGTTTGTTTCATGGATTTCCATGATTAAATGATGCATCATTTGGTGCTCAACCTCCTAGTAATGAGGATTCTTAATAATCTATAAGTCTTAGACTTATCTGAGTTTTAAAAAATAAAGATCACATATGATAACTATATTTACCATAATTAAATGTTAAATTATTTATATAATTTGTAATTTGTAAAAAATTAAATTTGTCCATAATTAAATGGATTCAAACACAGCAGATAATCTTCCACTGGGATTTCACTTAAGAACCTTTCCAATTTGGTAGGACCTGAAAGAACTTGTGTTCTCTTGGCATAGCCTTTAAGAATTCAGGTCTCCCTCCACACCACAATGAGGAATTAGTGGGCTCATTTAGTACAGAAAATTCTATTTATATGATATTTATAATGTATACAATGTAATTCAGCACTTGGGTATATATTGTCTCATATAATTTGTTTTTGATTTGTGTGTATTTATCTTATCTTAGCCAGACTGTAAATTGTTTAAAAGAAAGAGACTATGCAATTTATCTGTGCCCTCTACAATGATAAGTGTAAAATAAGAACTCAGCAAAGAGATGGTTGATTGGTTTGTTGATCATATTTGATTTCTCCCCATGCAGAGTTCATCTACATGACATACTTTAGAAACACAGGCCATAAAGAAGAGGACCACACACATGTGTTTTGGTGTGTGTTCAAGAACATGGCTTTGACTACATATCCAAGTAAAATACAAAGGGATTTTACCTTATGTATGTTTTCTTTTTCTTCACATATATGTTTTGCCCTATATGATTGCATTGGTGAGTCAGGGGCATTTCCAAAGCCAATAATCTTTAGAGGCATTGAAACACAAGTCATTGACAACCTACTAGAATTGTGTGAATAAAGTAGGTTGCTGGAAGATGCAATATTCAAGGTCATATTAGCAGCACTTGCATTAGATAGTTGATATTATTGCAGTTTAAGTCATAGGACAGAATTAAAACAAAGAGAAGCAGCAGGTAAGTTACAGAAGAGGGTTTTGGTTTCTACATGTGCTTAAAGTAGGGAAATTCAGAACTCTGGACAGCTCCTTGGGACAAGCCTCATCCTTTGAAAGTCCTCATCTCTCTTCAAGAACCCAGTTCCACATATAACATACATATACCATCCACTCCCCATCTTCAATGTCTATCCTTAACTCTGATTTTATTTATCTATCTATCTATCTATCTATCTATCTATCTATCTATCTATCTATCTATCTATCTGTCTGTCTGTCTGTCTGTCTGTCTGTCTGTCTGTCTGTTTGTTTGTTTGCTTGTTTATTTATTTATTTATTTTTAACTGTAATCTGAGTATCTCTGGCAACTAGGTGCTATATTGGGATAAAAAGTTGGGCCTGGGGAGCCAGGAAGACCAGAGTTCAAATCTAGCCTTACACACTTACTAGCTGTGCAATCCTAGGAAAGTCATTTAACTTCTATTTTCCTCAGTTTCCTTAACTATAAAATGGGGATCTTGTAGGGTTGTCATGAGGATGAGATAATGTTTTTAAAGTATTTATCATAGTGCCTGTTTTATAGCCCATAGTAGATGCTGTATAAATGCTTATTTCCTTCCCCTTTCCCTACTGAATTGAACTGGTGGCATAAAAAAGTTAGCATGCCCCCCATGATATGACTCTCCTTTTAATTATCTGTTCCTGTTTGTGGTGTTACCAGTTTTACAATGCTTTTTACTCAGAATTTGAGAATCATTTTTTATTTTTGACTATTTTTCCACCTGGAGGCTTATGAATGTAAAGTAACTTGCCCATGGTGACACAGTTAATAAGTGTAAGAGATGGGATTTTGGACCTATGTCCTCCACACTACAAGTTCAATAGTGTGGTTTGATAGAGAGGTCACTGGTCTTGTTGTATTCCAGAAGATATGGGTTCAAATTGTGCCTTTGACATCTAAATATCTCAGTGACTGTGGGAAAGTTATTTAACTGCTCTGAGTTATTTCATCTGTAAAGCTAGGAAGTTGGATTGTATGACCTTTAAGTTTTCTTTTGTTTCTAAAGCTGTGATGCTATGATCCCTCATCTCCCACATATAACCAATTGTAGTTTTCTTAATTCTATCTACTCAATCTTTCTTCACCACATTTGGCTCTTCCTTTCCATTTTGATGGCATCTGCTTTATTTTAAACCCTCATTGGTCCTCATATAAACTATTTTACTGGCCTTCTAACTCACCTTTCTGTCTCTAGTTAATAACTTTTCCATCATATCCTTGATCCTACTGCCTAAGTAGTATTTCTCATGCAGATATCCGATAATAACCAATCTCTCATTGTCAAACTATCAATGCTTCTGGTTTAGTCTTTTCTTAAAATATTTGGTTTTGGCCAAATTAGACAATTCTTACCCAACATGCCTCACCTTCATTGTCATCCTAACTCTCATATTTCACCTTCTGTCCCACAGTACTGGAATTGATTTCTTTCCATTTCTTCCTTTATGTTTTAGTCCCTTCTTTCCTTTAACATTCAATTTAGATGTTACCTGATCAAGAAGACTTCCTTGATCCTCCAAGGTGAAAGTGATCCCTTGCCATATTCAAACACTTTGCCTAGAATTGACTCTGTATTTAATTACTCCCCTTTATATCATAGTTATTAGTATATTTACTACTTTCCTAAATTTCTTTAAAATTTGGTCTGTGTGATATCTATCTTTATATCCCCTGTGTGTAGTATAGTGATTTGCATATAATAGGCAGTTAATATTAGAATTAAATCAAGAACGTTTATTCATAAAGTTCTTGACATAAATGTGAAATTTCTAGTTCATAAGAGGTCCTAACCATCTGTTATGAGTGTCCATAATATCTAGGGAATCATCCTGATTCACCCAAGAACTTTTGGTCTCTATATCAGAAAAGAGGGCCACATCCACATGAGTGGCATAGGACCCATAGGGGTTTGACACCATATGCCTTTCTATGTCAGGGACTCTGACAGGGGAGGAGGAAGATGACTGACCCCTCCCTCCAATCATCAGATGCTTCATCCTTCAGTTACACTATTTCTTATAAGAAAACATCTGTAACTAGAAACAAACATATTTCAAAAAGCAAAATGCCCAGTATCATTGTATGTTTTCCAAAGAGGGAAATTCATACAGGTTTTGAACATTCAGCTAAATATAGTTTTGTTCTTTTTTAAAGCCCTTGCTTTGGCTGTGAACACAATGCACACAGAATTTAGAGGCTCCAATAAAAATGAGATGAACTTACTAAGAGAGCCCCTGCAGATAAATTTTTAAAGCATACCAGCCTGCAAAATGTGCAGTGTTCTGTACACAATAGGTATTTAATTTTTTTCTCATTTGAGTGAATGAATATAGGAAAATGTTGACCAGACTTTTGAGAAGCAGCAGGGTACAATGGAAAGACCTCTGAGCTTGGCATTAATAGTAGAAATAGCCAACATTTGCACAGAGTTTTAAGGTTTGCAAAGCACTTTATGTAGCACTTTACTCATATTATTCTCACAATAATTGTATGAGATATTTCCACTTTACAGATGATAAAACTCATCTGACAGAGGTTTAATAACTTTCCTGGGGTCACTGGTGGGGGAACAAATATTTGCATGTATCAGGCACTATGCTAAATGGTTTACAAATATTTCATCTGTGCTTCATAACAATTCTGTGAGGTAGGTACTGTTTATCCTGATTTTGCAGTTGAGGAAATTGAGGTAGAAAGGTAAATGAGTTGCCCATTTTCATATAGCTAGTAAATGTCTGAGGCTGTAGTTGAACTCAGGTCTTTCTGACTCTAGGTTCAATACTCTATCCATGATATTGCCTATCTCTTTAGAGACACAGAGCTAATATCAGAAATGGAATTTGAACTCAGCTCTTTAAGACTCTGAGTCTAGCACTGTATTCACTATGCTGCCATAACTGGTTTTAAGTTATGGCTCTGCCACATTCAACCATTGGCAAGTCATTTCCCTTGTGTGACTTAGTTTCTGAATCTGTAAAATGAGTATGTAACCCACGTTTTGTGAAAAGAACATTATAAAGCATTATAGAAATATGATTTTATGTCTTTTTTCTCTTGCCTGGTATTATAGTAATATAGCATTTCATAACAAAAAATTAGGAGTCTGAAGAGCAAGGTAAGTCACTCTTGACAATTGTGAGCATTCCAAGTGGAATAATTCATCTACTTGGTCTTTGTGAGCTTAGGAAGGACCCATGTGGGAATCTGACACCTGGGAATGGGGTTGACAGTGATTCACCTATTCAGAGATTCTCTTGACCACTAGTTCTGTACTTCTATCAGAAACACATATTAGCTCTGAAATGGGTTTAGAGTCTTGGAAGAGACCCTTATGGCCCTAAGAGTATTCAAGGGGTCTCTCACCCTCTCTGTTTCCTCCTCTGAAAATGAGAGGCTCAGACCAGGTGATTTCTATGCTCTCTTCCTGCTCCCAAATTGAATGTGTCTGTGATTGATTGATGGCTACTCTGTAAAAGGTCCTGTACTAAAGCTGGGGTGGAAGAAGTATAAACTATAGCTCCTGTGTTCAAGAAATTTACAATCTAGTTAGATGAAAGAGACATACACATGGAACATTGACTAGCAATCTGAAGCAATGTTAAGTGCCAAGTGAGTATAATGGATGTCAGATGCTATGTATATGAATTCAGAGAAAAGAGAGACCAGTCTGGGCTAGGATGGTCAGGGAAGACTTCCTGGAGGTAGACTTAATAATGTGTAGAATGAAATTTTGTGGATAAGAGGAATCTCTGATTAAAGGAAAGTTTCTTCCTGCTTGTCTGTCAGTGATGGGGAGAGCATTCCCAGGCATAATTATGTTGGCAGAGGAGTGGAGGCAGTAAGAAAACAAAAAGCATACTCAAGGAATGGGAGAAATGACTGGCTTGGGTAGGATGGAGAGTTCATGTTAAGGAGTAGTAAAAAATAAGATTGGATATATAGATGGAAGATCAGGATGTGGAAGTCCTTAAACAGCAGGCTAAGGCAATTGAACTTAATTGTGGAGTTGATAAGGAGTCATTGATGGTCATGTGCATTTTGTACGACTACATTGATTTTTGGGGGAAGTCCAATTAGTGGAAAGAAGAGCTTGATTTGAACTTTAACTACTATTTACTTTGTGGGTTTGGGCAAGCCATCTCACCACTTTGAGCATCAGTTTCTTCATCCTTTATAATTGTTGGTTTATAACAAGGTTTCATTCATCTACTTCTTGGGGCTGTTCTAAGTTAGATAATAGCAATCACATACACACATAAATAGAGGATCATAGGATCATAGCTCTAGGGGTCATTTAAATTCTCATTTTGCAGATGAGAAATCTGAGGTCGATGAAAGTTAAGTAACTTGCCCAACCTCACCAAGCAATTAGCAGTCAAGCCTCAAACCTAGGTCATCTGACTCTATCAATGAGCTTTCTCCTAAAGGAGATTTTCATAAACACTTTGATTAACATATCTGATAAAGTACCATAGTGTGGTACAGCTATGAAACAATATGTAATTATTATGGGATTTTTTGTTGTTGTTTCTTAAGTGTGTGACTTTCTAGACCAGCCATCAATCCCTGGCCTGTGAATAATGATAAATGGTGGTGATAATGATGATGATGACATCTGGTACTGTGATTTCACTGGTACTGGGGACTCTCAATAAAGAGGGGAAACTCTTACTGTTGCAGACCAGCAACTATCCTCCAACTTACAGACTTAGAGAGTAATCTAGAGCACTGAGAGGTCAAGTGACTTATCCTGTGTAACAAAACCAGCATATATTAAAGGCAGAAATCAACCCAGGTGTTTTGGACTCCTGAGTGGACCCTTTATTCACTATACCTGTTGCCTTTCTGTGAATAATAATAATAATAATAATAATAATAATAATAATAATGTGAATAATGATGATGATGAAAATGATGAAGATAGCAATAATAACTCCCATTTGTACAATGTTTATAAGCTTACAAAGTGCTTCTCCTGTAATAATACTGTGAGGTAGTAAAGAATCCAAGTATAATCCTTGTCTTATAGTTTGTCTTCTGGGGTCCCTTGTAGTGCTACCTTTAAGGTCCAATAAGTCTAAGAGGGGTGAAGTGAACAGCGAGCAAATATCAGAGCTGGGATTTGAATGCTGGTCTCTTGACTCCAGGTAAATTCCTGATTCTATTATATACATCCCTGAATCCCTTTGGTGCCAACTTATGACATTTGATACCTGTAGTCATCCTGGTAGCTGAGCAAATGAAAGAACATCATGGCGTATCTGCAGTCTTTCTGCTCTGAAACTTGAAGGAGTTGTTACCATGGGAGTCCATTCAGTGTAAGAGACTGCTCTCTGCCTTTGTCCTTCTGTCCTTCAGAGCAGCACAGTTTGGCTTCTTGGTTTGTAAGGACAACAGCTCAGGCCCTTGCTCCAGGAAATCTCTTTGCTACCAGAAAAGGACATGTTTGCCTTCAATACCCCTCAGAAAACTGTCCCTCTAAGTAAATAACCAAGACAGCATTGGTGTAAATGGAATGTTTCAACCAATCAGGCACAAAGCGATAGCAGCCAGTCAATTAATTAAGTGACAAACTAAGCATAGATTCATCAAAGCCACTATTTTGCTTCATAATTAGTACTCATAATCACTGTGCTGGGGGGGGGTTTCCTCCAAATTCATCAAGATCTGATTTAATTGTTATGAACAGCTGAATAGAAAATTAAAATTGTATATTAAATTGAGGTTCCTGGCTAGGCAGTAGTGATGAAGCTCACTTTCCCAATCAAGGAAGGATGACCTAAGATTCTGATCATTTTACATAATTTAATATAAGATTATAAATGGCCAGGATTTCAAATCTCGAAAAGGAAGGGGAGGACCAGGAAGCCCAGTCCTGGTACACTGTGGTTTCTCTTTTGTTTCTCTAATTACTACTTAAAAGTATTGAAGGATTTATATCACATTAGAGGCCATGTAGGAGTTATTAACCTGAGGTCCATGAATTTGTTTTAAGAAATATTTTGAAAGCTGCATTTAAATGTAATTGGTTTTCTTTGTAATTTCATATTTTCTTTTATTCATTTAAAAACATTATTCTGAGAAGGGGCCCATAGGCTTCACCAGACTGTCAAAGGAATCCATGACACAAAGAAGGGCTAAGAACACCAGATTCTAGTCCAATTCTCTTGTGTTTTAAAAAATATTTTATTTTATTTTTAATTTATGAAATAAAACATTTCATAATGTAGTATGTTTAAAAAAAGATGTTTGCACATGAAACTGCAAATCTACTATGAACAACTTGCTCTGGCTTTCAAATATACAACAAAATCATCATATAAATTTCTTTTGTTTTTCCCTACTCTCCACCTCCCTGGCCCTAGAGATGGTTGTAATAGTAATGAAATTTAAAGATCCCTCTCTATTGGAAAGCTAAGAGGTACTTAGCACCTAGTTCAAATTAAGCCTCTGTTAAAGAAACAGAAGGTATGAACTCCTGTTGCTGGTGTAACAGAAAGGGGCTGAAAAGGGAGGAGCAATACTGTATATAAGGAAAAGCCCAGAGAGGGAGAGTCAGAACTCCTTGGGATAAGCTTCATGGAGGCAGAAGCAGCTGCTGCCAAGGAGGCTGTAGAGGAAAAGCCCAGCTGGAGAGAATGATTTTGATTTTTGGAACCTGGGAGAAGTGATTTTGATTCTGGGAACCAGCTGGAGCTTCTGCTGGGAAGCTACCAGCTTCTTCTGGGAGCTGCCACAGACTGAGGAAGCATGACTGTGATGCTGGTACTTTGCATGAACCTGCTTGTGGCTTTGTTAAGCCTTGACTTCCCAGGAACAGAGACTGTGAAGGATTTAAGGTGGACTGGATGCTGTCAACTCAGGGGGAACAGGAACAGCAAGGAGAACTGGACAAGGAACTGGGAGCTGTCTGCCTTTGAACCCAGGTGACAGTTTGGTGAATCCAGGTAGGAGCTGGGACCATGGAAGGGGATCTAGGGAATTTGAGAGACTAACCTGAGTCAAGCTGAAAGAAGACTTTACTTGGATACTGTGTACTGACTGAGAATATTTTCAACTTATTTGTGATTGAGGGGTGGATGGCCTATTTTACGCTACCCCTTAAGATAGTGCTGAGTAGTGAGTGATATTGTAACTTAGTGTGCCCCATGAGTGGAGAACTTTGACTATTATATTTTGTGACCCTTAAGGATGATTGAGTGATTGAATTGATTGTATGATTGAGTAACTAAGTGATTGATTAAGTGATTATACTTTGTTGAAAACTGTGTGACCACTGTGGTGAAAACTATGTGTCCATTTTCTGTGATAAGTTGTTTTAATTGCTATATTTTGATTCTCTGTGATAAGTTGTAACATTGTGAATGCTGTACCTTGATTTACTGTGAATATTTTGCTCTGATTGGTTATTGAATAAATAGAATGTTGACTATATGATGTATTCAGAACCTTAAAAGCTGTTCACAGTAGCATTCGTCTGGAAAGTTGCTTGTACTTGGCTTTACAAGGTCTAACTTTCTTATTTTACAAATGAGGAAACTGAATCACAGAGAAGGGAAGGGACCTATTCAAGGCCACATAGCAAGTTAGTACCATCTCTGGGATTCAATCACAAATCTTCTGATTCTAAAGTCAATGTAATTTCTGCTTTACCGTCCTATCTCTTAGGGTATCTCTTTTCCCAATAGCACCTAGAGTGTGTCAAATTTTATGTACATAAATAGTAACTAGCTTGTGCATGACTGCAGGGGTGGGGATTATAGATTGGATAAACAGCTCTTTGCCACCACCCTCCAGAGATACCTCAAAGACTGAATGACTGTCATTGTCTAGTAAACCATGGAAATGGTACATATGTGATTGGAGAGAAGTGGAAGAGGTCAGAGAAGGTTCAGATGCATTGGGATAGGAAAAAAGTTTCAGGGAAACAGGAAGAGAATTCAAAAAGAAGTGGAGGGGTAGTGGTTAGGTGGTGCAATGAATAGAGCACTGGCCCTAGGGTCAGGAGGACCTGAGTTCAAATCTGGCCTCAGACACTTAACACTTACTAGCCATGTGACTTTGGACAAATCACTTAACCCCAAATGTCCTGCCTTCCCCCCTCCAAAGGAAAAAAAAGACAAAAGGAAGTAGGGTCTTAATTCAAGAGGATCATGGGACCATAGGATTTAGAGACAAAAGGGACCTTCAAGATCATTTCATTCAGTCACTTCATTTTAGACACGAGGAAACTAAGTTGAGTGAACATGTCACTGGAACAAGAAGAATGAACTTGGAGTTAGGAAATTGAGCTTCTAGTCTTACTTTTCCCACTGATTAGCTATGTGACTCCAGTCAAGTCACTTCATCTTTCTGAGTCTTGGGTTCATACTTTGTAAAAAAAAAAAAAAAAGGGCTAAAGTAGATGATCTCTAAGGTCCTTGACAGCTGAAATTCTACAATTCCATTGTTAGCCATGTTCCAAGCCCTGAAGTTCATCTAGACCTAAATAATCTGATCCTGGTGTCCTGATCCCAACAGAATCCATATCTCTCTTTGTTTGACACATTTTGTACCCACATGGAATTGTAACTCCATAGTTTAGGTGTGGTTCTTATTTAGTTCTTTCAATACATGGGTAAAAAGATGCATTCTGGGGAAAAAAATGAAATATCCTACATGGGACATCTTTTTAAATTTTTTTTCCACCAGAGAAAAGAGATCTGAATTAACAGACACCACATTATAAGTAAGTTTAATTTATACAGATGTATAAAACAGTCAAATTACTCACTAGACTGCCATGGAACATAAAGACAGTTTGAGTGACTGCTGAACAGATATTTTCCATTTACTTCAAACCTACTCTATGTGAGCATTTCACAGCATTATCATGGAAGGTAGGTAAGGCCCAGATCACTGGACCCTTCTTGACAGTGCTTTAGCCCTCCAGGTTTTGGAGGTCCTCTTCTTCCTCCAAAAAGCACACTATAGAGAAAATATTTTCCCTTTAGGAGATCACTTAACTCTCAAACTCAGGAACTCACTCTCTTTGGAAATGTACAAATTTAGAACTCTTAAGGTTATAAATTGTTATTGACATCTATGTCTTTATATCACTTTCATTTCACAGTATATCTATCCAATCCCCTTATCCCCCTCTATCCAGGATCCCAGAGAGCCATCTTTTATAACAAAGAATGAAAGAGAAAAGAAATTTTAAGCAAAATTGACTGCCTTGTGACTCTCTACAAATTAACTTCTCTGGCCTCTGTTTCTCATCCGTAAAATGAGGGGTTTGGACTAGATTACTGCTAAGATCCCTTCAGACTCTTAACCTATGATTCTAGGATGTACCTGACATATCACTTAACATCTTGCAGTATTTTGCACCCATAATCCCCCACCTTTGCAAACAATGGAGGAGGATCATTCTTCTATTTCTTCTTTAGGGTCAACTTGGTCATTATAATTCCATAGCTTTCAGTTTTGACTTAAAAAAATTTTTTTTGCAGTTTTTATTTTTTGTCTTTCCATCTATATTGTTGTCATTGTATACATTATTTTCCTGCTTTTGCTTAATTCTCTTTGTATCTGTTCATATAAAACTCCCCAAACTTCTCTATCTTCAAATTCATAATTTATTAAAGTATTATAATCTATTACTTTAACACATCACAATTTTAAGCCAGTTCTTAGCTAATTGTCATTATCTTTATTATAGTAACATTTCTATTAGAAAAAAAGGTGCTGCTATAAACAATTGGGCATCTGTGGGGCTTTCTTATTAACCATTGGCCTCCTGGGGGGGGGGGTCTCTGCTTTGATGTGGGATCTCTGGATCAAATAATATAGACATTTAGTCAATTTTTTCTTTTTCTTTTTTGAGGGCAATTGGGGTTAAGTGACTTGCCCAAAGTCACATCTAGTAAGTGTGTCAAGTGTCTGAGCCCATATTGAACTCAGGTCCTCCTGACTCCAGGGCCAGTGCTCTATTCACTGTGCCACCTAGCTGCCCCATTTTAGTCACTTTCTTATAGTTAAAATTGCTTTCAAGAAGAGTCAGACCACTACATAGTTCTACCAACAGTGTATTAGTGTGTTTGTCTAGCACTAGAACATTAATCATCTCCATTGTTTGTTCCCTTCACCGGTTTTCTGAGTGTGAAATAAAACTTCAGATTTATCTTGATTTTCATTTCTTTTACTATCAGTGATTTAGAGCAACTTTTATATAGTTGTTAATAGTTTGATGTTCTTTTTGGGCAAACTGTTTGTTCACATCTTTGGCCATCTATCTATAGTAGAGAGTGATGTTTGGTTTTATATATTTATCTCATTTTCCTATACATTTTTTAATGTCAGACCCTTATTAGAGATAATTGATGAAGAAAATATTTCCCATGTGTTTCCTTTCTTATACTGTTTGTGTTTATTTTGTTCTTGCAAATTTTTTTCACTTTCATGTAACTGAAATTATCTACTTTTTGTGATTGTCTCTATCTCTTGTTTGATAAAGAGACTTCCCCTTAGCTATATTTGTGAAAGGTACTTGCTCTGGTCCTCTGTATTTATTTTTTTTAATGGTGTGATTTTAAATAATCTTGTCACCTATCATTTTGGGCTTATTGTGGTGGATATTACAAAATGTTGATCTAAGTTGATTTCTGCTGAACTATTTTCCAGTTTTCTGAGAAGTCCTTGTTAAATAGGGATATATTTCCCTTAACAATTTCTATTTTCAGACTTATTAAACTGGAGTTATTAAGTTTAATTGTTTCGGATTCAAACTTGGAAATCCTTGATTCCAGAACTATCCATGAGGTAACCCCCAAAGCTTGAAATATCCATTCACAGAATTGCTGGTCTTTAGCTAGTTCAGAAAAAGAAACTGAACTAATCATAAAGCTTTCAGAGAGACAATGGACTCAGGGTGCAGCCTGAGACATACATTTATAGACATGGGTAATGAAAGACTTACTTTTTCTTGATAGTGTGTACTTGTTAAAAAGATTTCCTTTTTCCAGTGTGAACAGGTGGGAGTAATGATACAGATAATATTTTGTTAATTGAAATAATAAAGTAAAATTTTAAAAGGAAATGAAGCAAAAAAGAAAAAGAAGCCAAGCAGAAATTATAGCCAGGAAAAATACTTCCCTTCCCTTTCTCCACTGTTTTTCTCCAGTTTAGAAATCAAAGAGTGAAATTGTGAGTGAATTTTAATGGTGAAAAGGAACAAAATATGGGTGAACCATTTCACAGCTCATTCTTATAAACTACTGTAGCTCAAAGAAGGCTTGAATTGCAATCATAGGGGCACCAAAACAGCAAAAACGACAACATGGTAGTAAAAAGAAATTTAATTGAATGGGAATAAAATCACCTTTCTATTAGCAGTGGAAACTCCTGTAAGGACCTTACAAAGAAACTTCATGCAGGGGAACTGTCCTCACTGGTTTTTATCTGGAAAGAGTCCCTTCAGTAAATTTAATAAGGATAGTTCCTTTTATTCATACCACCCTTAGTTATTTAACTTTGAGAGTTATGTAGGACTCCAGGCAATTATTACAATTACCACAAGGGAATTCTGCTAGCATCAAGGTTCTAACTGTAGTTGCAACCTGACTGATCAGGTACCAATAATTCAGACAGTAGTTACTAATACAGGTGAAATTGAGAGAGATCCTCCTTGTTAACCTCTGCTTTCCAAATAAAGTTCCACAAATTCTGTCTCCTACAATAATGAGGGGGTGGGGAAGTGGAAACTCTTCTAAAAATACTTTGTCTCCCTAAATTTGCCAACTAATTATCAGGAAGCAGCCTGAGGCCCAGTGTCAGTGCACAAGTCCACTTCCATATCCCTTCAGAGACCTATAGCAATGTCTATATCCTATAACCTCATCAAGTTGATTAAGTAGAAAAGTCACCAAACTAATCAGACATCCCCTTGCTCAATCCTTATTATACAATTTTAAGAAGAGTAGTATGTAACAGAGAAACCACTGGACTCTAAAACCTGGGCCCAAGACACTTGGTCTGTCACTTACTAGTTGTGAGATCTTGGGCAAATTACTTCCACTCCCTGAACCTTAGTTTTCTCATTTGTAAGATAAGGGGATTAGGAAAACTTATTTTTCAAATATGGGAACTGTACTAGATGATGACTAAGATGATTCCCATCTTTAAAATGGGACTAGAAAGAAGATAGTCTTCTTTGAGAGTGAGGCAAGCATCTTGAACCAAGGACTGGACATAATGGATCAAGAGAGAAATATGGAACAAGTGAGTAGACTAGTAAAGAACAGTCCAAAGCTGAACTATTTGCTCTATGAATTTCTGTTTAATTTATAAAGAGTATGCATCAAGGTTTGACTAACAAGGTAACACTAACTGAGTTTGAATTGATGACCACAGGAAAGTGTCAGAAATCATTGAAAACCCAACTTTATCTGTAGGGTTCCTGCAATCTGGTAAATAATCAGTTCTGATATTTTTCATTTTCATCATACTCACGATTGGTAGATTATTATACTCAAGAAGACAGACCTGAATTTATGCTGATGGCATCATGGCTTTCAATAAGACATTAGGGAATTAGAGGCAGCCACAATCCCAAGGTAATAGCCACCAAAAAAGGCATGCACAAAAGCTCACTGAAGTCCCTTTGAGCAACCCCAACCCTACATAGATGCAATGTACAATCTTACTATTCAATGAGGGTTTGATGCAGCACACATGATCATTTCCTTCCCTATTCTCCCTAGTGTTTGCAAAAATATCAAGTTCTATAAAAGTGTCCATGGCTGAAGCAACAGGACAGTGATCACCAAGTATTCAATCAGAAATGGTGGTAGAGGGGTGGCCAGGTAGCACAGTGAGTAAGAGCACCGGCCCCAGTGTTGGGATGACCTGGGGATCAAATCCAGGCTCAGACACTTATTTAACCCCAATTGCTTAAAAAAAGAGAAAGAAATGGTGGTAGAACTTGGGCCATGCTTACTGAGCAGTTACCTGACATGTTAATGCTCCTGTCACTTACCATGTTAGATGGAACTGTGCTTCCAAGCACCAAACCAGATTGAATTTCCATAATAAAGAGTAATTCTTCTCTAGCTTGTCATTGACTCAGCCTGAAGTTGGGACCAAATGTAATCTACTCTAAAAATGAGAAGCCACATGTGGTAGTTTACTTAAAAAATGATTCACTTCTAATTTTCTTCCTATAGTTATTCTACTGACTATTAAGGTAACACTAGCTGACTTTGAATTGATGAGTATAGGAAAGTGTCAGAAGCCATTGGAAACCCAACTTTATTTGCAGGGCTGGTGTAACTTGGGGGGGGGGGGACAGTTTTTCTATTTTAAATTCTGGTTAAGCACCAATGCCAAAATCTCTGCAAACTCCACCCCCACCCCCCAGCCATACTTTCCTCATTTGTAAAATGCCATTGGACTAGATGACCTTAGGGTAGACTTTAAGACTAAGATCTCTAAGATCTAAATCCTGTAAAGCTATATAATGCTCTCTTTTTTTTACTTATTCATACTTGACAAAGAATTCTTTTCCAAATGTATCCTTAATGTCTTATCTTCCCATAGTACAGAGATATTGGAAAACATTAACTTATTAGGACCTGATGTCCCCCTATACCTGGATGTCACCAATCTATCAAGTCCTATCTCAAAATATTAGTGCCTTGCTTCCTGAATGAGTGTGATGTTACAAAGGACCTTAATGCTTAGATCCTGCATGGAATTCATTTATTACTTATTGCGTGCCACTTACAATGCCTACCAGCTACTATGGTAGCTTTTTATGGAACCTTCATTTTTTTATTTGCCCTGAATGAGGCTTACTTTGTCGATGAGATTTCTCCATATCCAATTTCCAAAGAGTAATTTTTGTATTACTAATTGTTTCAAATACCAATAGTGTTTCATCATTCAAAACTCTGTATGTTTATCATTTTGAAGCATTGAAGTACTGAAACAACTGCAAATGGTTTTTTTTTTCCATGCTTCAATACTTCAAAGGAATCATGATTTCATTTATATGGGCATTACATCCACCAGTGCAGATTGCAACAGATTGAAATCCTGGATGTTTTGGGGGATGGTCTTCATGAGTTTTTGTGACTTCAAAAATCCCTCATCTTGTGAGCAATTTTCTGGTGATGAGCCTTTCTGCACTTAGTTTGGTTCGTCCTATAAAGAAGACTCACAGTCCTTCACGGAGCTCTTATTCATATCCTTTCAATATCAGTAGGATGTTTCAGTGCCTGTACTCTGCTAGTGCAGTTTTTGAGAACTCAGCACAGCTTCCATGTCACAGGGAGAGAATAGTGGAGGAACTGGGTAGGAAGCCAACTTTTGTCATTAAGCTAAAATGTTTCTTGTGGTAGATACTATGAGCACTGGACTTTGAAAGAATCAAGTTCCCATCCTGACTCAGCCACTAACTAAATGTCTGACCTTGAACCTATCACTTTATCTGTGAACCTCAGTTTCTGTAATTGCAGTACAAGTGCATTAGGACAGATGACCTCAAGGACTCTTCTAGCTCTAGGATTTTGTGGTACTACACATGTAAATGACTCTAGGCATTAGCTCCTATGCAGAGAAAAATTGCTAATCATCAGGATCATTTCAATCAATCATTTGTAAACATATTTGGGATCAAAGTGGTTTCATTAAATATTCATTTAAAAAGTGGGGGAAGAATCCCTAATAAAACTATGTAAATATTTCAGGTAAGTAGTTTTCCTAAACAAAGTAATTTAAGATTAAAAATCTTTTATGTGGTAATGAGGAAAAAAACCCATTATCCCGAAAATGAAGCTGCATTTTGTATAACATCACTCATGCAAGAACTATTTTCATATGTTTACAAGGTTACTGTAAACAATAGAATCATAAATGTAATAATAATGGTAACAAGAGAGAAATTAGGGCAGAGGTTATTGCAGAGATGATATGTTCCTAGGTAAAGTTTGAAATAATGAAGAGATTGGCTAAAATTGTTCTGAATGATTAAGGCAATAAGGAAGAAGGCTAGATTGATTTGAGAGGCCAGGATTAAACTCAAAGAGGATAAAAGAGAAAGAGAGAGAAGGAAAAAGAGCAAGCTAGGAAAGTAGACATTTCTACTTAAATTATTAAAGGGATAAAGAACTCACTACATGCTTTGGAGATGGGGTGTGATGGTAAGGGCTGAGTGGTCATAAAAAAGCATTTTACTTTTAGTCTTAAGTCCTGAGTTTGAATACTGGTTATAATACTTAGCTTTCTGAGTCTCAGTTTCATCATCTCTGTGTGTATACATACATAGATAGATAGATACATATAAACATATATACATACACACACACATATAAAATGACAGCATGTGAGCAGGACTGAGCTAAAAAGACCAGGTTCTTCTACCTCTGACACATCCTAGATGTGTAAACCTAAGTAAGTCAACTAACAAGTCTTTATCCTAGGCAATTTTTCTAGGATAATAAATTACAGAACAGTTGTTGATCTTTATTGGAGGAAGTTTCCTTAATGATAATTTCCTCCACCCATGGAATTTTAGCTCTGAACAAAAAATCAAAACTAGGATATTGAAAACAGCTTCTACCACATGCTGAGGAATTAACATTGCAATATAGAAGGGAAAAAGGAAAGACTTACTCTCTTTTGCCCAGAGACAAGGGAGCGGCTACTTTCTTAATGGTAGCTTCCTCTAATACTAGCATTCTATGAGATCCCAATTTTCCAGGATAAGGATTCAGGGTTCTGAATTGAATATTGAATCTTAGTTGCAAAAGTAGGGATGAAAAGGGTTATTTTGGGGAATATGAGTTTAGTTTGTACTTCAGGAGGGACTTGGCTGATTCTATGAAGGGTAAGAAGAACAAAGGGCATGCCCTTCCATTAATTACAACTACTAACTGAATTTATAGACTAAAAAAAGGTTAAAACTTCAACTGGGAGGATGGAGGCTGAGAAGTAATGTGATAAAACTCTATATAATCAGGCAGGGTTATGGATAGGGTGAATGTGGGCTTATTCATCAAATGTCAGAATATTCAAACTTGAGGCTCACTGGCATTCTTAAACTTGAAGAAGGGAGTTTGGGAACAAATACAAGAAAATGCCATCTTACATAGTGGGAAATATACCTTTGGATGTTGCTATACTTACCAATAATAAAAGTCAGATATAGCAGAATTTTAAAATAATTCCAAAAAGTCTTTGACTAATTCATAAAAATGATCATGTACCATAGACTACCATGGCCCCCCTACTGCCTGAAGACCAGGTAGGTTAATTTGACATCACCCCCAGGGTTCTCTCTTACCCTTAAGGGTATTGGGAGGAGTGTCTAGGCTCTCTGCAAGTGGCTACAGCTCCAACTGATGTTCCCTCAATTATATGGGGTAATCTCCTATACCAAGTTCCATTTAGCCACTGACAGATTTGCTTTTACACAGAACTATTTACTTTAAAAGGTGCAGTTATAAATATGCAAACTTACTCCCAACACATGGAGCTTAATCCTTGTTTGTTGCACCACCTCAGTCTCTGGGGAGGGCAAAGGATTAGGTTCATAGTTTAGCTCAGTTCCTATAGAGTACAAGACTAGTTCCAAGTCCAAAATATCCTTGTGCTCAAGTCCCAGGCACTCTGGCTTCTCCAGATTTCTTTGCCAGATTCTTTGGCTGTACCATCCCAATGGCAATCTTGACTTCAAGATGATCATGTCTCAAACTCCTAGGTCCTAAAGAGATCACCTCCAGTACCTGAAACCTAGGAATTCAGACCCCAGGTTCATTTTTCAGAAGCAAGGTAAAAGAGAGAGAGAGAGAGAGAGAGAGAGAGAGAGAGAGAGAGAGAGAGAGAGAGAGAGAGAGAGAGAGAGAGAGAGAGAGAGAGAGAGAGAGAGATAGAGAGAGAGAGAGAGAGAGAGAGAGAGAGAGAGAGAGAGAGAGAGACAGAGACAGAGACAGAGACAGAGACAGAGAAGAGAGAAGGAGGGAGGGAAGGAGGGAGGGAGGGAGGAAGAGAGAGAGGGAGGGAGGCAGGAAGTCTTTCCCTTCTCATTGGTTCAGTTCATGGCACCTGCTCTGTGGGTAAACTGAGATCTTTTACCCTGTAGATGCATCAGGTAAGAGTGGTCAAAAAGTGTCTGGGATGGCTAGGAAACATAGTGAATAGAGCACCGGCCCTGAAGTCAGGAGGACCTGAGTTCAAATCTGACCTCAGACACTTGACACACTTACTAGCCATGTGACCTTGGGAAAGTCACTTAACCCCAATTGCCCTCCAAAAAGAAAAAAAAAGTTTCTGGAAAAAAGAGAGATTTGTTCAGTCTTTTTTTTGGAGGGGGGGGAGAGCAATTAGGGTTAAGTGACTTGCCCAAGGTCACATGGCTAGTTTTTGTGTTGAGTGTCTGAGGTCAGATTTGAACTCAGGTGCTCCCGATTCCAGGGCTGGTGCTCTATTCACTGCACAACCTTGCCACCCTGATTTGTTCAGTCTTACCAGCTTTAAATACACAGGCAGCCAATCAAAGGAGGCTGCCCTAGCACATTTGTTAGGGAATCCAGAAGCCTCCATGTTAGGTAATCCAGACATGCCCAGACAAATACAAATTACAATTATAACTCACATTTATGTAAAGAACAAGTTCAACTAATATTTATAGAGCTCCCACTATGTGGAAGATTCTGGGTTGGGTGCTAGGGATACAAAGATAGATAGGAATATTGTTCCAGCAGCTTACAATCCCCTTAAGGAGGAAGAGAATCTGAGCACAGTTTAATATAACACAAGGAAGAAGATAGTGGAATCAAAAAGACTGAGATAAATTGCTAAAGGAAAATCTGAGGGGAGAGATAGCACTTTCATTTTGGGATGTGGAGTGAGAAAAAGGGAAGATTTTGAGAAGGTGATGCCTGTTTTAATCCTAAAGGAAGAACATTATTTCAACAGTCAGAGAAAACAAGGAGTAAAGACATAGGGAATGTAACGAGAAAGAAGCAATGAGTAAGAAGCAAATAGTACAGGTTGGTTATGCAGAGTAAATAAAGGGTTGTAGCTGAGGTAGCTAGGTGACTCAGTAGATAAGAGTGTTGGGTCTGGAGTCAAGAATACTTAAGTTCAAATAAGGCCTCAAATATTTGCTAGCTGTGCAACTCCGGGCAAGTTATTTAACTTTTGTTGGCCTCAGTTTCCTCAACTATAATCTGGCAATAATAACAACACCTATCTAGCAAGATTTTGGTGAGGATTAAATGAGATAATATTTGTAAAGCTCTTAGTACAGTGCCTGGAAGATTTATTGTTGTTGATTAATTTCATTTGAATCTGATTCTTTGTGACCTCCTTTTGGGGATTTTCTTGATAAAGATACTAGAATGGTTTAAAATTTACTTCTCCAGCTCTTTTTACAGATGAGGAAACTGAGGCAAACAGGGTTAGGTGACTTGTGCAGGGTCACACAGCCAGTAAATATTTGTATTCAAAACCAGATCGTCCTGACCTCAGGACCTGTACTCTATCCATCTCACGGACTAGATGCACCCCACCCAGGCACATAATAGTTGTTATATTAATGTTTATTCCTTTCCCCCTTAATGTGAAATAAGGATGGAAAAGTAGGTTGAGTCAAATTGTGATGGGCCTTAAATGTGTGGCTGAGGGGTTTGTATTTTTCTCTCATAGGCACAGGGATACACTGAAAGTTTTTGAGTAAGGAATGAATGACATGATTAGAGCTAAGCTTCTGGTAGCTCTGTGACAGATGGACTATAGAGAACTGAGTCAGAGATTAACAGACTATTACAATATTATAGGTAGGAGGTGATAAGAACCTGAAGCTTGGTAGTCATATGAGCAGAAAGGAAGGGAAGAATAAGTTAGGATTGGACAATAGTTGTGGAGGAAAGGGAAGAGTTAAATCTGAGAATTTGAACCTGGTTGGTGGGAAAGATAATAAAATATCCTCATCATAACAAACTTAAGGGTTACATACAGAATTGCTATTGTTCAGTCATTTTTCAGTTGTGTCTGACTCTTCATGACCCCATTTGGAGTTTTCTCCTTGGCAGAGATATTATAATATATAACATATAAAGATAGTGGTTTGCTTGTCCAGCTCATTTTGTAGATGAGGAACTGAGGGGAAACTGGGTTAAGTGACTTGTCCAGGGTCACACAGCTAGTAAGTGTCTGAAACTGAATTTGAATGCAGGTCCTTCTGACTCCAGGTCCAGTGTTCCATTCATTATGCCACCTAACTGCCCCTAGATAGAGAATTATTTCTGCTTTATAGAAAGAGAAATTAAGCTTCAGAAAAGTTAAGTCATGAGCCCATAATCAAATATCAAGTAAGTATAAAAACTAGTACTTGAATCCAGGTTTCCTGACTCCAAATCTCGGGAACTTTCTTATATACCAGACTACCCTAATGATAGAAAAATATTTCTCTATAATGTTACTTAATGATTTTTTTCTTTTAGGGTGTGTGTGATTTTGAAGTTGACATTGTAGAAGACATGCTTTTCCACAGACTGTCCTTGACAGCACTGTGTGTGAGAGATAAAGTGTACCAAGTTGAGAATATCCTGTATTACACTTATATTTTTATGCTTTTACAGTATTATGATTTTATAGCTTTTTCTTTATTTTCTCCTTCCTATAGAAATGAAATAAAAAATCACTGGAAATTTAGATTTCAATGCTCGATGCTTGTCCGTATGTTTTTAAACTGGTGATTTGCTTTGTAACTTCAGTGGAAGCCAAATCTTTTATTCAGTCAATCACATGCATATGTAGGCATGGGGTAGATTAATATAGCTTATTTGATGGGGCTATAAAATGCTTCCTTAGCTACATCAGCTCTACATAACTTTTGGTCATGCATTATATTGTTTGATTATGAGTAAATGCTAGCAAAGCCAAAGCCAAAGTGAAACTCATTCGTTCCAAAATGTATTTTGTCTTCATCTTGGTTCGACCCAAATTGGCAACGTATGGATTATTCTTTACTGCTTGATGGAGTGATGTGAAGTAGTGATAATGTATGACCAAGCACCCTGGTCAGGGCTGTCCCAATGTCATCAGGAATAATGTCAATGATGATGACAATGACAATGATCAGGACAATGGTGACAATAAGGATAATATTGATGATGATGGTGTCTATGGCTGTTATTTAATAAATTTAATTTAATTTAAATAATTATTTCTTATAATTTTATTATAATTATTATAATTCTAATAATATACTTTCTAATAGTTATTAGTAATAATTAGTCATTTAATTAATATAGGGAGCTTCCAGGTGAGAAAAACCTCTCTCTACTGATTAATATAGATCTGCAACTTAAGAGAGTCCCATAAAGTAGTATGGGCAGTTTGTACTTGTCTCTGGTCACATGGCTAGTATGTGTTAGAGGCAAGACTTGAACCCTGCTCTTTCTAACTCAAAGTCCAGTGCTGGAATCTCTACAGCATGCTACCTCTCAGGTGAGTCATGGATAACATCTAACAAGACACTTCAGCAGAAGAAGTCTCAATTGTCCTGGACATTTTCTCAACTGTGCTGGAAATATCTGAGCCTGGAAATAAAATCAAGTCCCTTCAAGCTTCCCTTGGCTTTCTGTCATGCTTGTGAATAATGGTCTATGCACTATAGCCCTTTCATAATATTATTAATAATAATATAATTATAATATTATATATTATATATATAATAATAATATTAAGGGGAGTGGCAACTAAGCATGGCAGTAAGGGGAGATGGGGCTGGAATAGAAATTAAATCTGGAAAAAGCATAGTAGTCTTATGGTGAGGGTCACGAGATTCCCCTTTTAAGTGTCTCCCTTAAAGGTTCATAAGACTTTGGAGCTAAAGGGAAACTTAGAAATCATATAGTATAAATTCCTATTAGTGTGGATAGAGAGACTGAGAGGTAAAGTGGTATAGTATAAGATTTACTGGATTTGAAGTAAGAGGTTCATATATTTAAAGCTGGAAGGGAACTCAGAGGCCATCTAACCCAACGCCTTCATTTTACAGATGAGAAAACTGAAGGCTAGGCACCTTGAAGTGAATTGCCTAAATACACATAGGTTATGAGCATCAGAGGTGGAATTTGAACACAACTCCTCTGTCTCAAGAGCCAGAGCTCTTTCCACTATTCAATGCTGGACATAAGTTCAAGTCTTCTGACTCTACTACTTACTACCTATATGATCTTTGGCAAATAACTTAATGTCAGCTGGTCCCTCTAAAAAATAAGAGTACTGAACTAGATGATCTTCAAGGTCAAATGGGCCCAGCACAGTGAATCACTTATCCTAACTTATCCTAATCCATTCTCTGGATTCTGTTAGGTCTTTTGATTCCAAATACAACGTTCTTTTTTTTTTTTTTTTTTTTTGCTTTTTGGAGGGCAATTGGGGTTAAGTAACTTGCCCAAGTTTACACGGCAAGTTTTGTTTTTGTTTTTGTTTTTTTTGTGGGTGTTGTATCTGAGGCTGGAACTGAATTTGGGTCCTCCTGACTCCAGCACCAGCGCTTTACTCACTCTGCTACCTAGCCACCCCAAAATCCAATGTTCTTACTGTCTGACCATGTTAACTCATACTATGTTTCTTTTGACTTATCTGTCATATGTTATCAGAGCTATTTCTCAGTACTTCAGACCCCCTGTCAATGAACTACATGAGTAATAGGGGGCCCTAACTGGTGTCTTTTTTCATAGACTTCAAGGAAACCTTCCCTAATTGTTGGATTGATATGGTAACCCTTGGGTCCCAGGATGCTCATAGATTTATGATGGGGCTCCAAGGGTTTTACTCCCTGTGTAGTTTAACTCCACAGTCCTTGGCCATTGATTGGTCATGGGCCCTGGGTTACCCAGTTAATACATGTATCACCTTACTTGGAATACTTTGGCACCATGGGAAAATAGATATAAATGCAGACAGATTTATTATAGTCTAATTTAATTAAAATGTCAACAAATAAATGCACATTTGGCTGGGAAATAAATATCAAAGATGAGGAAAGCTGACAGTGGAGTAGGTTGTAAGAAATTAACATTAAATGGTTTGGGTTGACAGTGACTATAAAACAAAATTGTACCTTGGAGACATTTTAGAACAATTTACCAAATGTGAGCTTCCGGCATGAGAAGAGGCAGAAGAAATAACCCAGCTTTGATAAAGGGTGTTCAGTAGGAGTCCACATTACGGCAAAGAATAATCATTTGCTTTCTGTCCCTTCTATCTGAAAAGTGACATTTAGTTCAAGCAGAGAAAAAATGTCTGAGGATTGTTTTCCCAAATCAAATGTACTTCGTACTGTTCAGAGAGGCTCTTTTATTAATCCTCACAAAGATTGCACCTACCCACCAATAGTTACCAGTGAATTCTTTAATATTCCCTCTAGGAATCTGTGACCTTCTAGTATCTTCAGTCCCGGGGCTGGAAACTCAAATTCCCCAATATTGGAGCAATGGAAATAGCTACTCCAAGTATTTCCCTGACCCCTAGATTTTTTTTAAGCAATTGGGGTTAAGTACTTGCTCAAGATTACACGGCCAGTTATTTCTGGGTGGGTGCTAAGTGTCTGAGCCTGGATTCGATGCCAGGTCATCTCAACTCTGGGGCCAGTGTTCTTATTCACTGTGCTACCTGGCTGCCCCCCCCTAGATATTTTTTTTAAAGATAAAAATCCAAGAGAATTCCTCTTTACAGACAGCAATGTGAGTTTTTATAATGGAGATAGCCAGACAATCTTAGGAACATTACCCTCAAAGAGTTTTGGTTTGGGTGACTGATGATGTTGTCAAATTGGGGTAATGTCAAACTCATATCATTTTAGTCAGGGTCAGCTTTATGAGGAACCAGAACATAGGGGTCACTCACATGGTCTAATTTGAAGGACATTAAGAAGGTTCTCTGTACTTTTTCAATCTGTATGTGAGGCCTGAAAATTCACAAATGGAACTTTATTCCTTTATTTTTTCCAATCCCTTTACCATTAAAAATGTAATATATACCAAGTAGGGGATAAATCTTTAAGCTATTATTAGCTAACTTCTTATTGGCTGTTAATTGAAAGTTAGCTGAGTATTATTAGTAAATTCATAAAGAGGTAGAGGAAGGAAAGTACCAACAGTGGCAAATATAGTTTTGGAAGGGGGATTCAGGGAACATCAAAGATCAACTTTACCGATCCATCATTAAAACTCAACTCAAATAACATCTCTTCCAGAATAGACTACCCTGACTCCTCCAGCTGGAATCTATATTTTCTTTTTCCAACCTCCCATAAGATTTGATATATCATTCTGTCTTACTCTAATAATTTTTATTATTATTATTTCATATGAATTATATTGAATTGAATATGTGTGTATGTTTCCCATCCTTTCTGTTAAATTTTGTGTGAGAGTAGGGATCATGAGTTCTGCCTTAGAGTAGAAAGACTTGGATTTGGGGTCTGGCTCTCTAAATTACAAGCTGTGGGACCCAGTGTGATTTAATCTCTCTCCCAATCTGTTTCTGCATTTGCAAAATGGAAATACTGTACTACTGATATTTGAACTACCTTCCTCCCAAGGTTACTGTGAGAATTCCATGTAAACCTCAAAGTTCTTTAGAAAGATATTGTTAATTCCTCACCAAGTGAAAGGATCCATTGTATAAGAAGGCAGGACACAAGGATTTATTAAGCACCTACTATGTGCCAGACACTGCACAAAACTTTGCAAATATTATCTCTTTTGATACTCACAACACCTTAGGAGATAGATATTATTATGATCCTCGTTTTACAATGAAAGAAATTGTGGCAAATAAAAGATAAATGACTTCCCAGAGTCATAGACCTAGTAAGTGACTGAGGTCAGATTTAAACTCTTATCTTCTTTACTTAAGACCTAGGCCTCTATCCACAGTGCCACCTAGCTACCTTATAGTTGTTAGAGAACAGAATTTACCATCAGAAAGAGCCCTGAATTCAAATCCTCTTTTTGACACATGACTACACATGATGTAGGGCAAGCATTTTAAGTCTCAGTGCCTCAGGAAATTCTCTAAGATTATAAAATGCAGAGAATCAATAAACAGTCATTTAATAAGCACATTATTTGTCAGATACCATGGTAGGCATAGAGACTAGAGATGGAGCTTACATTTTCTTAGGGGAGACAACATATATACACATACATATGTGTATATCACACACAGTCATCTATACATCTATACCACACTCTTTCTCTGTCTCTCTGTGTGTATATGTATCTGTGTGTGTGTGTGTGTGTGTGTGTGTGTGTGTGCGCGCAGTGTTTGTCAATACCTACTTTCAAGGAGTTTATATAATGGGGAAGTCAAGGAGCAAAAAATAAGTACAAACGAGTTGTATAAATAGGACACAATTAACAGAAGGAAGGCACTAGAATTACAAGGAATAAGGCTTCACAGAGAAGGTGGGATTTTAGTTGAGACAATAAAATTCAGGGAAGCCAAGAAACAGATAAGGAAGAAGAGCGGTCCAGGCACAGAGGCCAACCAGAGAAGATTCTAGAGCCAAGAGATGGAGCATTTTGTTTGTTGAACATCAAGGAGGCCAGCGTCATTGGATGGAAGTGAGGGGTGTTAGGTGTAGAAGCTTGAAAAGGAGGGAATAGTGTTAGGTTATGAAGGGTTTTGAATGCTTAACAGAGGATTTTATACTTGGTCCTGACAAAAGTGGAATTTATTGATTATGGGGATGCTTTAGGAAACCAGAACTTTAGGAAAATTATTTTGGTAGCTGATTGGAGGATGGATTAGAGAGACTTTGTGCTAGGCAGACCAACCAGCGAGCCATTTCAGTGGTCCAGATATGAGGTGATGAGTGCTTGAACCAGTAGTGACAGTACCAAATCAGAGAAGGGGACATATTTGAGAGATATTGCAAAGGTAAAATTGACAGGCTTTGGCAAGATTGGATATGGGGAGTGAGAGATAGTGTATGTTTGACGACAACATGTAGGGCACTGGGAGGATGGTGGGACACTTGACAGTAAAAGGGAAGTTTGAAAGGGGGAGAGTGTAGGGGAAAGTAGTAAGTTAAGTTTTGGATATGTTAAGTTTAAGACTTC
This sequence comes from Petaurus breviceps papuanus, assembly GCF_028583685.1. NCBI lineage: Eukaryota > Metazoa > Chordata > Mammalia > Diprotodontia > Petauridae > Petaurus > Petaurus breviceps. Next base: position 28,414,782 of record NW_027186372.1, on the reverse strand, counting down.
TACTGAATAGTCAATTCAAGATGTATGAAAGGCAATTGGAGATGTGAGACTGGAGGTCAGCAGAGAGGTTGGGGATGAATAGATACATTTGAGAATTATCAGTATAGAAGATGGCAATTAAATCCATGGGAGCTGATGAGATCACCAATGGAAGTAGTATATAGAGAGAAGAAGGCCAAGGATAGCCTTGTAAGACACTCACAGGGAGTAGATTTGACTTGGATGAAGGTCCAGAAAAGGAGACTAAGAAAGATTGGCCAGATAGAGAAAGAACCATGAAAACCTAGAAAGTAGAGAGTATCAAGAAGAGAGTGATTGACAGTGTCAAAGACTGTGGAGAGCTAATGAAAGACAAGATTTGAGAAAAGACCGTTAAATTTGGCAGTTAAGAGATCATTTGTAGAAAGCGATTTCTGTGGAATAATGAGATCAGAAGCCAGTTTATAGTAGGTTAAAAAGGAACTGTAGAAAAGAGGAAGTAGAGTCACCTATTTTAGATAACCTTCTCAAGGAATTTTGTCACAAAAGGCCAAAGAAAGATATATAGATATAGGATCCAGCAGGGATGGAAAGACCAAGTAGGGTATTTTTCAGAATGGAAAGAAGTGGGGATTTCAGATGCGCTATCTGTTGGAAGACATGGACTGAGATGAGATCACTTGTTCTGGTAGAGAACATTGCCTTGGCAAGGAGATGAGCTACCTTTTTTTCATGAGCCTGGGAAGATGGAGTTGATGGTAGGAAAAGGTATATGAGTTTTGTAAGATAAGAAAGGAAAGAGAAGAGATAACTTGGTGAATGGCATAAATTTTTCTTTTATTTAAAGAACATTTTATTTATTTTAATCAGTCGAGATTCACCTTCTTTTCTTCCTACGGCAACCTCTCCTCCCAACTGAGGACATGCAAAAAGCAAAACCCATTGCAAACATATGCGAAACACATTTTACATTGACCCTGTACAAAAATGAAAGTCTTATTCTGCGTTTTTAGTCCTTCACCTCTCCACTAGGAGATAGGTGACATGATTTGTCATTAGTATTTTGAAAACCTGGTGGGTCATTATGCTGTTAGGAGTTTAGCACAATAGTATTCCATCACATTTATATGCTATAACTGATTCAGCCATTCCTTAATGTACGGGCACTCATTCAGCTTCCCATGCTTTACCACCTTAAAAAGAGCTACAAATGTTTTTGTACATCCTTAAAATGTGTTTTGCTTAAGGCTTATCTCCTCTTTAACCTGCTCTTCCTCTAACTCCCCCTTCACTTTTTCTCTCCTTTTTTTTCTATTGAGTGAAATGGAGTTTTGTACCCAAATCTCTCTCTGTCTGTCTGTCTGTCTGTCTCTGTCTCTGTCTATCTCTCTCTGTCTCTGTCTCTCTGTCTCTCTCTCTCTTTCTCTCTCTCTCTCTCTCTCTCTCTCTCTCTTTCTGTCTCTCTCTGTCTCTCTCTCTGTCTCTCTGTCTCTCTCTCTCTGTCTCTCTCTGTCTCTGTCTCTCTGTCTCTCACTCTCTCTCTCTCTCTGTCTCTGTCTCTGTCTGTCTATCTCTCTGTCTCTGTCTCTCTCTCTCCTTTGTCCTTTTGACCAGTTCAGGTGAGAGTAAGGTACAAATGTCAGTCACTCTCCCCCACAGCCTCCTCCTTGTTTATATAGATACCTACTTATTCATCCTGATTTTGCGAGATAATTTCCCCTAGCTTTCCTTTCCTTTCCTCCTTTTTTCTTTCCATTCTTTTTGCAACATCTTCAAGAAATAACAGAACCACTCCCAGATCTTGTCTAATTGGACTCCCTCTATGACCTCTAATGATGCTAGGATTTAGAGGGGAAACGTGTATTATCTGTCCATATTTGAATGTAAGAGGGTTGTCTTTTTTAGTCCTTTATATTTTTCATTCATGTTTACTTAACTTTTTTATACTTCTCTTCACACCACTATTTTTTCACATTGAATTTCAAAGTTTCTCTGCAGCTCTGATCTTTTCATCAGGAATGCTTGGAATGTCTCTATTTCATTAAAGGCCCATTAAAGGTCCCCCTGTAGGATACTGCTCAGTTTTGTTGAATAAATTATTTTTGACTGTAAGTCCATATCTTTTGCCTTCTGGAAGATCCTATTCCAAGTTATCCATGGCTGCTATATAAAGTGTGATCCTGACTGTGGAGCTCAGTCTGAGCTCTAGAAGTTCCTAATCTGGGTTTGGGTCTAGGCAAGTACAAAACTCTACTAGACTCCACCCCATAGACTAGCTGCAAATTTTTGTTGGTTCAAAGTGACAAAATTATAGGCTTGCCTTTGGTCTGGATTTCCTATCTCATTTATTCTTCTGTATGTTGGGCTAGATGTGGACATGTGTCCTTACTCTCAGCTTGGGGTATGAGCCACACCACTGTTGCTGCAGGATTCTGAGCTTCCTTCTTTATTGGCATACTCCCCAGGGCCTGCTTACCTGGGAAAGGCAATTTCACCACCAAGCTGTGCTCAGGTTGGTTGAAGACTAGACTTTCTTACTCCACTCTGTATCTGCAATCAAGAATTGATTTATGGTCAGCAAAGCTGCCAGTTGGTGCTTGTTCCCATTGCAGTGCCCTACTATGGGTCTGGAACTGCTTTAGGATGGATTTGGAACCTTCTTTCATGATGGTATACAACTTCTCCCTGGGCACTAGAGTACTCCCTGCATTACATGCTACAGCTCCTTCTCTATCTCCATGGTCTGAAGATCTCCTTTCCTGTTCCAGTCTGGTGGGGCAGGTAGATGGCACAATAAATAGAATGCTGGCCTGGAGTAAGGAAGGTCTAAGTTCAAATCTGGCCTCAGACACTTACTAGCTCTGTGACATTGGGGAAGTTACTTAATCCTGTTTGCCTCAGTTTCCTCATCTGTAAAATGAACTGAGAAGGACATGGCAAACTACTCCAGTATCTTTGCCAAGAAAACCGCAAATGGAATCATGAAGAATTGGACACTACCGAAATGCACAGCAACAATAACAAAATGTCAGTCTAGGCCAGAAAAAGGACTCAACATGACTTTTTTTCTCTATTTCTTCATCAGGATTTGGTGTGATATATTTTGTAACTCTAGAGGACTTATAGATGGAAGCTCAAATTCATTACTTCCATCTACTCTGCCATTTTTTCCAATTTTTTCTTTCTGTGAAATATGAGGCAAGGTTCTTAGCTGAGATATTCTGGGAAGGTGGAACTATGGAAAATTTGAGAAGGGGTAAAAACATTTGGAAAAGCTGCTGTGAAGAGTGGGATAGTATGTTGATAAGAGAGGTACAAGAGAATTACCAAACCATAGTTATATCCCAATTGAAGTTGTGTAACATAGGCCCAGGCAGAATGGTTGCATGATTTTTCTCTACTTGTTTCCAACAGCATGTGTATGAAAGGAGGTGGGAGTGAACCTGGGCTTAGGCTTAGAAAGGTATGATCAACAATATGATTAAGGGCCAGAGACTTAAGAGAGAAGAGGCAGTATAGAGTAGAACTGAGTCACCAAGGTATTAAGTTAAAGAAAAGAGGAGTGTGTTACTAGTTCAGGAATGATGGTCCAGTAGAGAACTGAAGTATAGATCATCGTGTGATTTAAGAGAAGAATGGGGAGGCAGAAGGAGAGGGAGAAAGACATTAGATTGTGGTCAGATAAGGGGATTTCTGAATTCTTGAATATGAAGGTGATGCTTTTGTGGTTGATGGCAAGATCAAAACTATAACCATCTTTGTGTGTCACTGAGGTGGGGTGGAGGAGTAGTAGATCATGGGATGTGAGTAGATTGAGGAACTGAACTGTTAGGGTATTTGAGAGTGAGGGGAGCAGAACCAGGAGAACACTGTACACAGTAATAGCCACGGTGTGCTAGGACTGACTTGGATAGACTTAGCCCTTCTCAGCAATCCAAAGGACATATGATGGAAAATACCAGCCATATCCAGAGAAAGAATTATGGTGTTGGAATGCAGAGCGACACAGACTATATTCATTTAAATTTTTTTTTCTTCTTCCTCATGGTTTCTTCCCTTCATTATAACTCTTCTATATAACATGAGTAATGTGAAAATGTGTTCAATAGGAATGTATGTGTAGAACCCATATCAGATTACAAGTTTCTTTGGGGAGGGAGGGGGAGAAAATTTAAAACTTATGAAAGAGAATGCTGAAAACTAAAAATAAATAATTTAATAAATTGGGGAGAATATAACGAAAGTACAAACATCTCTCCTCAATATTTTGTGGGCATATTTCCCCTATATTACTCCTGTCTTTGGAAAGAATTGGTTCAGATTGGGCAGATTCACATATGGTTGGTCCCACAAATTTAGGTCTAAATGCAGCAATGTGGCCAAATGAGTCCTTATCTCAGCTACCTGTGAGCCAGTTCTCAAAAATATCTCTTTAAATCTAGGGGGTATTGATGCTTGTATGGTTGCAAAGTACAGCATGGACTCTATAATTGAACTCCTGGCAGCTTGTTTTCTTGACCTTTTGAAACTCATAAGGTGGGAGTTTCTAGATTACTCTCCTCCTGAAACAAAAGAATAAATGCTAAGGTAGGCATAGAACTAAGGCCATATTCCCAAGAGGATATGTTGACATTGGAGGTAAAGTGCCCAAGGACTGTCTCTTTATAGCTATATCTTTTACCAGATTCCATTAGTGAAGCCATCCAACTGAAAGAGAGAGGTCTATTTACCAAGAGGAAGGAAGAGTCTGAAGCTGACTGAGATCTCTTGAAGGCCTCCTGGGTTCTAGTTCCAGAGCTATAGTAAGTCAAAGAGGCTGCTATCCATCAAGTCTTAGTAGACCAGAACTAGCTACAGAATGTTTATGCATTCTCCTAAAGCTCTTTAAGACACTTCCATGAGTGGGCATTACCTCATTTGTGAGTACATGAAAAGTACTGCATCCTGAATAACCTCCAGAAATCCTGATGAATATCAGGTCACTGGACCCAGATGGCTCTGGAGGAGAAAGTGAGGCTGATGACCTTGCACAGCCTCCCTCACTCAAATGAAAATCAACTGTAAGTCATGTTATCATTTTCCTGATGCCATGGGCCTCTTCACAAATGAAGGAAAAACACAACCATTACACAGTATCATGACTGTCCAAGAAGTAGGTCCTCTAACATTTCCCCTTCTCAGAAGCAGAATCAGAAGTGGAATACTCTATGTATGTGCAATTATTGTTGATGCTGAAAAATGAGAAATGGACAGAAGAGACACAGACACTGAATATTTTCACTTCCTAAGGAAGTCTTTTGGCTATTTTGGATTGGATCAGTAATCACAATGAGAAAATCCATCTTCCCATGAAGATCCCTGTTCTACAAGTTGTGTTAGAGAGTTGTCTGGGTCAATGAGAGGTTAAATGATTCACCTAAGGTCACACAGATAGTATGTCTCAGAGCAGGGATTTGAATCTATGCCTTTCTGACTCTGAGGTTAACTCAATATCCACTACATAATGCTGGCCTTTAGTGTTTAAACCTCAGAAATCAATTGCCACAAAAGGAGACCATCAAAAAGCAATCATCTGACCTCCTTGACAAAAAGAGAGACATGAAAACCAAATACAAGACTGATATAAAATATTTTATAATAGAATGATGGAAATTATGATGTGCACTGCATCATAAGACTGAGGAGAAAGGGAAGGGGTGAGGAAAAGGTTAGACATTTATAGGAATATTGGAAAGAGATGGAACCAAAGCATTCCATGGCATTAAAGATAAAACTGAAAGGAGGATGAAAAATGTGAAAGATTCATAATTTTTTAAAATAATAAACCTGCTTTATCAATGAGAGTGGAACCACCACACTTGGATTCGAACATCATAGCAATAATGTACTATATGAAGAAGTAGAGCTGACACTAAAAAAACATAGATGCTAAAAGTAACTGAAATGTACCAATGCATGGCTCATGTCCATATCAAAGATGACACAAGTTTAAGTGATACGAGGCATCAATTCTCAAGACAGCTGATCTAGCCAGAGATACAAATACTTAAGGAAAATATATCATATATTATTATATGGATGTAAATGGGAGTACATTAATAGCTACTGATCCATATGTTTACTTTTCCATCTCTACAAAATTGTAATTAAAATTATATATAGAATGTAAATATAGAAACATATGTCTATATACATATGTGTTTATACATATACATACATACCTAAATATACACTCATACTTACATACATACACTTTAAGGACATCTTTAATGAAGGTATGAGAAAGGAATAGTTAGGTTTTCATAAATTGTATGTTATAGCAGACCATATCTTTAGAGTCATACAATTAGTCAAAAGGCTTAGAGAGTATAAAATCCCACTGTATTTATTGTTTGTTGATTATTAAAAAAGCATTTGAAACAAAATGCTACCATAGAGGCTTACCTGAGATAAGATGTGTCTCATATATGTGTCAAAATAAAATCATTCCTTGAAAGATGTAACAAAGATAGCTCTTTTTGGTGACCTATTGACTATTTTTAAGGGTTCTATGACACTAAATTTTTCTAAATAATTTTTATTCTATTTTAAAAAATTAATGGTATATTTTTCATTTAAATAATTTTATTTCCATATCTATCTATATATACATATATACACATATACTATATAAACATACATATACTCTCACATGCATACACATACTATATATGGATATATGGATAGATAGATAGATAGACAGACAGACAGACAGATAGATAGAGTCCTTCTCACATCCCCTACTCAGAGAATCATCCTCTGTATTAAGGGAAAAGACCCATTGATCACTAATACTGAATGAAGCACAAAACTGAGAGATTAAACCCTACAGAGCTGTTTGCCCCACCATGCAGAAAGTCTACCACAGGGTTCTGATGGAAAAGTGAGTTCCTAATTAATGTTCTTATTTGCAGATGACATGGCTTGGATTACACCAGCCACTAAAACATTGCAGAACCTCCTAAATAAAATCCATAATCACTAAAAAAGTTTGGTCTAAACTTATACTCAGGGAAAAAACAAACAAACTAGTGGATGACAAGTGTTTGTCATCAGGACTATGACATGCATTTGAACAGATAATATATAGGATTAATCTGTCTCTGTCTGCCCGTCTGTCTGTCAGTCTATCCATACACACACATATCCACATAACACACATATCCACATATATGAGCTGGACTAAGAATTGAACAAGAAGAAAAGACTAGGCTGGATTCTCTTTGGGAAATTGTGAAACTTTTTTTCTTTCTTTTAAAAAATGACATTAGATGACATTAGGTTTCATTCTGAAATAAAGGACTATATCCATACACATATCATATATGTATTTTAATGATGTTAGGGTTCTTCCTAAAATGTAGGACAATGTTTTAATGACATTTTTCACAGTGTCATGTGATTTTAAGCCATGGAATACCATAGGACAATTAGATGGCCCAGTGGATAGAGTACCAGGCATGGAATTAGGAGCACTCAACTTCCTGAGTTCAAATCTGGTCTCAGATACTTACTAATTGTGTGACCCTGGGCAAATAACTTAACCTGTTTGCTTCAATTCCTCATGTGTAAAATGAGCTGAAGAAGGAAATGGCAAACCACTCCAGTATCTTTGCCAAGAAAAACTCAAATGGGGTCATGAAAATTAAGGCATGACTAAAACAACTGAACAACATATCACACAGTCTCTGGAAAATTCAAACTGAGGGTCACCAGAACATTAATACAGAGGTACGTGGCAGTCTTGAGTAGGTTATAATATATTATCATTGAAGAATTTTGCAAGAGAAGTGGAATAAAGGATATTATTAGAAAAATGCATGATTAGAAGAGAAAGTAAGTTAATCATGTGTAAAAATAAGAATTAAGCAATAGATGTACTCTCTGATCTATTGATAACTCTGTATGTCAAGGTATTTTGAGAAGTCCCCTGAACATATTGGGTGGTCTATTGTGGAGGATTTATAAGAGGGCATAGGCCACAGTTGCATAGGAGGAGAAGGTATGTATGCGTTGGGCATAATCTGCCTTCTTGGTTCAAATACAACAAGGGCTGTACTAGTAAATTTTTACCAACCATAATTCTCAAAGATGTGTGCATGGCATATTTTTAAACTTAATTTGCATTATTAGCATCTTCTCTATCTTACCGTAAGTCTAGACAATCAACAAAACAATAAATCAAGCTCTGAGTTGTAGGATTTGCTTATTTCTGAAATATAAATGCTCACACTAAAAATTTAACAATCAGCACTTACAATCCAGTTTGAGCTAGCTTGTGGACATCCCTTCACAAAAATTACAACATAGATCTGTTGAAGTATTGAACAATTTATTATTTTTATTTTTGTATGTTTCCATCTCAGTTTCTTCCCTTGTTTGGATATCAGTACAATATTTGTCTTGTACAAGGGATTTATCAAGATGTCAACTCTCTTCTTAAAGAAATTATTCATGATATCTACCTATCTATCTATAGATATATACATATATCTATATATATGTATAGAGAGAGAGAATACATATATTCAAGATACATATGACTTCTGAATTGCTGAAAATATTTGACATCTTTTTTTAAATACTCAACTAATCCTAATTTTCTTTTTTCTTAAATTTAGCATTTTATTTTTCCCCCATTGCATATAAAAACAACATTCAACATTCATTTGCAAAATTGAGTTCCAAATTCTCTCTCTCCCCAACCCCCTCATTGAGAAGGCAAGCATTTTGATATAGGTTATACATGTGTAGTCATGCAAAACATATTTCCATATTAGACATGTTGTAAAAGAGAACACAGACCAAAGAAAAACCCCAAGAAAAACAAAGTAAAAAACGCAAAACAAAAATGCCTTTCCATCTGTATTCAGACTCCATCAGTTCTTCCTCTGGAGATGGTTAGTATTTTTCACAAGACCTTTAGAGTTGTCTTGGATCATTGCAGTGCTCAGAGTAGCTAAGTCATTCACAGTTCTTCATCTTACAATATTGTTGTTACTGTGTATAATGTTCTCCCAATTCTACTTGTTTCACTTTGCATCATTTCATGTAAGACTTTCTAGGTTTTTCTGGAGCATCTAGCTCATTATTTCTTATAGTATGGTAGTATTCCATCACAATTTTATGCCACAAATTCTTCAGCCATTTCCCAACTGATGAGTATCCCCTCAATTTCCAAATCTTTGCCACCAGAAAAGAGCTGCAACAAATATTTGGACAGAGTTCCAAATGAATCCTAATTTTATTACACACACACACACACACACACACACACACAAATGCAAACACTATTTATTTGTTTCATTGGTTGCTATGGCTATAGAATTCTTTACTTTGTGGTTAATCTAAAGGTCATAAGTCTCTTTGTACTTTGCTTGTCATCAGAAAGCAAACATCTTTGTTGGCAGAATCCTACTGGAAGCTAGCTTTCATCCCACTGATAGAATCTTTAAAAACCCATGGCCACCTCATGCCACAATGAGTCATCAGAGTGGTATTTTTGTGATAGTCTTCAGATTATAGTATTTCAAAATCACAGAAAGTCAGAACTAGAAACAAAAATCTAGAATGTAAAAAGGCAAAGTTAGAAGGTATCTTTTGGATCAAACTCCCTCATTTTATAGGTAAAGAAATTCAGACCAAAGGAGAGAAAGTGACTTATTTGAGGTTGCAGTACTATTGGTGGGAGAGATGGTAGAGGAAATTTGGGTTTCCTGACTTCTAGTCTAGTGTTCCATATTGATTTCCATCGAGAAAAAAAGTGATGAGAACAGATATTAACTCAAGGACTTTCCATATGATCTGTGTAATGAAGACTATATTTATAATAAAATCCCTATAAGAATGCAAGAACTAATCTATTGCCCTAGAGATTTGAGATTCAGGATAACAAAGCAGGGAATACAGGATATCACAAGGTTCAAATAGGGCATCTAGGTTCCCTGAGTCCAAATTGTTATAGATATGCTACAGTTGTGTCTAGACACAATTGAATGTTAGACTCTGGCAATTAGTGGATACCAATGCATCTGATTCTCCAGAGAAAAACCTGTTTTAGACCTACTGGATAACCTGATTTATGCTCAAAATGGTATTTAGAAGAATTCTTCGCCAATTCTAACTTTCATATACTTCAGTATTTAAGGATTTATAATTTATTTGCTGTGGCTTCTTATTTTGAAGGAGATTGTGAGACTAATATGACTTGGCAAATGGCCTTCAATTGTTGCTATGAATAAACGAAAATCATCATTGTTTAGACAACTAATGGTGAGTTCCTGTGAACTTGCTCTGGACCTTGGCCAAAAAAAAATATAACTGATCATATCAGTCCCATATTTGAGGAACTGACAGAGGTCCTCCAAATGGGTGATACCACCCCCTGGGAGCTACTGGAATAATCCAGGGGGTTGGTAGTACCATTTTGATGCAGGATGTTGAATAAAAATATGGGGGTGATGGAAACATAAAGAAAGAAGAACATTTTAAAAAAACATTCATATATATATATATATTTCATCTGTTGTGTAACAGGGTTAAAGTTATAGTGATTACTATAATTTTCCAAATAAACACACAAAATGCAAGTTATATATATATATCACTAATCAGTGATCAAGTCCACCAACTGATCTTAATAAGCAAGTGTTGGCAGGTGAGCATATCCTACATTGTCAGCAAGTCCAGCATGCATTGGCAGGAATATCTGCATGTAATAACTCATTTACAATACAATACTATATGGCTATATGATGCAATATTGTGTCATCAAAATTTCAGTGAGGAAAAATCCCCACAAGTTTACAATTAATTATTAAATTTAAGATGTGTTATTGAAAATGTATATATTTTTTAAATGATGTACATTTCAAAAAATGTTTAAGTATTAAATATTTCTGGGATCACTGAATAATTTTTTTGAAAAGGGGGGAGGGTAGAACAAATAAGTTTGGGAGCCTTTGATTTATTGGAATTTGAACTTTTCTGTAATAAACTTCAGGAATCCAAGGCCACTTCCACACCATTATGAGGCACTGGAGTAGGACTTTAGCAAAGCACCTATCAATATGCTATTAAAATGATACACACGTTAAAAGATCCCTGACACATTCCCTCCACATGAGCAGTACTGCTACTACAGGCCTTGCTGGTCTTTGACACTCCTTTCCATTAACTATTTTCCTCATTATTGATACCCAGTCCTTAATATGTTCCCTGCCTTTGAAAATTCCTGTAACTTAGAGCACTCCCCTATGTCTTACCTCTCCACACAGTTGTTGAGGGAATCCCAATAGATAATTCATTTCATCCTTTCTCCTTGACCACCTTGCTCCTGAAGCCTTCGCTTTTCTATCACAGAAATAGTTCAGCCAATGGAGAATGAACCACAAAGTTCTAGCCAGCTTATGAATGGTTCAAAGTACAGGGATTCCTAGGAGTACTTGAGATTGGTGTCACTTTTGCTCCATCTTTAGTTATCTCATAAACTAATGGGTCTCCGTCCAGAAACTTGCCTCATTACACATTCCTCATAATCCACTTAATCACAAGATCAAAGAATTAAAAGGTACCACTGAGACCACGTAATCCAATTTAGACCCAAACAAGAATTCATTCTACAGCATCCCCAACAAGTGGTGGTCCATTCTCTGCTTGGAGATATCCATTTCCAAAAAAAGACTTCCTCCAGAGGCAGCCTATTCCACTTTTATTAACCTCTAATTGTTACGAGGTTTTTCCTTACACCAAATCTTAACCTGCTTCTGAAACTCTTACTTAATACTTTTAATTCTCTTTGAGTCAAGCAGAACAAATCAAATCCCCATTTCACATGGAATATTTTTGTTCCCTAAGAAGAGAAAAATGTGAGGAACTCAAAGTAACTTTCCAGAATCAGAGAATTTTAGAGTTGGAAGGTTGTCAGTGGCCATTTGATCCAAACTACACACACAACAAAAGGAATTCCTACCATAATGTACCCAACAAGGAGTCACCTAGCCTTTATTGATGAGCTCCAATGAGGGAGAACACTCAATAACTAACCTAAGGTAGCCCTTTCAACTTTGGGATTGCTCTAATTGTTAGGATTTTGTTTTCTGATCTTCAGTCTATATTTGTTTCTTTCTAACTTCTGTCCTTTCTACCCAGTGCTCCTCATTCTGCCTTCTGATGTAAAATTCAATAAGAATAATTCATCTTGTACATGGTTGTCCTTCAAGTATTTGAAGAAAACCATTAAGTCTTGTCCTCTCCAGGCTAAATGTCCATAGTTCCTTCAATAATTCATTACGTGACATGAACTTAAGACTTTCCCATCCTGGCTGTTCTCTTCTGGATTCTCTACAATTTATTAATGTCCTTAATCTGTGGTTCCTCCAAACTGAACACAGATACCTAGGCCATAGTGCAGTGAAACTACCACTTCTTTATTTTTGGACACTATCCCTAGCCTAATGCAGTCCAAGACTGCATTAGATGTTTTAGCTACCACACCATCCCATTGACTCATATTGATCTTGTAGTCTACCAAAATCCTAAGATATAATTTTTCAAAAACCTACTTCCTATCCATTCCTTCTCTATTTTGTATTTGTGAAGTTTATTTTTTTAATCAAGTGAAAGACTACATTTATGCATGTTGAATTTATTTTATTATATCCCTTCACACACTCTAGCCTGTTAAGAACTTTTCAGATCCTTACTTGGTCATCCCTTGTATTAGTGACCATCCAAGTTTTTGTCATCCGCAAATTTGAAAAGCATATCATCTATGTCATTATATAAGTCATTGGCCAGAAAAAATGTTAAAAAGCAAAAGGTTAAGCAGAGATCCTTGGGATAATCCATTGGACATCTGCCAACTTGGCACTGAACTCAGACTTAAATGAACTATTACAGAGTAATATAATCAACAGCAAGAAAACAACTTAAATAACGGTCATGATAGTGCAAGTGGGGGAAGCATTGAGTAACCTCCAAACTTACTATTGCAATAGACAATATTGATTCCAGAGCATTGACAGTGAATTATACCTTCCTCATTGGCAGAAAAAATGATGCACTATAGGTGAAGTATGAGACATACATTTTCAGCTGCAGTCAATATGTTGTTTTGTTTCAATTAACTTTACTTATTTAATACAAATGAGAATTCTATTGCATGTCAAAGGAATCCCTAACAAATGGCGGTACTAAGTGGTGCTTGGGCTGGGACAGGTTGTTGGCCAATCAATAAGAACCGGAGTGAACTGGATTTAAAGCATGGTTTTAAGAAAGAAAATTAGCTAACAAACCCCAAGATATCTTGCTATGTTTCAGTCACTGAAATTTACATTCCTTTGGGCAGAGTACCCATAGGTAAGGCCATGGTACCCTATATGAACAGAGGGAAGGGAAGAGAAGAGAAAGGAAGGAAAAGAGAAAGGAAGGAAAGAAAAGGAAAGGAGGAAGGAAATAAGGAAGGATAGAAGGAAGGAAGGAGGGAGGGAGGAAGGAAGGAAGGAAGGAGGGAGGGAGGAAAGGAGGAAGGAAGGAATGAAAGAAGGAAGGAAGGAAGGAAGGAAGGAAGGACGGACCTGAGTTGCCCAACTGGACCTGGCCAGTTAGGTCCCAAGTGGAACAGTTCAGACAACTCAGAGGTTGTTGTTTGTCCTTCATTTTTGAAAAGGACCATGACATCAGGAAGATGATGCCATGACTTGCAAATGAATTGGATTTAATTGAGGGAAGGCTGTGCAAGGTCACCAACCTCGCTTTCTTCTCTGGAGCTATCTGGATCCAATGGCAAGATATAGATCAGGAAGACTGGAGATGGCCCACAGACACTTGATACCCAGTAGGAAGAGTGGAGGGTGATGCCCAGCAGGTAACTAGGAAGACGTGATACACATCTGAGTAGCAGTAGAAAGCAATGCCTAGCAGGGAGCAGGTCAAGCTGAGGTCAGCACAATGACATCATGAGGAGAAATCACCAGTTGTTCAGACATGTGAGTTGTTCCTCTATGTTTGTCTTGACCAAATGTACTCCCTAAGTGTCTATGCTTCATGAGTGCTTCCTAGGCACTCAGCATAATCGGATTATATGTGTATCTATGTGGAAGTGGTTTCAAAGTAAGGAGTATTGAGAAGTTATCTTGTTCTTTACTATTGTAGGATTGCATTGAGTATAGCCACTTTTAAAATCCTATCCTTTGGTTGATTAGTAAAATGAAATGCAATGGGAGGAGTTCATGAGCAGCAGTTTAGAGAATAGGTCACTAATCCCATGGGATCACTCACCATCTTCCACTAAGGAGATCAAGTTCTCAGGTATACATGGATTGGTCTCATCTAAAAAGAGGAGCCAGGTTCTTTTTTATTCTGTCTGGAACTTTGTGCCCCCTCATAAGTGCTCCAGGGAAAATCACTCATTACTTAGGTTCAGCTTATGTTTGGGGTCTCTACAAAAGAGAATAGAAAGGGGCTTAATGTAACAGTAGATAAAGTAGGTACAGGGAGTATTTTAATTTCTTTCACATGAGAGTAATGCTCAAAAAAAATAAGATGCATAAGGATACACTGACAAAGACATAAAACATGAAATAGTAACCTGTAACTTGCATTATATTCCCAGAAAGTTGATGCTGAAAATACGAAAACATGAAACATTTTGTGAAACTATTGAACAATCATTACATCTTTATCTTGTCTCTGTATTTAATGAGTAAACACCCTTCTAGCTATCCAGGGCATGGCTAAGATTCATCCCTCTCTTAGTGACCATCTTCCCCCAGAAGGTTATAGTTGCAGAAACTGCTCCTGCTGCCAATCAGCTCTAACTAAGGACCCTAGGAATTTTTAATATGTCTCCAAGGCTGGAAATGCCTATCTCAGGATTCCTGTTCCATCACCTATGGAGAGGGGGAAAAATACACACAAAGCAAAAGAGATAGCCAAGGCCTTAAGATCCTATTTCATGCTCATCTAGTCACTGTTGCTCTGTGTAAACACCCACCTTAACTGCAAAGGAAGGAGGAGGGGAGCTTATTCCTCTATGTCACAGAAAATCCAAGAGAGATATTCATATAGTCCCCATGTGTTCAACAGATAAGGAGAGAGAGGACATGAAGAGGTTGAAGTAATCCCTCCCTTTAAAGACTGTTGATGGGGTGGCTCTCCCTGGCTCAGTTGCTTGTCTTCTTTGATGTATCTTCTTTCTCTGCCACCATCATGGGTTCTAGGAAATTGCTTCACTATCCCTCCATCCTTTTGTGTTCATCTCATTTCTTTCCCTCCTGCCATAGCCAGAGTTACCTCAGTTCAGCTTCATTGTACTCTCCATATCAGAACTGGATCAAATGATGGCTAAAGATCTTTCTAGTGCTAATGGTCTATATATCTAGCATGTGAGACAGTGACATGTTTCTCAAAAATTTGTTTTTAGCAACGTTGGGAATGGAGACATAATCATGAAAAGAGAGGCCTCAATCCTCTGATGGCTGTTTCTACTAAAGTACTCAATATTGCCTC
Source organism: Petaurus breviceps papuanus (assembly GCF_028583685.1). Classification (NCBI taxonomy): domain Eukaryota; kingdom Metazoa; phylum Chordata; class Mammalia; order Diprotodontia; family Petauridae; genus Petaurus; species Petaurus breviceps. Next base: position 28,399,254 of record NW_027186372.1, on the reverse strand, counting down.
TTGCTTAAATTTGAATTTTCATTTAGCCTTGTAATTTGCTGTCAAGGGAGACTTAACTGGGACCTGGTAATAGTAAAATGAAGGGATTTTTTTGTTTGTTTTTGTTTTCTTTTCAGTTCTTCCCTGTCATTGCATATATGTGAACTTGAGCAAGTCACTTATCCATCTATGTAATGAGTGGGTGGAGCTAAAGGATCTCTATTGACGGGTCCAGTTCTACCATTCTGAGTAATGGAAGCTTTTATGAAGTTAGAAAAGGGAGATTGCTGGGCCAGTTCGAAGCACAGGGTATGTGGTGAGAAAAGGAGGAATTCAGAGACATTCCTAAAGGGAATAATGGGACTCCATTAAAGAGATCAGGGAGGAACCTCTTATCAGGGGATGTAATTGAAGCAGGAGAGTGGCAGTAAGTTAAAGAGTCAACACAGTTTATTTATGGAAATGGACAGAAGGGAAGTAACTGGTGACAAAACTGAGAGATAAGCTGAAAATAAATGTAAAAAGAGTTGGCATATTGACTGGGTGACCTTAAAATTTAATTCCCTAAAATTTAATTTTGTTCAAAGACACATATTAAATATGGAAAGGATGTCGCTGCTTTAGAGTCATGTAATATTTGGAACAATGTCCTTGTAACAATCAGATCATTCATTCAATGGCAGCTCTAAAAAGAAATGTTTGTCCTCTTTCTCTTTTTCTCCTCTCCTTTGTGTCAAGATATATTGCAGTAACTACCTTTAATCTTTGCAAAGGTGAGACCCTTTCAATATAGGGGGAAGCTATAATTTTTGGGTGGGTAAATTGCATTTTATTGCAATGACTCCATAATTATTTTCCTTTAGGTCAGCATTTCCTTGCAGAGAGAAAGGTCTGCATTGCCACACTCACTTCCAGGCAGTTGTTTGTTTTTTTGCTGAGTACACAGTTGTCTATTGAGCACTTCTCTCCAAGAAGAGGTTGTCAGGTTGCAACCTTACATTTACTATCATGATGGCCTCCTGGGGTGACCCAGTGACATCAGAGCCAATGTGCTAAGTAGCATTAAGCACTTTGTAGGCTATGCTTAAGTTAGAACATGATCTTTGTGCCTAAAGACTTTTATCCTCTTGGATATGTAAGGATCAGACATATTCCAACCAAAAAGGAGTTTAGAGATCATTTGGTCCTAATCCTTGCAGAAGAGAAAGTTGAGGTCCAAGTGACTTGTCCAAGGTCACACAGGTGTCAGAGCCAGGGTTCAAACCCAGGTCCTCTGACTCCAAATCTAGTTCTCTTTCTATTATAGTATGGTCCCTGTTTATTCAATATTTTATTTTATTATAATATGATCAAAGACTTAAGGATGGAAGGAATATCTTAGAGGTTATTGAATCCAAGTCCATCGTTTTAGAGATGAAGAACTTGAATCTCAAAGTAATCAAATGCCAGGTTCATACAGATAGTGAGTGTCTGAGGTGGGATTTGAATCCAAAATTTCCTGACTTCAAATCTAATGTCCTATCAACTAAGCCATGTTGTCTCTCCTATTTTACTTTATTTTTTCCCATAAATTACCTATGTACAATCCATTTTATGACAGCTTATGAAGTGGCACCATCAAAGGAAAAGGAAACTGGATTTGGAGTCAAGTTCCTATCTCTGTCACTTATTAGCTATGGGATCTCTGGTAAGTCGGTTTTCCACATCAGGTTTTTCCCACTTTTCCACAACAAGTTTTACAGAACAAATCCTTTTTATAAAGGGGATTTGTTCTGTGAAGTTTAGATTCCAGCAAAGGGCTGCACTTGGGGACCTAGAGGGCCACAGGTTCCCCACCCCTGGATTAGATGATATCTAGGGTCCCTATCAGCTCTAATAGCTTGGGACAAAATTCACTGGAAGATAAAGGAGAGTTTGCAAATGGGTGGGTGGGGGTGCTATTGAAAGTTATTTTGACTCAGTGACCCATTGTTCCCAGCCTGGCTTGTAGCTTTTTCTATTACCTACTCTTTTTCATGCACCCCTACCTAGCACACCTACCTATGACATTTATACCTTGTTGACTCAAAACAATATCACAAATCCATTAGACATGCATTGCAACTGGATTTATTACAAAAGAAAGGCACATGAATGTTGGGACTCCCTAAATCAAGGGGCCCAGTGGTACCAGGAAAAGCCTTGGTATATAACAACCCCTACCTTCGAATTGTCACCTACTTCACTACCTGGAGGAGGAACTGAGATGCAAGGGCCCAACCTCTTTTGCTGATGAGCACCTATCTGAATTGTCTTTATCTCATTAGGAGAGTTATCAAGAAAAGCTGACTCCTCCTTGAAAGCCTTTACTGATCTCTACTGATCAGCCCTTCAACAGCTACCTTGACATACATATAAACTCCTTTCAATTCTTTTTCCTGAGTTTTGCCTCCTTAAACCACCTGAAAACCCAAAAGAAGAATCTTCCTTTCCACCAGAAGCATTGGCTCAGTTAATAGGATTAGACTTCCTGGAAAAGACAGACTTTAAGGCAATTGATAAAATAAACTAATTATACCCCTGATAAGGAATATGTACAGATTTTGTCTTCTGATGCTTCATCAGCCCCACCTGGTTGTTTTTAGTCTTGCTTTTAAGTTGATTTGCATGGTAAGGGGTGGGGGGAATGGAGCATTTCAGGGGTTAAAGAGAATCTCTTCTCCTCCCATGTCCACCCAGCTCCTTTCCAGCTTTGCTAAGTGGAGTCCCTAAGAGGATTTGAACTATGCTTAGCTAGCAAAGTAAAGGCATGGTAATAATTAAAAGCCTGAGTCAGAAAAGAGTTTAGATTGAGAGACCCCTAAAGAGTAGGAGAAAAACAAAGAGAATTCTTTAAGCCTTGAAGTCTTGTCTTTTTAAACTTCTAGGGTGAGAAGATTTTTTTTTTGACCTGAATGACAATCCTTATAATGCAAAGCAACTCAGGAGCTAAATTAAAAAGGTTCTGTAGGTCTGATGGAGTTGGTAATTTCTTCCTTGCTTCATACCAACAACCAAAATCTAGGTACCTTGCCCTAGTTTAAAATGTACTTCCTCCAACATCAGCTACATTCATTGAAAGAAAAAAAAAAGAAGCATTTATTAAGCATTCACCACATGCCTAGCACTGTGCTAAATTCTGGGAATATAAATAGAAAAGCAAGACAATCTCCACTATCCAGGAGTTTAGATCTCTAATTAGAGAAGATAACATACTTCAGCTCAAGGATGGATGGAAAAGCCCAAGAATCCTGAGTTAATCTTGAGGTCCAAGGTAAAGGTCTACATGGGGTGTTTACACCATAGGAGAGACCTTCTCTCATTGGGAAGGAGACAGTGGATCTAAGGGTCAGAGAGGATTATGGGTTCAGTTTGGCTAGGATGAGAGGTTTGATGTCAAGTCATAAGAGGAAAACAGAACAGGCCAATAACAGGAACTTTGGGGATGTGCTTTGGGGAATTTAAGGAGAACTGAAGTTCCTCTGGGTGATGGTTCTGACTTTGGCTTTCTAGGCTCTTCTGACTAGGGTGTCAGATGGCTTTCTTGCGGAAGTTGCAAGTGATACTTTAGGGAGAAGCAGCTAAATACAAGGGGTTGATTCAGAGTGGTCTTTTCTAATAAGAAGACTTAAATTTGAGTCCTAGCTTTGATCATTATTAGTTGTGTGACTCTGAGAATGTCACTTAAGTTATAGGAACCTCAGTCCCTAAGATTTTATATGTTAAATGAACATAATACCTATATTATTTACCTTAAAAGGTAGCTCTTAGGGTCAACTGAGATACTGTATCTAAAGTGATTAGTAATGGTAAGGTAATTATAATAATAAAATATACAAATACATCAGATGTTTAGCTTACACTACATAATTCAGTCAGGGGTCCCTCAGTAAATCTTGAAGGGGATAGAAGTTTCTGTTATTAGGATGGCAATAAGTGATGAAGTCACACTTCATGGATAGAGTGTTGGGTGTAAAGTGAGAAAGATCTGGGTTTAAATCTGACTGTCGATATGAGCTGTGGCATCTTATAAGCCACTTATCTCTCTGAGCTTTAGGTATCTTTCTAAGAACATCAAGCGTAAAAGGGTTATGATCTGCATTGGAATTTACATGCTAAATTTCCCTCTCCCCTCTCAATAGAATGTAAGTTCTTAGTATATGAGGGACTTATTAAAATTATTTTTAATATACCCCCAGGATCTAGCATAGTACCCTACCTTCTACAGGAAGATTTTCCTTGCCCCCTTTATTCTATTGCTTTCCTTCTGTTGACTATTCAATTTATCTTATATGTAGATGGTTTGTACACAGTTATTTACTTGTCTCCCCCATTAGATGGTGAGCTCTTTGAGGGCAGAGATTGTCTTTTGCTTCTTTTTGTGTCTTCAGCACTTAGTAGGGTGCCTAACACATAGTAGGCACTTAAAAAATTCTAGTTGACTGACAGTCTTGAATGTTATTATTATTATTATTATTAAACTTTTGTTGGATTAGACCAGATTGGATAGAATTTCTGCACCAAGGAAATCATAGGATAATAGTGCTAGCATTTTCTTCCTCACAGGATTGGGAAGGGTGAGCAGGGCAGAAAAGGGAATACGCATTTATTACCTGCCTACTAAGTGCTAGGCATTATGCTAAAGGCTTTATACATATCTCCTTTGAGGGTTGCTGTGAGAAAAGCATTTTATAAAATCTTCAAGGACTATAGACATGTGAGTCATCATTATTTAGCACGTCTGCCGGCTTGTTTTCCCCTACCTTTCATTCTCTGGGCTTGGTGGCCTGAGAGGTCTTAACTACCCACAGCCCTTCTCTACTCCTGGTGTTTTTTAACTTGTCTTTGTTTGGAAGGAAATTTAAAGTTCCAAGGTCTCTCCTTCCCTGATGTCTCTCAGGCCCACAAGATTTATTCAGTTTTTATAAGGGTTTTTCCTACTATTATCCATCAGGAAATATATTAGAAGGGTTAAAATAAAAAAAAAAAAGGCAAAGTTACAAAATTTAAGAGCTAAACCTAACCTTCTCTATATTTACTGGGGAGCCGGGGGACAGAATGAAGTCTTGATGTTTCATAGCTCCCTGCTATGGACTGATCCCTTCTTTCTTGTATTTCTTCTCCCTGGAACCAAAGAGCTCCAATTCTGAGCTGAATGTTCATCTAGGTTCCTAGCCTCATAATCTGGGATAGATTCAGTTTGACTAAGCTGCTTGGTTTTGATTTCTTCTTTTTTTTTTCCTTAGCCCTTCTATAATCTGTTTCCAAATCTAATCTCTAGTGATAGATCTCATTGTATAAAACCAATCATGGACAGATCTCCTGAGCATTGCTGCTATGAATTACTTTGAGGATAGAATCACATAGTATAGTGAATTCTCTATTTATTCAGCAATAAAGTAAAGCAAAACCTTCAAGAAACTAAAACACAACATTCACAACAACATTATATAACAACTTATTACTACAATGGCCACATAGTCTTAGACAAAACATATCATTCAGTAAGTCACAATCTCCTTAATCAATATAGAGTACCCAAGTCAAGTCTTCTTTCATCTTGACTACAGTCTAGCTTCCAATCATCCTTAAGGGGTAATGGAAAGTACAAAGACAATCCATCCCTAGGTCACAGTAAGTTACAATATTGTCAATCAACACTGAGGACCCAAGTAAAGTTCTCTTCTCATCTTAACTTGAGGCTGACTTCCAAACCCCATGGCTCCTCTTCCATACTCGCAGTTCTTGCCTGAATTCACCTGACCATTGCCTGGATTCACAGGTAGGCAGGTCTCACTCCTGTTTCATATTGTAACTCACAGGGACAGCTCCACTCCAAGTTCTTCACAGTTTCTGTTTCTAGGAAAACAAAGTTCAACAGTGCTACCAAAATATTTAATCACATCCCCAGCCCAATCAAGTCAATTCACTTTCTGTCTGAGAAATCAACACAAATCAACAGAGTGCTTCTGTCTGACAAAGTAACACGAATCAGCAGACAGAATGCTTCTGTCTGACAAAGTAACACAATTCAACAGACAGAATGCTTCTGCCTGACAAAGCAATGCCAATACAGAACAACAGAAATAACAACAGACAGAGTGCTGACATCACAAACACTCTCTCTCTTAGCTCTGCTTGGTCCTTGTTCAAGCTTTTATCTGCTCTGCTCTTTCCTGTTCCACTCCTCTTGTTCTGCCCTTCCTGTTTCACTCTTTCAGCAAGCTCTTGCCACTGTGAGCTCTATGTGATGACCTTAGGACTATTAAGGCCAGGGAAGGTCTCCAAACTCCCTTAGGCTTATTAAGGGCAACACAATGTATACTGTTTCCAACAAAGATTTAACACAATCAAAGGTGAGGTTCAAAGGCACTTGATTAGCTGAAATAAGGAACAAAGTACTACTTTGTTTGCCATTACACATTACTTGGAAAAATCACTTCTTATTGGAATGATTCAGAGGCAAAATGTTTCAAAGTTTAAAAGGGACCTCCCTAGTCAGCTAGCATTGATTCTCTGATGCTTGGAGAATCACTTAACTTTCCTACACCTTAGTTTGCTCATATGAAAAATTAAGGGATTGGATTGGATGACCTCTGAGGTATCCTCCAGTTCTACATCTAAGATACTATGATCCATATGCAAAAAAATAATTTATTCTACTCAGTAAGCTGTCAATGAGAAGGGGGTTCAAAGACCTTAAATGAGGGCAAACCCACTCATTCCCAAAGGCAAACTGTCCTAGTTTTGGAGAACACTAGTTTCCTTGTATCAAACCTTACCTAAAACATCCTACGTGCAACTTCCAACCATTATTTCTGGTTCTTCCCTCTGGGCCAAATAGAGTGAGCTTGCTCTTCTAGGAAATTGTCCTTAAAAATACTTGTAGGCAACTAACATGTCTTGCTCATGATTCCTCCTATGGATTTCAGATGATTTCACAAGATTTGCTTCTTTCCTATTTCCTGGAAATCTCCATGGTTACCATTGCTTGGAAATTCTGTCAGATATGGCTGAAGGGGCACTGAATTTGCTTTTTGTGTATTCATTTGTATATTATTATTTATATATTTTGTATTTACTTATATGTGTACTTGTTTGCCCCATCAAAATGTAAATACTTTGAAGTTAGGGACATTTTCATTTTTGTCTTTGTAATATCAAGGTACTGGCACATAGTAAAAGTTTAATAAATAAATATTTATTGATCAATTAGCGGATTGGTGTCAGATTCCAAATTTTGCCTTTTATTAGCCATGTGATTTAGGACGACTCACTTCCAGTCTCTGAGTCTCAGTTCATCCATAAAGATTAGATAGATAGATAGATAGATAGATAGATAGATAGATAGATAGATAGATAGGTAGACAGACAGACAGACAGACAGACAGACAGACAGACAGATAGATAGATAGATAGATAGATAGATAGACCCCTCCCACTTCCATCCCCCAGTGGCAGAAATCATAGCATCATATAGAGGATTTACAGAACAGGTTGATAGAGAGTGGGTAGGTTATTATTTTTACCTCTCCAGGGATTAATTACTTCAAGAAGATCACAGATTAGTCAAAGTAATATTTGCATTCACCCTCTCCCAGGATTGCTGTGTTGTTGTTTTTTAACCTTAGAAAAATCCCTATTTCTTCCAGGATCAAATATCAACTTCTCTTTTTGACTTTTATAGTCTTTCATAACCTGGTGTTACCAACCTTTTTTGTCTTCTTATATCACAAGATGGGTGCCAGGATCAATGGTAAGGCTCTGGAGATATGAAGAAAGACAAAAAATAGTACTTGCCTTCAAGGAACTCACAGTTTTAGAGGGGAGAGACATCATGCAAGTGACTATGTGGAAAAAAATATGTATTCAGAACAAATTGTGGGCAGCCTCATAGGGAAGGCATTAAGATTAGGGGACTGGGAAAAGCTTCTTGCAGAAGGTGGGACTTTAGTTGAGAATTCACCTCTTATCATGTACCCCCTAAATCCAGTGGCACTGGTCTTGTAGTTCCTTGAATAGGAAATTTCATCTTTCTACTCTAAGTGTTTTGGCTGGCTGTTCCCCTTGTCTGAAATGTTCTCCCTTATTGTCTCTGTCTCCTACTTTCCTTCAATTCACAGCTCAAGTTCCACCTTCTGCAAGAAACCTTTCTTAGTCTCCATTATCTCAGTGTCTTTCTTCTGAGACAACCCCAGTTAATTATGAATGCATCTTCTTTATTTTGCATAATGTCCTCCCAGTAAGACTGAGTTCCTTGAGGGCAGGGACTGTTTTTTTCCCCCTGTCTTTCTTTGCATTCCCAGAACTTAGCACAGTGCCTGGAACATAGTAGGCACTTAATAAATTCCAGTTAACTGACTGAAGCCTATAATTTGGAAATGTTATTTTTTTGTTTGCCTCTTGAAGGAGAACTTATGTGATCTTCCTCCATTCAGTTGTTTCTTGTTTCACCTATAATAATGATACCTATGTAGGTGTAATTCGGTTCTTCCACCAATATATCACTTCATTATTTACTGCACAGTTATCAGATTAAGATCATTAATGCTTTAAGTTTTGTAGACAGTTTAATGATTAGATGTTTCTTATAATCTCTTGCCCCATTTTACATAACTGTTGCTGTGGTGGGGAAGTGAGTAGGACCAAGGGATGTTTTTTCATTTATTTCTGTTTCATGAGACATCATGGTCAAATAATTCAATAATTCATAATTCAATACCAGCTTCCTAGAGCTGGGATCCTCTTTATTACCCTTCGTTGGTTTTGAAATAGTAGATTCTGGGAATATATTTGGAATCTTCAGCTGCTTAGAACTCAACTAGAACTCTACTAGAATTCTTACTGGATTGCCTTCATCTTATGATGGGTTAGACTTTGGTGGATCATCAGATTCTTAACTATAGCCAAGTAACCTGGGCTTTACCACAGAGAATTTTTTTCTCTTAAAATATATATTCATGAAAAGAGTGTTATGAGGTGGAGCCAATGACTGAATAAAGACAGTGACTCACCTGAGCTCTCCTCCAAACCCCTCCAAATACCTTTATATAATGACTCTAAATCAATTCTAGGGTGAGAGATCCCACAAAAAATGGAGTCAAACAATTTTCCAGTCCAAGGCAACTTAGAAGATCAACAGAAAGGGTCTTTTGCACCAGGGTAAGAGGAGCACAGTATAGCACAGACCTCGGCCAGTGAAGACTAGGCGCCCCTGCAAACCAGGAATAAGCCTCTAGAATACTGAATCAATGGCAGCAGTGGTGGTTTCCAGACCTCTCAGTCCACAGACAGTAAGGGGATCAGACAACAGGTCAGAAGGAGATTTACAGGGGTCCCTTTGCTGACACCAGGGATAGGACTTTGTTGCATTGCTTATATTTCAATTTTTGAATAGTAGGATAAATGGGAAAAATATGATGGAGGGAAATACATAGTTGGTAATCATTACTGTGAAAAAAATGTTTCTAGTGAATTTTTCTGATAAAGACTTCATTTCTCAAAAACATGAGTCAAATTTATAGAATAAGAACCATTCCTCAATTGATAAATGGTCAAAGGATATTAACAAGCAGTTTTAAGACAAAGTAATCAGGGTTATCTATAGTCATATGAAAAAATGCTCTAAATAACTATTGATGATAGAAATGCAAAGTAAAACAACTCTGAGCTACTACTTCACACCTGCCAGATTGGTTAATATGAAAGAAAAGGAAAATTACAAATGTTGGAGGGGATGTGGGAAAATTAAAACATGTATGTACTATTAGTAAAGTTGGAATAACAATTTGGAACTCTGCCCAAAGGGATATCAAACCATACATAACGTTTGACCAAGCAATACCACTACTGGGTATGTATGTACCCTCAAGAGATAAAAAAAAAAAAAAAGAAAAAAGAAAAGAACCCATGTATATAAAAATATTTATAGCACCTCTTTTAGTGGTGGCAAAAAAAATTGGACATTGAGAGGATGTCTATCAGTTGGAAAATGGCTGAACAAGTTATTGCATCTAATTGTGATGGAATACTATTGTGCTTTAAGAAATGATGACCAGCATGTTCTCAGAAAAACACAGAAAAACTTACATGAACTGATGCAATGTGAAATGATCACAATCAGGAAAACATTGTGCACAGTAACAGCAATGGTGCATGATGATTTACTATGAATAACCACTATTCTCAGAAATATAATGATCTAAGGACAGTTCTATAGGACTTAGGATTGATCAAAGGTGCTGTCCATCTCCAGAGAAAGAACTGGTAGAGCCTGAATGCACATCAAGGATACTCTTTCTTCACTTCCTTTCTTTTTCTTCTTTTTGTGGCTTGTGTTTTCTCTCATGGAATGACTTACATGGAAATGTGTTTGCATGATTACACATGTAAAACCTATCTCAGATTGCTTTATCGATGAGGTGGGAGGGAGGGAGAGAATATAGAACTCAAAATTTGAAAAAAAAGAATGTTAAAATTGTTTTTACATTTAACTGGGAAAAATATTAAATAAAACTTTAAAAGACATATTCATGTCTTTGGTTTTTACATTACTGCTGTTTCCCATTTACATTTCATCACTTCCCATTTCCTACACTCAAAGAATGAATCTTTTCAACAAAAAATAAATTAATAAAAGGAAAACATTTCAGCAAAGCATATATCAACATACTGAGTTGGACAGTTGGGCAGTAAGTTAAATGTTTCACTCTTCAAAGAAGGAAGGGGACATATTCAAATATCTCTTCTTTGAGGCCAGTCTTGGTCATCATGTTCAGCCATGCATTCTCCTTTGATGATCCTCTGGTTCAGTGTCCCTATATCTCATAACTCTCCATCAGATTAATATAGTGGGCCTCTGCATTATTATTTTTACCCTCTCACTTGAACTCTAGGTCACCACATCCAGGTTGAGTGAGGTAACTACTACTATTTCTTCTCTAGCCACAATACTCTGCACTTACTGCCTCCTCTGAGGGGTGAAGGTCAACTACAAAAGAGCACAAGCCAGATTTTCTTTTCTCTTTTAACTATACCTGGTAGGCAACTTCATTAATCAGAGGCTATAGCAGCAACAAGCGTCCTCAGGGTGGCTGCCCATACAGGTTCTTGGATCTGCTTTGTTAAAGGAAAGCAACTCAAAATGGGTTAACAAGCTTACTTTAATCAGTCAAACATATATCGTTTACCTCGTTCAGGGGAAAAAGGTCAGCACCCTGAACTTCAAAGTATACAGGCAGAAGTATCAAGACAGAAACAAATAAAGTAGTCAGCTTTCCAAACTGTCCAACCATTACATCCATACCAAATCAACATCTGGGTTTCAGCATCTGGGTTTTTCAAAGCCGGGGGGCTCTGGACAACAGCTGCCCAGAATCCATATCAAATCACAGAACACTTCTCAAAGTGAGCCCCAAAACAAAGCCTCACATCAGGGCTTATATAGCCTTCTCCTGGCTCAGAGAATGTACCATGTTTCCCCGATAATAAGACACTGTCTTATTATTTTTTTTTCGACAGAAAAACACCAGAGGGCTTATTTTCAGGGGAGAGCTTATTTTAATGAACATTGACAGCAATTTTAATAAACAGGTAAATGTGAACAAAAAAATGTACCTTTATTCAATAAGCAAATCACTGGGGAAGAACAGGATGACACGCTCACTGCTGCAGCTCTGATTGGATGCAGCTCGGAGTGCGGCATGCATTTCACCAGGGTGGGGACGGTGCATACAGAGGGTACCATAATGTAGCATGTAGTGCAGGGGATCACCTTCACTATAGTAGCAATCTCAATAGGGCTTATTTTCGGGGGAGGGCTTATTTTAGAGGAATCTTACACAGTAAGGGGAGGGTTTATTTTCGGGATAGGTCTTATTATCGGGGAAACACGGTAACAACCTTTTGGACCCACTGGCCAATCAAAAAGTATCTACTGAAAAACAAGCCTCCCACCTCAGGCTCCAGGTGCATTTTAGCCTAGGGGCAGGAAAGATCTTTAAATTTACATTTCCATTATAGAGGCTAACAAAAAAGCCACCTCAAAATAAGATTTGGTAAAGAATTCTAAAGCAAAGTAGAAAGTTCATCATTGAGAAAATAGAAAACTACTTATTGCTGCATAAGCATCAAAAGCTTTTGCATGTCAATACAGTTTTAATAAGAAGGCAAATCATCAGTTGGGGGAAAATATTTGCATCAAATACCTCTGATAAAAGTCTGAGATCCAAGATGCATAAAAAATTGACACACATAAAAAACCAAGGGCAATTCCCCAATAGATAGTGGTCAAATGATATGAACAATTTTCAATGGAAGAATTGCAGATGCCGATCAATCATATTAAAGATTTCTCTAAATCACTAATAATAAAGGAACACAAATTCCTCACACTCAGAAAATTGACAAATACAATAAAAGACAGAAATCATCAATGTCTGAAAGCTATCAGGAAGACAGGCTTACCAAAACACTCCTAACCTTGAGGGATCTCTACTGGGACCACAGAATTTTGGGTACCATACCCACTGCCTATTCTATACCCAGGCATGTGATTTAGATTGGGTTCAGTCTTGGTTGAACTTGGCTCTAATTAGAAGGGTTAGCCTCCATTTTCACACTCATTTAGCTTGTTAAATCCCATACTTGATTCTTAAGGGACAATTTTAACTTTCATTTTATTTAAGGCCTTCACAAAAAGAGAAGAATAAAAAAAATCATGTACCTTGTACAAAATGAATCAGGTATGGAATAGGTAATTTATTCTTACATAAAAAGGAAGGCAAAACAAACAAACTAAAAAGACTCACAAGTACAAATTACCAGAATAGGATTCAGTAATTTATTTTATAACTAGCATCACAATCTGCAAGAAGGCAAATATTCAAGCCTCATTAGAATCAAGCAATAGGCAGAATCACTAATTGGGCTTTTTACATTTCACCTCAGCACTATAATGTCAAAGCCATTCTTGGTACAAATCTGCTAGGGGAATGACCAGGCCTGAGCCAAACCTTCTGATTGTGGATGTCCTTTCTGTCTCCTCCTGCAGAACTAGCTGATTTAGTTATTGGACCATGAACCTCCAGACTTTGCAGACTCATGAGTTTGTCCCTAATCTTGGATACATACACCTCAAGAAATCTGTTCAATGACTGATATAAGGAAGGGAACATAAAGTGAACAAGGTAATCAGGGATCTATGACAGAGTCACTGTAGCTGAATCTTTATGAGTTGAGGGGTGTGGCATGGGGGGAGGGGGAGATGAGTACTGCCAATACTTCAATCCCTTTACATAGTAGAGTTATGGCTAAGGCTATAGGGTAGTTTTGCATAGGATAGTTAAAGCCAAGAGAGTGATGAAAGGGCAGGATGCTTTCTTTTGTGTAGCAACTGAGTCATCAACTCTTCCAGCTTCATATACAATAAAGATATTCCTTCACCAGTGTATCTCAGCAATGAGTCGCACATGGTTGAAAACAATCCATACACAGCTTTCATGTGGTCACTTGGAATCTTGAATGGTGACTGAGCATATTTGATTGGGGTAAGAGAGACGGGTAGAAGTGTGAGTTATCCAAGCATTTCAGAAATTATGCAAGAAATATCACTAAACTTTTAATGCAGAATAAGATCATAGACTTAGAACTAGATGGGATCTTGGAGATCCCTTTATCCAATTCCTTAATTACATAGATGAGGAAGCTAAGTTACATAAAGGTTAAGTGACTCACCTGTCACACAACTAATAAGTACTTGAGGTAGATTGTTTATCCATGTCTTCCTATTCTAAATTCAGAGAATGACCTATATATTACACCATAGAGATCAAGAGGAAAGAAAAATTCCATATCATAAAAATTGAAATAACATGTTTTTTTTTTTAGCAGCAAAAACTCTAGATACAAAATAGGTAATGGACAAATCAGGATATGTGAATATAATGAACTGTTATTATGTTGTAAGAAATAATCACTATGTGGAACTCAGAGAAACTTGGAAAAGACTTATATGAATTGATGCTGACAGAAATAAGCAGTGCCAGGAAAACAATACACACAATGATTAAGTATCACATGTGAAAAGTATGGCTCAAACTGAAAGATACATAATTGCAATGACCAATCTTTACTGTGAAGAAGAGTTGAAGCAATGCACCTCTGTCTTTTCTTTGGAGAGGTATGGGGCCATGCATGCATGGTGTTATGTGTACTTTTAGAAAGTCACCATGCTTCTTGGCTTTGTAGACAAAACATATTTTCTTATTTCCATGACCTGTGTCCCAAAGTGACCAACGTTTTGGACTCACTTGGACTAATTTCAGTATTGGGAGCTACTTTAAAAGAAAAATACATCTTTAGCTTATGTCCCCTCCCAGAATTTACTTTGAGAAATCTCTATAGATCATGTCTCATTCTTGAAGTCATGCTAGCAAAAGGGTCCCCAAATCCTGTAAACACACTCAAGTTAACAAATGCATATTGTATATAAAAAGCTCTTATTTTACTCTGTAAAAATGTAAAAGACTTTGGAAGCCTATAAACAAATATAAAAAACAGATTAAAGTTCTTGCAATAGTCCATAATTGTCACACCATTTTCTTCCTTTCTCACAAGTCATATTTTTCCATAATGTCCTAAAATCTTTCAGACTCAGCATTGTTCTGCAATTGGACTTTCTTCAGAAGTCAACTGAGCTTGAGACTGCCTCCCACCCATATTCTGGTGAGTCTCTGTTTTCATGGGAGTGAACGCAACCTTCCCCACCTTCCACTACATTTACAATTCCACATTGCATTTTGTACCACTCTCCAAAATATAAATACTCACTATTATTATATTGGCAATAGTCTGACATTTCTTGCAGATCCCTCTCTTCCCCATATAAAGACATTCTTAGGACTTGTACTCCGCCAGAAGAAAACAAATTTGAAGCCCTTATATAGGTAACTCTCTCCTATCAGTCCTTCATTGTCCAACTCAGAGTAATATCAAAAGACAAAATTCAGGTTTTTTGCTTCTTCATGTTGGGATCTTGGTATCTAGTTCCTCTTCCCACTGAAGGGATGAGGCACTTGAGTGGTCATCTTTTCTTCAAAAATCATATTTCTGAGGAAATCCTTTCTTTAGTTAGGTCACACTCAGCACAGTGGCTGGAGCATAGTAAGTACCTAATAAATGCATATTGACTCTTGAATTTAGGACTCCTCATGATGCCCTTCCCGAGTTCCGAGCTGACTAAGAAATCTCCTTTCTCTGATTATAAGGTGAGATTCTAGGATTATATTGACTAGAAAATCCCCATTGTCTAATTAAAACTCTGTCTTTCCAGACTCAAATATAGAGTTCCAAAGATGCAAACCTCAAGAACTTTTGTATAAAGCACGAATTTAGAAATTCCCATTGGCCAGGGACATAGGTGAATATATCTGAGTCTTCTATGTATCTTCCAAAATCCACCCTTAAGAGATAGATCCTGGTGGAAAGAGGATAACCTTTTCTTCACTCCCTTTTTTCCTTCAAGACCTGTTTGAAAGAAAGATGGAAGAAGAAAGGGAATGAAAGAATAATTCTCAATAGAATTTGATTTTCCAAGAATAGGTTTCACGAATCGATTCATTGTATGGGAATCTCCCCATCAATTAAACATGTCCTCCAAGAGGTACTACTGATGACTCAAAATCAACCGATTTATCTTGGGGGCAACCACAGTCATAGAGACTTCATCAGTTATCTTTATTCTGTTTAACAATGGGACAATGGGAATGTCCACCTTCTATTGCAGAGACTGTCAAAAGGCCACAACAAAGAATAAAGTTTCCCTGCCCTATAAACTTCTCAAATCCTAAACAAAAGTCTACTATCCTCTAAGTTCATAAAGTCTTTTTTTTTTGTCAGACTTGTATGAGTAATCAACTATACTTCAAAGTGTGCGCCTCTTGTCAAGTTCCTGTTTCTATTGGGTGGGATGCTCTCACAGCTCAAATGACAGATAGCTTATGAACTCAGCCCATAATCAGAGTGTAACTTCCCAGGTGTTGACATTATAAATTTAAAATTGTAAGGGACCTTAGAGCTCATCCAGTTCAACATTTTAAAAATAAGAAAATGGGGGCCCTAAGAGATGTAGGAACTAACCCAAGGTCACACAGGAAGTAGCAGAGTGGGAATTCAAAGCCAGCTTAGCCAACCACAGAACTGGATCTTTCTGTTGTGCCATACTGCTTTGTTCTTTACTAATTTTTCAGATGCCTCCTCTCTCCTTCCCCTAAAGGGGACGATTCTGTCTAGATTCACAATTAAAAAAATATTTCACACACACAGCACTAGCAGACATTTCCCACCCTAGATCGAAATCAAATATAAATTCTGTGTTCAAAAGCTCTAAGACAGTTCTTAGCTAGATGTTAGAACATCCAAGAAAAGTCAAATTTGGGGGACTTATAAAGGGCACAATGAAATGTTTTCTCTATTACTCATTCTCTGAAGAGTCTGGTTTTTCTTACAGGTAGGGCTCTAACATAGTTTTGAAAAATACCTTGAGCTCTGAGACGAGATATTTTATGCAGTGTGGTAGCAAAACTGATATTTTCCTGCTTAGATTTATTGCAATTTCTTCCTCTCAGAAGGGCTACTTCTTACTCCATCAGTGAGATGGTGAATCGTCTCTGACAGCAATGAATTTGCTCGACATACACTTAAACCCTCCCAATTACAGGCTTTTTCTTAAACCTCACAAAGTACATTAATCATGTAACTTAGGAAAGACTTATTATGACCTTCTTTGGTATCAGTCTTTGAAATACCCCACATGTGAAGAGGCTGTTTGCAATCAGGAGAATCAACAAAGTCTTAAGCATGAGACTAGTATTTTCCATGAGAATTAAGGGAAACAAAACAGGAAATGAAATCAGAGGAATTTCAAATCTGGACAAAGGGAATAAATGCAATCTATTTAGCACAATATTGTAAGAACACGCCCAACCCTAAGTCCTAGACCTCTCTCCCAGCTCTAATCAAAATCTATTGGCATTTGAGGGGCTCTGTTTTTCCCTGGCTGGAAACACTCTCTCTCTCTCTCTCTCTCTTTCTCTCTCTCTCTCTCTCACTTTGAATAATTCATACCATAACATGCTAATATTATTGAATAGGTGCAGAAAACAAAGTACTAGGTGAGGTCTGAGGGGGAAGGTGGTTTTCAACAGGGTCATTCAAAGAAATCTTCACAGAGAGTAGGTGGAATAATATAAGCTTTAAAGAATGGGTAGGAATTTATCTGAAAAAAGGGGGAAAGAAGGCATCTCCAGGCTAAGGTATGGAGACAAGAAAGAAGCAGGTGGATTAAGACTACATAGACTCACATTTGATGGGAGTATAGAAGAAATGAAGTGGTAATATGGAGTAAGGCAGGAAAGATGGTGGAGGACCATGGTGGACACATGGACTAGTATGAACATTCCTCAGTAGATAACAAGGAATCAAAACCATTTTTGAGCAGTGGAGTAATGTGAGCAGATGTAAAGCCAAGCACAAGCAGCTTTCCAGAGGACTACTGCTGTGAACAGCTTTCAAGGTCCTGATTACACAGTATAGTGAACTCTATTTATTCAATAATAAATAAGAGATAAACGTTCACAGAAAATCAAGATACAGCATTCACCATGTCACAACTCAACAACTTATCACTAAAATGGCCACATAGTTTTCACCAAAGTGGTCTCATAGTTTTAAGCAAAGCACATTCATTTAGTCAATCACAAAGTCCTTAATTCAATCACAAAGTACAAAAGTCAAAGTCCTCCACCCCTAGGTCATAATAAATCATAATCTTTGCAGTCAGTACACAATATCCAAGTAAAGTCTTTCAGCTTGACTTGAGGTTGGCTCTCAGTTTTCATGGTTCCTCTTCCAAATTGCCACTCCTATCTGAATCCATCCAATTTTCACCTGGGTTCAAAGGCAGGCAGCTCCCATTTCTTTGTCCAGCTCCTTGTCCAGTTCTTCGTCCAGTTCCTTGTCCAGTTCCCATTCCATATTGAAGCTCACAGTGTCCAGTCCATCTCAAATCCTTCACAGCCTCTCTTCCTGGGAAGACAAGGTTCCTCCACAGAAGTTCCAGTCCAGCAGCAGCAGCCCAGCCTTCAGGTGCTCATCCCAAGAAGTTCTGACTTTCCCAGCTGGGGTTTTTCCTTATATACAGTATTGCTCCTCCCTGTTCAGCCCCTTCCTGTTACATCAGCAATAGGGGTATCAGCAACAGGGATTCATACCTTCTGTTTCTTTAACAGAGGCTTAATTTGAAATTAGGTGCTAAGTACCTGTCAGCTTAGCAATACAAAGGGATCTTCAAATTTCATTATTATTACAGCAGACTAAGGAAAATTAGTCTAATGACGGAATGGACAATGGATTGGAGAAGGGAAGAGAGTAAAAGTGGAGAGACTTGTAAGGAGACTGGTATGTAGTAGGCACTTAATAAATGCTTATTGCCTGCCTGCCTTTTGCAATAGTCCAGGTAGATAGCATTTATGAGAACTCTTTCATCTTCATCCTACTCAACCATTCTACCAGGACACCAACACAGACATCTCTCTGATTGGCTTGTGGTCACACGCATTATTGCCTCCCCCCCCAGCACATGTATTTCTTACTAAAAAATAATAATTAAATCAACATTACCATCACTTATGGGAACTAAAATGGCACCCTACTGTGTTAAGGTTGTAGTCAAAGTTCTTGGGAGTCTGAATGGAGACTCTCTACTCCAAAACTCTTCCTTTGTCCCCACTCCCATGCCTGATTTCTATCTGCTGTGGTTCCTTATTCAGTTCTACCTGTCCCTTCCACTATGCCCTGTGGAACCCTTCATTCTTTTCCTTTTTTTTAACAAAAATTCCTTAACCTCTTCCTCCTACCCTTTTTCCATCTTCTTGCAGTCACAGAAACCTGACTTTACCCAGAATGCAAACACTGCTATGCTAGTGACTCTCTCTCCAATAATTAATGTAGGTTTTCTCCTGCATCCACTTATCTCTCTATCCAACCCAAAACACCAAGTCAGGAGAGATAGTAACTATCTTTACTACTTCTCAGGCCTATTCCCAGGCCCTCTTGGCTACCACCTTCATTCAGTGAATGTTCTTTCTTTGAGATTCACTCCATTCAGATATCCTAGTGGTTTTTAAACTGGATTTTGAGTCTAGTCTCTCATTCTTTTCTCAAGGAGTTTACTACCTGGTCACAATCTTCCTCTACATTACAAACCATGCCCTTATACTCTTATATTTAGGGACTTCAAGTTTCACATTGATATGCCTTCAAATTCTTTGCTTCCTATTTCACCAATATCCTCAACTCTTATGATCTATATCTTTCCTCAATGAACAGAATGAGTCAAACCTTTTATATGATCATCACTTACAAGCATTATTTGTATCTCCATGGCTCAGAATATAAATCCTTGTATCTGACCATAACTTCTTGACATATAAGCTCTCCTTGTAAGCCCCCATCCCTCCTAAATTTATTCTTTGCCCTCATCACAACTTTTATTCCCTCTGCCTTTCCCAAGCCCTTACCCATGGTATGGACCCTCATTTATCCCTTCAAAATCTCACCCTTACCATTAAATAATTCAACTTTAACTCTTTCCCCTTGTATTTCTTCCTTTTCCTCTCCCGCTCCCCACAGAGATCTATCCATTATGAAAAAAAAACATTTTTATGAAAGGAAAAGAAGAACAAGATTCATCAAAATACATGTTAGGTGATCTATTTACCCCCAAACCCTTCCCTTATACTTAGGAATGTAAACTTATATTTTCATTGCATTTAATTTTCAACCTCTCTATATCTATTGGCTTCTTTCCTATTACTTTCCTACCAACATGTCCAATTTGGTCCATCTCCTCGAGCTATTATTCTATATCTCTCCTACATTTCACATTCAAACTCCCAGAAACAAAACAAAATAAAACACAACTGTCTACTCTACTTGTCTTTACATTCTCACTTCCCACTCACTTCTCAGTTTCTTGAAATCTGGCTTCCATTCCCATCTTTTGATGAGAATTGTTTTTTGCAAGGTCAGCAGAATGGTATCTTTATTTCTCAATCCAAATGACTTTTTCTCAGTTTTTATCCTCCTTGGCTTCTCTGCAGCATTTCACACAACTGATCAACCCTTCCTTCAGCATACTCCTTTCTCTATGACCTCTCTATCATGTTTCTCTTCATCTCTCTTAGACCACTCTTTCTCAGTGTCTTATATAGATTACTCATCTATATCCTGCCTCCTATTTATGGATATATCCATAGATTTTGCCCTGGGTTTTTTCTTCTTCTCTCTCTACTTTTTCTTGGTGATCTCACCAGCTCCTATGGATTCACATTTCTTCTCTACACAGATGACTCCAAAATCTACACGTCTAGCCCTCATCTCAATCTTGAGCTTCAATTTCACATCTCTAATTGCTCAAATTTCAAGTTGGTATCTCCACTTTGATGTCACGGGGCATTTCAAACTCAACATATCCAAAATGAAAGTCATAATCTCCCCCTACGTCCACCCCTCTTTCTAGATTCTGTATTTCTGTTAAGGACACCTTAGGAGTCATTCTTAATGCTTTTTTCTCCATTCACTTCTCATATTCAAATCTTTTTAATTTCACCTTCTCAATTTTTCTAATATACTTCTCTTTCTCTCTTCTCACCACTGTCACCCTCATTATGTCTTGATTACCTCAAAGGATCAGTGTGTGTGTGTGTGTGTGTGTGTGTGTGTGTACACTCACACCTGTGCTCTCCTTCTGACTTCTCTAATAATGATAAAGTTTTTATGAGTTACAAGTATCATCTCCCCATGTAAGAATGTTAACAGTTTAAACTTGTTAAGTGCCTTATGATTAAGAGAAGCATAAAAAAGGTAAACGGGAAAGGGAAATCATATGATTTCCCTTTCCCGTTTACCTTTTTTATGCTTCTCTTGAGTCTTGTATTTGAAAGTTAAACTTTTTTATTAAGTGCTGGTCTTTTCATCAAGAATGCTTGCAAGTTCTCTATTTCATTGAACATCCATTTTTACCTTTAAAAGATTGTGCTGTTTTGCTGGTTAAATGATTCTTGGTTGTAATCCTATCTCTTTTGCTGTCTTTTATATTCCAATCCCTCAAATCCTATAGAAACTGCTAGATCTTGTGTTATCCTCACTGTGACTCTATGATATTTGAATTGTTTCTTTCTGACTGCTTGCAATATTTTCTCCTTCACATGGGAGCTCTGGAATTGGGCTATAATACTTCTAGGAATTTTCATTTTGGAATCTCTTTCAGGAAGTGACTGGTGAATTCTTTTTGGTTAATATTTAAATACTATTTTATTTTTTTCCCAATTACATGTCCAGAAAATTTTTTGCATTCATTTTTACAAGATTTTGAGTTCCAAATTTTTCTCCCTTCCTCCCCTGTTGTAAAAATGGTAGGCAATTTGATAGTTTTTATACATGTGCTATAATGTAAATACATAGTTCTATATTTGTCACAGTTGTGGAAAAAGAAACAATTCAAAAGGAAATAAAACCATATAAAAGAATAATGTAAGCAAAAAAAGAATGCTTCAATATGTATTCTTAGTCCATCAGTTTTTTTTATCTGGATACAAATAGTATTTTCCTTTGTGAATCTTTTGTACTTTTCCTTAAGCTAACTTACCTTAATGGGTTCCACATGAGGCCTATTAATGGGCAGGGGAGATCTTAAATCCATTAACATTACATGCTCCAGCCCCTTACCTTTCTTCTGTGTGTGTCTCTCTGCTTCGTGTGTTTCTTCTAAGCAAGATAGCGTAGGATTCTGATTTTTGATCTGCTCTGGTATCCACTTCTGTTTAATGGAAGAATTCGTCCCATTGACATTCACAGTCATGATTACTATCTGTTTATTTCCCTCTTTCTTATTCTTCCTCCTGTTTGTCCTCTTTCTCCTTTCAACCTTTCCCACCTCACCAGTATTTTGCTTCTGTCTTTTACTTACCCTGATCTGCCCTCCCTGCGTTTTCATCTCCCCCTTTTTACTTAATCTCCTCCCCTCCTACTTCCATGTTGGGTAAGATAGATTTCTATATTCAACTGGTTGTGTATATTATTCCCTCTTTCAGTCACTACTGATCAGAGTAAGGATCAAGCAAAGTCCACTGCCAACCCTCCCCTCTTCCTCTCCACTGGAAAATGTCTTTTTCATCTTTTAATGTGAGATCATTTGTCCCATTCTCCTTCTCTCTTTCTTCTTCTCCCTTTATACACTTCTTCTTCATCTTTTAATTTTTATGTCATTCCCTCAAATTCAACTTATACCAGTATCATCTACTATGTACCCTTTACAAAAGTTTATAAAACTTCCAAACAGATCCATAACTATCTGTAATGTTAGTGATACAATTTTTGAGAGTGACAAGTATTGTTTTCCCAGATAAGGATATAAACAGTTTAGTTCTATTGAATCCCTTATGTTTCTTTTCCCTTTTTTACTTGTTTATGCTTCTTTTGGGTCTTGACATCAGAGACCAAGTTTTTGGTTTAGTTCTAGTCGTCTCTTTAGCACAGTTTGAAATCCTTCTATTTCATTGAAAGATCATTTTTTCCCCTTAATGAATTATGTTTAATTTTTCCAGGCAAGTGATTCTTGGTTGTAATCCTAACATTTTTTCCAGGAATATAATGTTCCATGACTTCTTATCCTTTAAAGCTATGGCTGCTAGGTCTTGTGTAATCCTAACTGTGACTCCCTGATATTTGAATTGCTTGTTTCTGGCCACTTGTATTATTTTTTCCTTCCTTGACTGAAATTTAGCTATAATATTCTATGGGGTTTTTATTTCAGGATCTCTTTAATGAGGTGATATATAGATTCTTTTTTATTTGGAGGGGGGAGGGCAGGGAAATTTTGGTTAAGTGACTTGCTTAAGGTCACACAGCTAGTAAGTGTTAAGTGTCTGAGGCTGGATTTGAACTCAGGTTCTCCTGACTCCATGGCCGTTGCTTTATTCACTGTACTGCCTAGCCACCCCAGATAGATTTTAATGCCTATTTTACCTTCTTAATCCAGAACATCAGAGCAGTTTTCCTCGATAATTTCTTGAAAGATTCTATACAATTCCTTTTGGTTATGACTTTAAGGTAGTCCAATAATTCTGATATTGTAACTCCTGGATCTTTTTTCCAGATCAGTTGTTTTTCCAATGAGGCATTTTATGTTTTCTTCCATTTTTAATTCTATTGAATTTGTTTGATTGATTCATGATGTCTCATAAAATAATTAGTTTCCACTTGTCTAATTATAACTTAAAGGTATTGTTTTCCTCAATTAGCTTTTGTACTTTCCATATGGCCAATTGTGTTCTTTAAGGATTTGTTTTCTTCAGTGGATTTTTTGTATCTCTTTTTCAATTTGTCCAATTCTACTTTTTAGGCAGTTATTTTAGACTGTTGATTTTTTTTTAATAATTCTCTTTCATCCCTCTCATTTGTTTTCCAAATTTTTCTTCTATATCTCTTATATTATTTTTAGTTCCAGTTTCGAGCTCTTCCATGAGATATTTCTGGGCTTGAGACCACTTCCTATTTTTCTTTGGGGTTTTGCCCATGGGCATTTTGACATTGTTGTCCTCTTCTGAGTTTATGTCTTGGTCTTCCTTGTAAACATATCTTTCTATGATCAGATTCTTTTTTTGTTGTTTTTTGTTCATCCCTTTTTTTCCCCTTTTCCTTTTTTTTTTTTTTAATTTTAGCTCTCATCATAGCATTGTGGGGACACTGTTTCTGGCTTTTTGTGTTAGTGACAGTAGTCCCTGGCTATTTTCTTGGTGCTGTACTAATGCTGCCCTGAGGCCCATGGGGTGCTTCTGTGTTTGGTGCTGCACTGAAAGGGTGGAGTGGGGGTTGACTGGTCTGGCATAAAGATCTGGCAGCTTACCTGGTGATGAGCTGGAGGCCTAATGGTGGTGTCTGGCATGTGCTGAGGCCCAGTGGGGGGTGATTCTACATTTCTCAGTGTCCACACTGAAGCATGTAGCAGTCAGGCTTTTGGAGACTGAAATGTCTGAAATGAAGTGTGGCAGGCCTGGTGTGGGTGGCAGCTGCCAGTTTGCCTAGGTACCTGTAGAACTGTTACCTACCTGTTTGCCCAGGGCTATCCTGAAGTGTAGTGGAGCAGTATTAGCTGGTGATTACTTATTTTTTCTGCCTGAAGCTATACTGATTGTATATGGTGGTTCTCAGAGCTGGAGTCTGCAAATTCCCCTGGCTATACTAAGGCGCATGGAGTTCCTGGTGTTGGTATTTACCTGCTCAACCACACTGAGGCCCATGATCTTCCTCTGGTTTTATGAGGTAGGGCTTTCTGCTGGCTTACTTGGTAGGATGCTTCCTGTCCTGGGCAGTCCCTTTTGTACAAATGAGGGGAATCTTTCTTGCTGATCTTCCAAGTTTCTTGGGTTAAAAGATTATTTCAACATGTCTTTTTACTAGTTCTACTTTTTCAGCATTTGTTTTGGGCCTCTGTTTGGAGATGAGTATGGTAGAGTTGTAGCAATTTACTGCTTACTCCACCATCTTGGCTCTTGGAAGTAAAAAAGGATCAGTGGATTCATTCAACTTCTATTTTATCTTCTGGTTCTAGAATATCAGGGAAGTTTTCCTTGATAATTTCTTGAAAGTGAAAGACTCCTTTTTTTCTGGATAAACAATTTATCTATTTGTTTATCTATCTATTTATTTATTTACTCATTCATTCATTCACCCATCCATTTATTTCCTTGTTCATTTTTTTCTTTCATTTATTCATTTATCTAACTATTTATTTATTTATTCATTCATCTATCCAACTATCTATCTATCTATCTATCTATCTATCTATCTATCTATCTATCTATCTATCTATTTATTTATTCATTCATTTATTTATTTATGGTAGATTTAATTTTGTTTGTTTTTAGTTTTTCACATTAACTTCTATAAGATTTTCTCCCCTCTCTCCACTCCCCTTTCCACCAGATGGCATGCTATTTGATATAAGATATACATGTATAGTCATATTAAACATATTTCCACATTAGTCATATTGTAAAGAAGAATTAGAACCCAAGGGGAAAACCACTAGAAAGAAGAAACAAACAAACAAGAAAAGAAAATACTATGCTTTGATCTGCATTCAGATTCCATAGTTATTTCTCTGGATATTCCATCATGAGTCTTTGGAATTGGCTTAGATCCTTGTATTGCTGAGAGGAGTCAAATCTATCAAAGTTGGTCATCACTAATGTTGCTGGTACTATGTGCAATATTCTCCTGGTTCTTCTTGCATCACTCAGCATTAGTTCATTTAAGTCTTTCCAGGTTCTTCTAAAGTCCACATCATTTCTTATGTAATAATAATGATCCATTGCATTCATATTCCACAACTTGTTCAGTCATTTCCCAACTGATGGACATTCCCTCAATTTCCAATTCTTGGCCACCACAAAAAGAGCTAATGTAAATATTCTTGTACTTATGAGTCCTTTCCCCCATTTTTATGATCTCTTTTGAATATAGACCTAGAGGTATCATTAAATTATTTTTTTTATTCATGGCTTTCAGGTAATCCAATAATTTTAAAATTATTTGTCCTACGTCTATTTTCCAGGTCAGTTTTTCCAATGAAGCTTTTTACATGTTCTTCTATTTTCTCACTCTTTTGGTTTTGTTTTGTTTTTTCATGATTTCTCATAAAGTCATTAACTTCTATTTGCTCAATTCTCATTTTTAAGGAATTATTTTCATCAGCAAGTTTTTGTACCTTGTTTTCCATTTGGCCAATTTTACCTCTAAATAGCTTTTTTTTTCTTCAGTGAATTTTTGTACCTCTTTTTCCATTTGCCCAGTTTTGCTTTTTAAGATGTTCTTCTCCTTGTTGGTTTTTTTGTACCTCTTTTACCACTTAACCTAGTCTGTTTTTTTTTTAATTTGGTTTTTATTAATTTGTTTGCTTACTTTTAGTTTACAAGATTCAGTTCCACAATTCCTTTAGTTTCAAATTTTCTCCCCCTCCTTCACCTCCCCTCCACCATGATGACACACAATCAAGTATAGGATCTGCAAATACTTTCACATTAGATATTACTCAGGTTATAAAGAAGGATTATAACTGATGGAATGAACAGTGGGAAAGAGGAAACAAAACCAAACAATAAAAAGAAAGAAACCAGGTAGTTTGCTTCAATTTGCATTCAAACTCTGTTCTTTCTATTTCTTTCTCTGAATGTAGACATCTCTCCATCATGAGTCTTTTGGAGTTGTCTCATAACCTTGCATTGCTGAGAAAAGCCCAGTCTACCAAAGTTGGTCATCACACATACGTTGTGTCAGTAGTTGTGTACAAATTTCTCCTGGTTCTGCTCTTCTCACTCAGCATCAGTTTGTACAAACCTCTCCAGGTAAATAAGAAGTCTATCTGGCCTTTATTTCTTATAGCACAATAGTTTTCCATTACATTCATATACCACAACTTGCTTAGCCATTCCCTAATTGAGGAGCATCCCCTTAATTTCCAATTCTTTGCCACCCCCAAAAAGAGCTGCTATAAATATTTTTTACATATGGGTCTTCCTCCCACTTCAATGATCTCTTTGGGATACAACCCTAGAAGTGGTATTGTTGGGACAGAGGGTATGCAATTATTTATAGCCCTTTGGGCATAGTTTTAGATTGCTCTCCATAATGCCTGGATTGGTTCACAACTCCACCAACACTGCATTAATGTTCCAATTTTTCCACAACCTGTTCAGCATTTGTCATTTTCCTGTCTTGTCATCTTAGCCAATCTGACTGGTGAGATGTGGTACCTCCGAGTTGTTTTGATTTGCATTTCTCTAATCAATAGTGATTTAGAGCATTTCTTCATGTGCTTGTAGATATCTTTAATTTCTTCCTCTGAAAACTGCCTGTTCATATCCTTTGACCATTTATCAATTGGAGAATGACTTGTATTCTTATAGATTTGACTCAATTCTTTGTATATTTTAGAAATGAGGCCTTTATCAGAGACATCAGTTATAAAAATTCTTTCCCAATTTTCCACTTCCCTTTTAATCTTGGTTACACTGGCTTTGTACAGAAGCTTTTTAATTTAATGTAATCAAAATTATCCATTTTGCATTTTATAATGCTCTATAATTCTTGTTTGATCATAAAGTCTTCCCCTCTCCACAAATATGACAGGTAAACTATTCCTTGCTTTCCCAGATTGCTTACAGTATCAGCATTTATAGCTAGATCATGCATCCATTTAGACTTGATTTTGGTATATGGTGTTAGATAATGGTCTATGCCCATTTTCTGCTTTACTATATTCCAGTTTTCCCAGCAGTTTTTGTCAAATAATGAGTTCTTATCCCCAAAACTGGTGTCTTTGGTTTTATTAAAGAGTAGATTACTGTAGTCATTGACTGCTGAGTCTTGTGTACCCAGTCTATTCCATTGTTCCACTACTCTATCCTTAGCCAGTACCAATTACTTTTGATGATAATTCCTGTTGTTTGCTTATTTCCCCTGTGTATTACTTGACTTTTAACTCTTTGCTAAAGTAGTACTCTGCTTCCAGGATGGAGGGTGCACTGTCCCAGGCATCAGGGTTTTTTTTTTTTTTTGCAGTTGTTTTCAGAGATACTTCTAGGGATCTGCAAATTTTCAGTTTTTCCAAGCTGGTATGATCTAAGGGGAGATGTTTGCTGCTCTCTTGGCTTGTAGTTGAATCTGTGAGTAACCACAAGCACTCTTTTCTGTCCTGGAGCTGTGGTGAGGGTCCCTGCTCCACTGTGGCTGCAATGTCTGGTGTACTAGGACTCCTTTCCCTGGGACTGCCACCCAGGACTGTGACCCTGATCCAGGTTTGACAAGGGAACAGAGTCCTGTCTCAGAGCCAGCAAAGAGGCCTCTTGAATCTCCTTCTGATCAGTTGTTCTATCCCTTTACTGTCTGTGGGCTAAGAGCTCCAGAAATAGCAGCTCCTGCTGCTGCCACTGCTGCTGATTCAGTGGCTCTGAAGGTGTACTCCTGGTTTGCTAGTGCCAGGGCTGTGTTACATTCTCACCCTGGTGCAGCAGATGTTTCCTGCTGACCTAAGTTGTCTTGGAATGGAAAATTATTTCACTCCCTTTTTTTGTGGGTTCTTCCACTCTAGAATTTTTTTAAGAGTCATTAATTAAAGGTATTTGGGGAGAGCTAAGGCCAGCTCCTTACCTTTACTCCACCATTTTGGCTCTGCCTGAAATTATTACTTTCTCCTCACTTAATAGTATTTTATTTTTTTTTTCAATTACATGCAAAGATAGTTTTAAACATTCACTTTTACAAGATGTTGAGTCCCAAAATTTCCCTCCTTTCCTCTTCCTCAAGATTATATGCAATTACATGCAATCTAATATAGACTATACATGTATAATCATATTAAATATATTTTCACATTAGTCATGTGAACTTATTACTTTTAATAGCCATCAGTGACAGGATCAAGAGAAAGTGGTGATATTTCTTTAAAAGACTTCTGAAATTGATCTTTTGACTTCTTATATTTCTGAGTTCAGAGTCAGGTTCTTCTCCATGAAAAAGAAAAAACTACCTCAATTTATAGTTTATAACTAAATTCATATCTTTGTCTATGATTAGGTAAAAACTTTTTTTTCTATATCATAGAACAGTTCTAGTGTCCACAGTTCTTTATTTAACCTAAAATTTCTCAAATTCTTTATTTCTTTAAGTAAAAATCATCGAGGTTGACTAGTTTCTACATTTGTTCCTGTAGTCTATAGCTTGTCACATTCAAAATGAACCATTGCTATCTTAAAATTTTGTGCCAGACAACTTCAGAAACTTAGAAATTTGAAAGACCCATGCCCCAGATTAGTGAACTGTCAAGAGAGAGTTAAGGCAACAACAGCTTTTCTGTAAAATAGACTTATGACCCTAGACAAGTGAACTGTTAAGGGCCACGCCTCTCTTAAAATAAGATCTTTGATTTAGAACTGGAAGGGAACTTAGAAACCATCTATTCAAACCTATGCATTTTACAGATAAGAAAATAAGGCAATAAGAGGTGAAGTTATTTGCCTGATGTCAGAGAAGTAGTAAGTGTCAGAGCTGGTATTTGAACCTAAGTCTTCTGACATCCAATCCAGTACTATTTTTCATTGTACCTGCCCCCCTTTCTTAACCTCCTGGATTATTGCAGTAGCCTGCAAATTGTTCTCCCTGAATCTTGTCTCTCCTCTCTCTAATTCATCCTTTACACAGTTTTCAAATTGGTACATCCAAAGTGGAGTTTTTACCATTTCATTTCTCCACTCAAGAAGCCTTTAAGTTAAAATAAAAACTCCTCTATTTGGAATTTAAAGCCATTCATAATCAAACCTACCT
Source organism: Petaurus breviceps papuanus (assembly GCF_028583685.1). Classification (NCBI taxonomy): domain Eukaryota; kingdom Metazoa; phylum Chordata; class Mammalia; order Diprotodontia; family Petauridae; genus Petaurus; species Petaurus breviceps. The sequence continues at coordinate 28,369,815 of NW_027186372.1, read as the reverse complement.
CTACAGCCTTATTATATCTTATTCATCTTCATTCCATATATGTTGAAGGCAAACTGGCCAACTTGTTTATAGTACATTCCATTTCCCACCTTTGTACAGATTTTCCCTTATTACTGAAGATTCTTCCTTCCTCATCTCTACCTGTTAGAGCTGCTTAGCAACTATGAAAGCTTAACTCCAGTACTAACTCCTTCAAGAACATGGATTTTCTGAATTATTAGTTCTCCTTATCACTTTGTATATATTTCTTACGAATTTGTTTGTAAACATGTGGAAAACCTCATTTTTACCTTATATTTTGTCTTTGTACCAACCAGGCTATAGTACTTGGAAGCAATTAGGTGCTTTAGTAAATACTTCTTGATTGATTGGCAAATGGAGGCAGTAAAAGGAGAAGATGGATATTGGAGATGTTATTGTGCTAGAACAAACAGGAACTGACAATAGCTTGGATAAATTTTTGTACCTTTATATTTATCATGGAACATAAGGCAGGGCAGAGAACAAATAGCCTATTTTCTAGGATTCAATATTATAACCCTGGTCACTAGGTCCTCCCTCAAGGGCCATCATGATGTAGTAGTGTGTAGAGTCCTGGACTTAGATTAAGGAAGATCAGGGTTCAAATCTGTTCTTTGATACTCATTAGCTTTGTGACCACAGGCAAGTTACTGATGCCCTCTCCAGTGATGTGGATTACAGTCTATTCATGACTGCTCATGTTATGTGATTCTTATTTATAGGCTCTTAGAAACCAAGTCAAACCCCTAATTTTGCTGATAAGGAAACAGAGGCACAGGGGCATTAAGTGACTTATTCAGGCTCACATAGCTGCTAAGTGTCTGAGGTAGGACTAGAACCCATTAGCTCTTCAACTTCAAATCTGGTACTCTACCACATACCATTTAGCTCCCTAGGTGCATCTAGGACATCTATCCAACATGCTGGGATCCTTCTTCACCTTCTCTTGGGAGTATGGAGACACTAGTAGAAAAGATAGCAGTTCACTTGTTTCAGTACATGCCCATCCCATCTTCTTTTTCAATCATATATTTTTTGTATGACAACTTTTACTTTGGTTAATTGTTCCTTATTTGTGATATGCTGCAGTCCTGGTCATATCTACTGTGTGCCTCTTCAGTGCCCTTTGAGTGTCATTTATTATTTCATTCAGGAAAAATCTTAAGCCCTATAATATCACTTTTTTTCTTATTTTTCTCCTTTTATATTTTCTAGAGTTCTGATGGAAATATCCTGGGACCAGCCACTAGCCCACTGTTCTTTTGTATTTAATGTTTGGCAGATTATTGTGCAGGTGGATAAAATAAATGTTTTTTGGTAAGTAAATAAAGGTGCTGCTATTGTTACTGTTAATCCCCATATTCTTTGCTAATCTTCCCAGATTTAGGATTCAGCACATCTACCTGGACCCTGTGGTACCCAGCTGTCTTTCTTTTTCTACATCTCTCCTCTACTCCAAACCCTGTTTTCTGCTTAGATACATGGTGCTTTCTTGCTAAAAATTAATTCAGTAGACACTTATCGAGGACTTCCTATGTGCAAGGCACTGTGCTAGGCACTGAGGGAGATAACAAATTGTCCAAGACAAAATCCATACCCTGAGGGGGCTTAGAAGTTGGTAGGAGAGACAAGATTTAATAGCTACATTATGAGATATTCTGATACACCCTCAGCCTATAATCAATATTCATTGCTACCTATATTTAGAGAATCTTCCAGACTCCCCTGCTTAACTAGACATGGGCTCTCTTGGTCTTGCTTGACCTGGGTCATTGACTTCTACATCCTAGCATGGCTTAATTAGGGAGATTTGCCTTAAGATTCACACATTGGAGGACATGTGACAAAATAATTATGGGGGGGGATGTTCTCCTATATTCTTACAAAGCATCTTTATCCTTTGTATAACATCCTCAGCACCATCCATCACCAGGAACATGTTCCATGCCCAGTGTGCTTACATGGTACTCCCTATGTTTCCTCTTTCATCTTCTGAGATGCATTCTCCTGATAGACGGGCCTGTCCATTAAAGCCTGAAATATGATGCAAATGTCCTCTGCTGGAAATATCCAAATGGTAATTTTGGTTTTGTTTGTTTGTTTGTTTTTTCATTTTCTACCAATTTAAAGAAGCTTTGGGGAGGGACCTAGAGAAAAGAAGATGAAATTTTCAAAGGGAAACAGAGGTGTAGAATCTCATGGGAATTATCATAAGAATGATTCCCCAGACATCTAAAACATTTATTGAGCACCAGAAGGGTACCTGTCCTTGTGCTAAGCGCTATGGGGGATGCAGGGCTGAATAAAAGGGCTTTATTTTCTAACAACTCATGATTATGTTAGGGAGGCAAAGCTTAGGTGACAATGAGACTGAGACAATATAAATGGTGGTCTGTAGAGAATGGCTAGAAAAAGTCAGAGAAGATAGGGAGAACCCACATATATGATCCTATATGACCCTGGGCAAGTCACTTAAACTCTGCTTCAGTTTCCTTAATTATAAAATAGCAATAATAAACAACACTTTCCTCCAAGGGTGGTTGGCAGGATCAAATGAGATATTTATAAAATCATTAGCATAGGGCTTGGCACACAGCAGGTGCTTAATAAATGCATGTTTCCTTTCCTGCTTCTGAGCTAAGCTTTGTATAATGTCATTTGCACAGCCTTGTTCCTGGGGCCTTAAGGGTTGATAGCCAAAGACAGATGACATTGCCATACACTGACAGAGAACTGGAGGGTTTGCATTAAGCAAGTATCTCTTCTTGAGAGAAAACATGACAGAAAAGACAGAATGCTTGCCTTGGGATCAAAAAGGCTTGGACTCAAGACCTACCTTTGACATATATTAGCTATGTGAACATAGGTAAATCACTTAACTTCTAAGGGCATCTGGAAGATCCTTTCTTTTTTTTTTAAAGCAATTGGGGTTAAGTAACTTGCTCAAGGTTACATGGCCAGTTATTTTGGGTGGATGTTAAGTATCTGAGCCTGGAACCAAACCCAGGTCTCCCGACTCTGGGGCCGGAGCTCTTACTCACTGTGCCACCTGGCTGCCCCGATCTGGCAGATCTTAAAACCTCTAAGTTGCTGATCTGCCTCAGGGAAGGGGATTTCAATACTTGGAGCTTTTATGTGACTGAGGTTACTGGTCTAGAACAAAATATACATATGGATATAAAATACGTATTATTAAAGCATTTACATTCTGTTAATATGACCACTAGGTTAAGCTGTTAGGCAAGGTGGGTTCCACTGTAAATTACCCCTGAACTTGACCTCGACTGCCCCAGGAATTGACTGCTCCTTTCTTCATGTAGGCAGAGCTTCCCTAGCAACCTACTCCACTTCTGGGGGTGGTGGGTGGGGTGGCATGGCTTGCCTTTCAAACACAGTATGATCTGCTTTTTAGGGAGAGGAAAATAAGTCCTCACCTTGCTTGCTCCTAGCCTAGAGTTGTGAGGGCTGGGAGACATGAAGGAATAAGGATTTGCTGGTATATTTTTTCTTATATTATTTTGGCAGATTTATAAAAACCTAAAACAGGTTTCCCCACTTTGCCTATCTCTCTCTCCAGAAATGGGATAAACCTCTAAACCATTTTTTTGCTCTCTATTTTTGAGAATTAACTCAAATACAACATACAGCTTAGGCGGACTGGTGGTTAACATGGTTTAATCATATGTTCAAAGCTTAGGCATAAAAGTAAACATTGCAGGGAAAGGTTACTGCTCTCAAATACCCAGCTGCCCTTTTCAAACAACCCAGATGGGCCCATGGAACAGACATAGTAAAGGGCTTAACTAACCCCAAGGTAACTTGCTTTTCCCTGGAGCAGAGAAGGTGGGAAGCAGAAGATTTTGCTGACGTCTTTCTTTCCCACCCACCATTTTTGTCAGTTGTGCCAACTCTGCTCATGTTTGAGTTCAGCTTTTCACATTATTCTCCCTTGCTCTTGAATCATCACAGCCATTTGGGTTGCACCATCCTCTAGCAGTTTTGATTCATCAGGTCTTAATGCTTGTTTGTGTTGTTTCTCAAGTTTATTTGCTTGCAATAACCCCCTGATTATACTCTCTGCTTTCAAGATTCAGATCAGTGACATTCAGACCAATCTTCCACCAGGTCAAATACAAGACCACAAGAGCTTAGGGGGGAAAGGCTAGGGAAAAGTTTGCCACCAGCAGGACCAAAAGAAGGAAACAAGCATTTATTAAGTGCCTACTATGTGCTGAGTGCTTTATAAATATCATCTTATTTGATCTCCAGAATAACCCCAGGAGGACATGATATTATTATCCCCATTTTACAATTGAGGAAATTGAGGTAGACAGGAGGTTAAGTGACTTGCCCAGGAACACATAGCTATCAAGTGTCTGAGGCCAGATTTAAACTCAAGTCATCCGGAATCAAAGTCTGGTACTGCATCACTGTGCCACTTTTCTGCCTCTGTCCCAAGAAAATCCCTGGTTTCACTGACTCAGTGGCCAGGCTTCCATGGGCAGGCCCTAAATGATGGTCCTACACATCCATTCATGTAATCAATCAACAACCATATGTATACATACATATATATATATGTGTGTGTGTGTGTGTGTGTGTGTATGGATCACAGAGTCATGAGATCTTAGTTTTAGAACTGGCAGAGGATATAGTAATCATATAGTTCAACCCCCTCATTTTGCCAATGAAGAAACTGAAACTCAGATATATGAAGTGATTAGCTTAAGGTCACATAGGAAGCACAGAGAAGAACCTGAATTTGAATTTAAGTTCTATTCCAAACCCAGTACTCTTTAAGCTGCAGCACATTGACTCTCTTAGGCTTATTTGGTTTGCTTTCCTCACATCCCTAGTGCTTACCCCAGTACCCAGCACGTAGAAGGCACTTAATAAGTGATCCAGCTAGGTAGGTTAGAACACCAGACTTGAATATAAAAATATCTGAATTCAAATTCAGCCTCTGACACTAAGTAGTTGAATAACCCTGGACAAGTCCCTTAACTTCCATCTGTCTCAGTTTCTTTATCTATGAAATTGGGATAATAACACATATCTCAAAGGATTGTGAGGATTAAATAGGATAATAGGCATAGAGCATTTTTGTAAACCTTAGAACACTATATAAATGCTAGCTAATATTATTATTAGTAGTAGTAATAGACACTTATTGATTATTATGTTCATACAAGCAGCATACATTTATTAAGCACCTACTATATGCAGGGCATTGTGCTAGGTACTTGTGAGGGTGTGTGTGTGTGTGTGTGTGT
>NW_027186372.1:28299973-28364511 GCF_028583685.1 Petaurus breviceps papuanus | reverse complement strand
GGGAGAGATCTCTGACATTGGGGTGGGGACTGACCTAAATCACAGGCAGTGGTAAAATCAGTGATAGGTCTTGGAGACTGTTATGACAGCGGCAGCAGCAGCTTCAGGAACTATTGAGCCAAACATAATAAGCAGGTCAGAAAACTGGTCAGAAGGAGATTACAGAGCCATTTATTGGAACTGACTATAGGACCTGGGCTCTCTATTTGGCAACTCTATTGCCCAAATATCATTCTTGGTCACAGTTCCAGGGTAGAGAGGAATTCTTGTAATTGATCACAAGGTATCAGGGGTCCTAGTCAGAGTTCCAAGGTAGAGAGGTTCATTAGCACTTGTACCTGCATGGGACCAGGGGTCATTTCTTGATAAAGATTAAAACACAGTTAAGAAGAGCAGTAATCTAACCTCTGCCCAGATTATGCCACCTTAGAAGTGCCAAAAACTTGGAGGCCTCCAGAATTAGCTCTGAAAACAACAGCACAAAAATGTCTGAAGCTTGAGACAAAACTGTATTATCCCTCCCCAACCCCAGGTTGGGGAACCCAACAGTAACATAAGGTTCAGTCAAAAAGTAGGCTGAAAAATGAGCAAAAAAACTTGCCCATAAAAAGTTACTACAGTGGCAGAGAAGACCAAGATAAATCCAGAAGAAGACAATAATGTGAAAATAGCCAAAAGTATAGGCTCAAAGTTTAAAAAAATAAAGCAAATTGGACACAAGCCTAATAAAAATTCTTGAAATAGAGAATGGGGCAGCCAGGTGGTACAATGAGTAAGAGTGCCGGCCCTGGCATCGGGAGACCTGGGATCGGTTCCGGCCTCAGATACTTGACACCCACACAAAATAACTGGCCGTGTAACCTTGAGCAAGTTACTTAACCCCAATTGCTTTAAAAAAAGTGTTAGAGAAAAAGATAAGAATGGTAGAAGTAAAAGTCAGAAAAGAAATCAGAGTGTTGCAATGAAATTATTAAAAGTCAATTAAGAGCTTGGTAAAAGATGCACTAAGCAATACCAAAGAAAAGAACTCCTGAAAAAGCAGAATTGGCCAAATGGAAAAAGAGGTAAGATAGCTCACTGAAAAAAAATAATTCCTTAAAATTAGAATTGGGCAAGTAGAAGAAAACGACTCTATGAAACATTAAGAAAAAGACAAACAAACAAACAAAAGAAACAAAAAAAAAACCAAAACAGAACCAAAAGAATAAAAAATAAGAGGAAAATGTAAACTATTTCATCAGAAAAACAACCAATCTGGAAAATAGATCAAGGAGAGATCGTTTAAGAATTATTCTACTATTTGAAAATCAAGATTAAAAAAAAGTGTATACATTACATTTCAACAAATTATAAAGGAAAACTGCTCTCATATCTGAGAGCAAAATAGAAATTGAAAGAGTCTATTAATCACCTCCCAAAAGAGATCCCAAAATAAAAACTTGTAATATTATAGCCAAATTCCAGAGCTCCCAGGTCAAGGAGAAAATATTGCAAGTATCCAGCAAGACAAAATTCAACTATTAAGGAGCCACAGTCAGGATCACTCAAGTTTTAGGGGTTTCCACATTAAAGAAGTGGAGGGTGTAGAATATGATATTATGGAAAGCAAAGGAGCTAAGATTACAACCAGAATAATCTATTCAGCAAAACTGAATATAATCCTTCAGGAGAAAAAAAAGATGATATTTATTGAAATCAGGGCCTTTTGAACTTTCCTGATGAAAAGACCAGAATGGAATAAAAAAATTAACATTTAAACACAAACTCAAGGGAAGTATGAAAGTTATATTGAAAGAAAAAACATAAGGAATTCAATAAGTTTAAATTGTTTATATTCCCACATGAAAAGACAATATATGTAACTCCTAAGAACTTTATCATTATTAGTATAAGTTAGGAGTCAACATAGACAGAGTGAATCTATTATGTTGGGATGATCTAAAAAAAATTAGGAGTAAGAAAGAGAGATACACTTAGAGAAGAGGAAAAGGAGGAGAAAAATGGGGAAAAGTGTCACATAAAAGATGTGTGAAACAAAGAGCTTTTATTATGGAGGGGGAAATGGAGAGGGGTGACAGGCAATGCTTGAACCTTACTTTCATCAGAATTGATTCAAACATGGAAGTATATCTATGCACACTCAGTTGGGTATAGAAATCTATCTTACCCAATAAAGAAGTAGAAAGGGAAGGGGATATGAGAAAGGGGAAGTTAATAAAAAGGGAGGGCAGATTAAATGAGGCAGTGGTTAGAAGCAGAATAAACTTTTGTAAAGCCACACATGAGCAGCTTTCCAGAGAACTGCTGCTGTGAACAGCTTTCAAGATTCTGATTACATAGTATAGTGAACTCTCTATTCAATAACAAACCAGAGCAAAACATTCCCAGAAAATCAAGGTACAGCATTCAGAATGTTTTAACTCATCACAGAAAATCAAAATGTAACATTCACCATGTCACAACTCAACAACTCATCACTAAAAGGGTCACATAGTTTTCACCAAAGTGGTCATATAGTTTTGAAAAAAGTACAATCTTTTAGTAGCTCGATAATTTAGTAACTCAATCATTCAATCATCCATAAGGAGCTTGCCTCCTTAAGGGACACAAAGTACAGAAGTCAAAGCCCTTCACCCATGGGGTGCAATTAAATTACAATTTCATCAGTCACTACTCAGTACCCTCTTAAGGGGTAGTGGAAGGCACAAAAGCCATCCACCCCTAGGTCACAAGTAAATTACAATTTCATCAGTCACTATTCATTACCTATGGAGAGGTCTTTTTATGTTGACTTGGAGCAAGCTTTAAGCTTCTATGGCTCCTTTTCCATGGTACCAGCTCCTGCCCAAATCTATCCAACTGCCACCTGAGTTCAAAGACAGAGAGCTCCCAGTTCCTTGTCCAGCTCTCTGTGCAGTGCCTGCTCCACATTGAAGCTCATAGTGTCCAGTCCACCTTAAATCCTTCACTGTCTCTGTTCCTGGGAAGACAAGGCTAACAAAGTCACAAGATCATCCATACACATTAACAAAGTCACAACAACATATGTACAAAGTACCAGCACCACAGTCATGCTTCCTCAGTCTTTGGCAGTTCCAGCTGGCCTTTGGAAGTCCTTAGGAGCTCCAGCTGGCCCTTGGAAGTCTTCAGCACCTTAAGCTCCATTCTCAAAATCAAAATCACTTTATTCAGCCTCCACATGGATTGCTCCAAGAAATTCTGTCTCAGTTCTCAATTTTCATTCCTCTTTTCAGTCCTTCTCAATACTTAGTTAGTCTTCAGTCTAGTAGCAGCTGCCCTGCCTCCATGATGCTTAGCCCAAGAAGTTCTGACTGTCCAGCTTGTGCTCTTCCTTATATATGGTGTTAGCTTCTCCCTGTTCAGCCCCTTCCTGTTACACCAGGAACAGGGGTTCATACCTTATATTTCTTTAACAAAGGCTTAATTTGAAATTAGGTGCTAAATACCTCTTAGCTTGACAATACAAATTTCATTGCTATTACAACTTTTGTGGGGAGAGAAGGTAAAAGGAATAAGAAACTAGAATAAAAGGAAACACACAGTAATTTTAACTGTGAATGTAAATGGGATAAACTTACCCATAAAATGGAAGTGGCTAGCAGAATGGATTAGATGCCAGAATTCAACATTATATTGTTTACAAGAGACATACTTGAAAGAGAAATACATGCACACAGAGTTAAAATAAGAAGTAGCACCAGAATCTAATATGCTTCAGCTGAACTAAAAAAGGCAGGAGTAGCAACCATGATCTCAGACAAGACAAAAGCAAAAATGAATCTCATTAAAAGAAATAATCAGATAAACTATATTTTTTTCTGAGTGATACAATAAACTTTGAAGTAATATCATCATTTTATTTTTGGCAGTAAGCCTTTCTGATAAAGACATCATTTCTCAAATATATAGAGAACTAAGTCAAATTCGTAAAAATAAGTCATTCCACAATTGATAAATGGTCAAAGGATATGAACAGGTGGCTTTCAGAAGAAGAAATAAAGGCTTTCTATAGTCATATAAACATGCTCTCAATCACTATCGATTAGGAAAATGCAAATTAAAACAACTCTGAGGTATCACCTTATACCCATCAGAAATTACAAATTCTAGGGGGGTCTTGGAAAATATGTACACAAATTAATTCACTCTTGGTGGAGTTGTGAACTAGTCCATTTATTCTGGAAAAATATTTTGGAGCTAGCCCCAAAGGACTACAAAACTGTGCTTACCTTTCGAGCCAGCAGTACCACTATAAGGTCTGTATTTCAAAGAAGTCAAAGAAAAATAAAAAGGACATATATTTAAATATACCAGTTCTTTTTTTGTGATGACACAGAAAATTGAAGCGATGCTCATTAATTTGGAAATGGTTAAATACATTGTGGTATATGATTATGATGGAATACTATTATTCTTTAAGAAATGATGAGCAGAATGGTTCCAGAAAACCTGGGAAGAGTTATATAAATTGATGCAAATTATAGTAAGCAGAAACAGGAGAACATTGTACATCATAACAGCAATATTGTAATGATGATCAAGTATGAAAGACCTAGGTACTCTGAACAATACAATGATCCAAGGCATTTATGAAGGACACATGATGAAAAATGCTATTCCTACCAGAGAGAAAATTGATGAACTTTGAGTAAAAAGTAAAGAATAATTTTCTCACCTTTTTATTTTTCTTGCTTTTTCATGGCATCACTAATATGGAGATATGTTTTGCATGATTACACATGCATAATTGATATCATATTGCTTGCCCTATCAGTGTGTGTGCATGGGGTGGGGGAGGGTCTAGAGGGAAGTAAATATTTTCAAACTCAAATTTTTGAAAAAAAAGTTAAGAATAAACAAATAATGAATGGGGGGAGAGACTTTACTTAGATATTTTGATAAATCCTGATCTCATTGGTGTTTATCCTATATCAGTGTAGATAACTATTAGATAGGAATATATCTACACTTCATTCTGTGTAATTCTTGTCCATGTCTTTCTAGAAATCCTATCTAAAGAAACTGACTAGATGTCATCTTTTAGTTTTCTTATTTTTTGAATGGGTCATTCATTTGTAATCCTGTACCATGGCCATATGACCAGCCAACTTCCTTTTCTGGTTTTACATAACCTCGAAAGGCAGCTTGGTGCCATTAAAGGAAGAAAATAAAAGAATTTGGCTGTGAATTCCAGCTTTGCTATATATTATTTGTGTGACCTTTTGCAAATCAACTCACCATTTTGGGCTTCAATTTCTTCATCTATTAAATGAAGGGGCTTGACTCAATGATCTCTGAGGCCCCCTCCATCTCTAAATCTATTAGTCTCTGTCATTTATGACACTCCTTGTGCACATGTCCTCTACAGAAATATGCTGCAACATGTTTTTTTATGATTTTCCAAAGGCACTTGCCTTTTGGGCCACCTGCAATCTTCTTTCTGAGATTGGATTGATTCATTATTTATAGTCATATGACATAACTTTGAGAATATCCTTGCTAAAAATATAGAGTTTTGTATTGGGAATCAGCTTATGATAATTGAAAACCATACACAATTTCCCAAATGGGAGCCAATCTGCTCTTATCTTCTTTTTCAATTCTGGGTCCTGCTCTCTGCCTATTTGCAGTACTTGTACAAGGTAGATGTATTTTTGATGGATCAGCTCTATGGATTATCCATCCAATTGCATTATGTAGTCTTTTGATTTTCTTTGTTTTTCCAGTGTCTATAGTTTAAACAATATCTTTGTAGTGGTGAGGGGGGCTTCATGGAGGAAATCCTCAGACAATTGATCAAACACCATCCTCAGACATGAGCATCTGAAGGACCTTTTCTCCAATAGGGAATTCTTGTGTCTGTTTTAGTTCAGGATATAATGTTTTCTATAAGCCTCCTCATTTCATGTTTCACTTGATGTTGGTATTCATCCAACTGCTGGACAACCATAAAATGACAGCTGTCATTTAATGATTAGTTATTTGCAAAATGATTTATATAATTCCATCATTTGATCTTAATAACAATCCTGTGAGTCAGATACTGTAAATATATTTCCCATTTCTGAGATGAGAACACTGAGGCTCATCAAGTGTAAGTTACTTATCCATGTTAGAACAGGTGCTAAATATGAAAAGCAAGATTTAAACCTGGGCTTCTGTCAGGTTCAAACACTCTCCACTACTCAACTATATTGCCTCTCAATTTATTTCCTTGGTTGTGTCAGGGAATCTTGTATAATTTTGATATATTATAGAAAGTACCTTGGTTTAGGTAAATGTTAAAGTTGTCTTTTTCAAAGAAAGAGGAAAAAAAAGACCTATATATACACAAATGTTTCTAGCAATTCTTTTCATACTAGTTTAAAAATAAAAAAGCTGTATTTTTATTGAAATTTCCTTTAGATGGAAGTTATATTCACCTGTCCCCTCCCACCCCACCACACAGATCCTATATAAACCTATTGTTTACCTATTTATCTAGCATAGCCATTTTGATATCTTACCCTTTGTATTTGAAGAATCATATTCATGGAATGCAAACTAAAGACTAAGTGGGTTAAGTAGGTAGTAGATACATAGGTAAATCTGAGAGGATTTTGAGAGTGAAAAGAAAGAACTGAATCAAGGAGGTCATCACCATTTCTTGCAGTGTTCTTACCTATAAGCATTAAACAATTCAATCTATTCATACTGTTGGATTTGTGTTCACTTTCTATACCTCACATAGGCCAATCCTGTTGCCATATGGTGAGCTCACTAGTTCCGAGAAGCCTATCTTGGGAATTTTCCATTGGCTCTCATCCTTAATTGGACCTTCTCTGAGAAGCTGCAGGTGGTAAGTACAATATGGAAAAAAGTCACAGGATCCAGTTATCTTGCAAAACTGCCTTTGCATAGTCAGTAAACATGAAAATCAGGCCACTTGTTGAGTGGATAAACATTGGAAACCCAGAATAGGTACTCTGTGTAATGCTTCTCTGGCTTCTGTAGGAATCCTCTCTGTACTTATAGAACTGGTTATAGTCTGCCTTGTAATAATCATTGGTCTTGTTTCTTTGGCACTTTAAAGTTTGCGAAGCACTATCCTCACAAATGGCAGGTTTTTATAAAGATTGTGTAATGGATAATATGTTGGGTTTTGAGTCAGTATGATCTGGGTTCACATCCTGCCTCTGACACTTATTAGTATCATCATGGATAAGTCAATTACTATCTAAGTGTCTCCAGCAAATCCTTCAGACTCTTTTTTTTTTAAGCAATCGGGGTTAAGTAACTTGCTCAAGGTTACAAGGCCAGGTGTTTCTGTGTGGGTGCTAAGTGTCTGAGCCCGGGATTCGATCTCCAGGTCTTCTCAACACTGGAGCCAGTGCTCTTACTCGCTGTGCTACCTGGCCGCCCCCAGACTCATTTCTTAAGAGTCATACTAATTAAAGCATAGGTATTCACCAAAATCATGGGAGGTAGGTAGTAAAAATACTATTATTTCTTCTTCACAGCATCATAGATTTAGAGCTGAAAGGAAGCTCAGTGGCATAATTTTACAGATGAGGAAACTGAGGACCTGAAATGATAACTGACTTGCCTATAGTCATGATGTAATACATGGCTGAACCAAGGTCTGAAGTCAGATTCTAACTAAATATGGAACAATTTCTACTCTATAATGATGTAACTTCACTGATGAGAAAACAAAACTTAGACAGGTTGTACAACTAGGATCCTGAAACTTAGTCTTTTTTTCTGACTTCCAGAGAAGGGCTCTTTCTAATAAATTGTATTAGTTCTGCATTTATCTGGCTTGCATATTATTCTCTGTATTCATTTCAAATACATAGAATTCAAGATCCTTCACAAGATTCTAGAGCACATGGACTATATTATTAATTGAAGATTCTTCTAGTGCCTTGCAGAGTGCCATGCACATAGTAGGTACTCAGTAAGAATTTGTTGAATTAATTCCAGCCCTAAAGAATATCATACTGAGCTCTGGAATTCCCAGATCCCACTAGGTTTATTGATGTTCCAAGGCAACATCTGAAATACCAAGCTGTTTCCTCAAGAATCCAGGTCACAAAGGAAAGCTCAGAGTGGTGCCTCACCTGAGTTCTTTATGAAAGTTAAACACCACCTGGGAAATATTTGCTGCTTGAAGATAGGTACCTTTCTTCTTTTTTCATCAGATTCAAGTACCTTTGCAATTCTGTATCATTCAGCCCTGTACTTTTGTGTTGGCTTTTCTTCTCTTCTTTTTTTAATATGAACGCACAGACAGGGAGAATTTTTTTTTACTCTTGTTTGTGTTTATGTGTATGACTGGAGCGAGCTGGGAAACTGCAAAATGCAATTGTTTTGTGCCTGGGAATCTGAAAACCTTAAGTATGTACTGTAGCCCTGAGGAAGAAAAGATAGGTGCCAAGCCGCAATAAAATCTCATGAAAGCATCAAGATTCTACAGTGGCATACAGTGACAATGCAGGTGGCACACAGGTGGTTACCTTTTTTACTTAGCTACTGACACAGTAAATCTGTGCTAGAACTGGAATGGGTTGCGTTCTGGATATTGGTTTCTGGTTAAATGAATTTTTTAATTAACAGAGGTCAATGGAAAACACTTTTTGCTCCCAACAGTTTTGTTGGAAAACTTTCTACAATGCATGAGTCCATTGTCATGCCTTAGTAAGTCCAGTGAACATAGCAAAATCTTCTCTCTCTGTCCACTGACAATCTCAATCACTCCCACTTCTACTACTTTCCCTAGGCCGGAGATGGCCCAGTATCTCTAGCTCCAATAGTGGCCAATTCTGAGATCTAGAATCTCCAACTAGTTATAGCACATCTCCCCTTCTGTACTTGCTGGTACCCTGAACCGACAGTCCAAAACCTGGCTCATTATTGTTCACTTTAAACCTGTTCTTCAATATAGTTTCCTTGTCTCTGGCCATGATGCCACTATTAACCTGGTCTACTATGGGGGAATCACTGTGGTTATCTTTAACACAACTTCTCTCATTTCCAATTAGTTACTGACTCCTGTGAATTCTACTTCTGGAATATCTATTACACCTCTCCCATTATGGCCACCCTACAACAGTCCCTCATTATAACTCCCTTGATTCTAGAAATAACTTTCTAACAAAATTTCCCAACTCCAATCTCACTCCACTCTGATCCATTCTTTTTCTTGGGTGTGGAACCAGTCAATTCATTATTCTCTAAAAAATTAAAATCCAAGGGGTGGCCAGGTAGCACAGCGAGTAAGAGCACTGGCTTCAGTGTCGGGATGACCTGGGGATCTAATCTGGGCTCCTACACTTAGCACCCACCCAAAACACCTGGCCATGTAACCTTGAGCAAGTTACTTAACCCCAATTGCTTAGGGGCAGCCAGGTGGCTCAGGGAGTAAGAGCACCGGCTCCAGTGTCGGGATGACCTGGGGATCAAATCTGAGCTCAGATACTCAGCACCACACCCAGAAATAACTGGCCGTGTAACCTTGAGCAAGTTACTTAACCGCAATTGCTTAAAAAAAAAAATTAAAATTCAGTACTTCCCTATTGCCTATTAAGTAAAGTTCAACCTCTCCTGGCACCCACAATCTGATACCACTTCAACTTTTTGTATTTTTTTCTGTTATTCTCTTCCATTTTCTGTATCCTTCCATCAAACTGGTCTACTCTGGATTGCCTGAATGTAGCCCATGATTTTTTGTCTCCTTTTCTTTGATTATGCTGTGTCCTATGACTGGGATGGCCTCTAAACACTTCACTAGTTGAATTACTACTCTTATTTTAAAGCTCAATTGAAATTCTACCTCCTGAAAACCTTCCATTATTCTCCCTGTGAGCAAGGACTTCCCCCCTCTGACCTCACAAATCATTATATTTTGTAACTCTATAGTGTTATATATCATGTAAAGTGGTATATTATAGTTGTTTTTGTTAAATCCTCATTCCTGGTTAAATTGTGAGCTCCTGGAAGGCAGGTATTATGTCTTATCTTAACTTTATATCTCCTTGTACATCTAACATACATACTGCACATAATGTTGTATTGCATTGTTATGATTCAGAATTTTGTACCTCAGAGTTGTGAGCTTCCTCATTTGAACTTTCTTTTGACTTTTTTTTTTGGAGGGCAGTTGGGGTTAAGTGACTTGCCCAAGGTCACATGGCTAGTTTTTGTGTTAAGTGAATGAGTGTGGGTTTGAACTCAGGTCCTCCTGACTCCAGGGCTGGTGCTCTATACACTGTGCCACCTAGCTGCCCCTTGAACTTTCTAATAAGACATTGTCATTATTCAGTATTATAGACATAGATGTAGAGGAGGGAGGAGATTAGTGATGTTTGAGAAGCTCAGAACATCTACTAGAGTGTATAATTTTTAAAAAATTAATGATGTATTTTATTTTTATATCACTTTCACTTCTCAGTATTTGTTTCCTGCCTTTCCTTTTCAGAGATCCAGCCTAGAAAATATTTTTGTTATGAGTGCTTTCTTATGACTTGGTTCTTTATCCTAAAAGATTTTGCTTAAAGCTTTTAATCAATCAAGAGTTTTGGTAAGTCATATTGCTACAAAAATTGGGGAAAATAGTTACAATATAAAGAATGGGATGCTTGTATCTGCAATGAATTAAATATTGAGGGTCCATAATTCAAACTGGTTTCAATGTCTCCTAAGTATTTACTGGTCAAGAGGTGTTTATGGAGGGCTTTATGGAGTGCAGTTATTATTTGTAGTAGTAATTTTATTTTTAGCCTTTAAGAAAAAAAAATCGGGGTGGCCAGGTAGCACAGCAAGTAAGAACACCGGCCCCAGTGTTGGGATGACCTGGGGGATCGAATCTAGGCACAGATACTCAGCACCACACCCAGAAATAACTGGCCATGTAACCTTGAGCAAGTTACTTAGCCCCAATTGCTTAAAAAAATGGAAAAAAAAAATTTCCAGACTTTGATGGGGTACCAAAAATAACCAAGTGGATCTTTAAGAAGCTAGAAGTCTGACCCTCTCTGATAGGTTTGGTACAGGCTTGTGGAGAGGAAGAGAAGCAGAGTAAATAAACCTTTAAAATTTAAAATTTCTTCCCCTCTTTTATTTGACTTTCTAAGAGTCTTGTTCCATACATTTAATAATTCCATAGTGGGTAAATCTATTCTCTTTGGAAAGTTTGGCCAAGGTTTATGCAGGATAAGAAGATTTGTATCTGTGTGTATGTGTAGGGGGTGATATACACTGGACTGGTGGAAGAACCCAAACCAGTGAAATAAATCCAATGAAGTATGTTTCTTCTAAAACGTAAATGTTCCTGCAACCTTTTGAGAGAAAGAATTTCTCCTCCACCCCCAATTAGATGTTCTTTTCAGATATGGATTCACTGGATAGCCAGCTGATACAGTGAATCAAATTTTGAACTTGGATTCAGAAGGACCTGGGTTTAAATCTTGACCCAGATACTTATGACTTGTCTGATCTGGACAAGTCATTTTTACCTCTCTTAGCCTTAGTTTCTTCATCACTAAAAATGGGAGGGGAATAGATTTCATGACTTCTTATGTACTTTCCAACTCTAAATTTATTGTGTTCTGGCCTTCTTTGATTACTTGGTCAATAAATATTTATTATTCACTCACCATCTTCCAGGCACTGTGTACTAGGGTTACAAAGATAGGCAAAAATCCAAAAACAGTTTCTGCTCTCGACGGATACATTATAGAGAATGAATAAAAATAAAGCACTAACATCAAGGAGGATCGGGAAAGACTCTTATAGAAGAAGATATTTTTGCTAGGGCTTGAAGGAAACTAGGGAAATGAGATGAGACAGAGATGAGAAACGGTAGTATTCCAATCATGGGAGACAGTCAGTGAAAATGTGCAATTTGGAAATGCAAATTTGGAAATTTGGAAAAGAGGCAAGTGTCACTGGACTGCAGAGGGCATAGGGAAGAATAAGGTATAAAAAGAATGGAAAAGTAGAGTGAAGCAGGATATGAAAGTCTTTGAACACCAAACAGAAGATTTTTATATTTGATCCTGAAGGTGATGGGAGACACTAGAACTTTTTGGTTGGAGCTGGGGTGACATGGTCAGAAATAGACTTCAGGGGGATTAATTTGACAGCTGAGTGGAATATTTATCGAAGTGGGGAGAGACATGTGGCAGGAGGACCAATCAAGAAGTGATCCAGACATGAGATGATGAGGGCCTTTGCCGGGGTGGTATGTCAGCATCAGAGGTGAGAAGACAGTATGTGTGAAAGATATAACAAAGGTAAAATTGACAGACTGTGACAGCAGATTAGATATGGAGAGTGACAGAGAGGGAAGGAATAAATACTGATATAGAGCTTATTATACACCAGGCACTGTGCTAAGACACGAAGGGTCAAGGATGACACCTAGATTGTGATCCTGGGTGACTGGGAAAATAATGGTGCCCTCAACACTTGTAGGGAATTTTGGAAAAGGTAAACTTTTTTGGGGGGGAGGAGGATAATGAATTCTGCTTTGGACATGATGAGTTTAAGATGTCCATGGGCTATCCAATTTGAGATGTCTAATAGGCAATTAGAAATATGACACTAGAGGTTAGGGCTAGATAAGTAGATCTGTGAATCATTAGCACATAGATAATTGAAAACACGGGAGCTGATGAGATCAGCAAGTGAAATAATTTAGAGGGAGAAGAGAAGAAGACTCAGGACAGAACCCTGGAAGACACCCACATTTAGGGGATGTGACCTGGACAAAGATCCAGCAAAGAAAAGTAAAAAGCTGGATAGGTAGTATGGGAACTAGGATAGATCAGTGTCACAGAAAACTAGAGAGAACAGAGTATCAAGGAGAAGGTGGTATTCAACAGTATCAAAAGCTGCAGAGAGGTCAATAAGATTGAGGACTAGAAAAAAAGGTCATTAGATTTGACAATTAAGAGATCACTGCTAACTTTGGAGAGAGAAGTTTAAGTTGAATGATAAGATAGAAAACCAGACTACAAAGAATTAAAGAGAGTAAGAATGGGAGTGAAGACATTGGCAATGGAAGACATTCTCCAGTTAAGGCACAAACAAGAGAAGAGATATTGGATGATTGCTAGTTGAACTTGACAGATAAAGTTCCTTCTTTTTTTTGCCTTTTGGAGGGCAATTGGGGTTAAGTAACTTGCCCAAGGTTACATGGCTAATTTTTGTGTGTTTGTGTGTGGGGGGGTGGGTGTTAAGTGTCTAAGGCCAGAACCAAACTCGGGTCCTCCTGACTCCAGGGCCAGCACTTTACTCACTGCACCACCTACCCACCCCTGATAAAGTGCCTTTTGATAGAGGAGGAGACATGAGCATGTTTGTAGGAAGTAAGGAAACAACTCATAAACAAAGGGAGATTAAAGCTAAGTGAGAAGGTGGAAATGATTGATGGGGGAGTTTGCTAGAGAAGATGGGATGGAATGGTACTACTTGTTCATGTAGTAGGGTTTGTCTTGGTAGAGAGAAAGGCTACTTCTTCATATGAGACAAGAGGGAAGGAGATAGGGCCAAAAGGTATCTATCTGGATGATGTGAGATAAGGAAGAAGGAGAAAGAGGGAAATCTCTGCAAATAGCCTCATTTTTTCCAGTAAAATATGAGGCAAAATTGTTTCTTCACTAAGTCCAATGTTATATGCTCAATAAGTAAATGTATTGCTTATGAAGAGTTATGTCTCTGGTGGTGGTGGTGGTGGTATGTGTGTGTGTGTGTGTATGTGTGGTGAGTGTGTAGGGGATATAATTCTGGATCTTAGCCTCCCTTCTACAGAAATATACTAATAACTACTTTCTTTTAAAAAGGTGATACTATAAACAACTCACTCAAGAAATATGATAATTAATTTTATAATAATTTAACCAACTATGGAATAAGTCAAAACACTAAAAATCACACTATTCCAATTTTGACTCAGAAAGTGAATAACATATAATTAAATTAAAAAAAACAATCATATGAGTTGCCACAGTAAATAATTCTTCATCCAGTAGGAGATGAACTTTTTGTCGTTATACTTCCTTTGGAATAGATTTCTATGCCCTAGTAACATCTCTATGTCTTGATATGGCATCAGACAAAGATGTGGATATATGATCAAAAAAGGTAAGCTGACCACAGCATGAGAATAAGGAATAAAAAAAGAAAAAAGAAAAAGAAGCCCTGTTGAAAGAATAAAAAAGAAAGCCTAGATGCTTCATTGCTACCCATGAAATATAAGACTTAGAGGTAGATCTCCAGTATGTTGGATATATTCTTTGAAGAAGGTCTACAAGAGTACCTTGCAAAGAATCAAACAGAATAGGACATTTTGAATGGGTTGTGATCTGTGCTGATGGAGAAGACATCTGCTTTGAGCAGATTACAGATCTACTGAAGTATAGAAGCACAACAATTCATTTGTCTTGTGAACCTTCCTTTTTTTTTGAAGCTGCTCATGTCTTCACACAAAGTTCTATTGTCTTTGTTAGTTCTTTTAGATTGTTGTGGTGAGTGCTTATGTCATTAAAAAATGTTCTTATCTCACTTTGTATTGGTTGCATAGGTCCTTCTATAGTTCTTTGTAGTCTTCATCTTTGATATTTTATGTTATAATATTCCTTTACATTATTACATTGTAATTTATATCTAAGAGCTACATTTTAATAGGACTCACTACAGCTGGCATGGTGATGCTAAGAAGGCAATAGTGATAGGCTTACTGGATATATGAAAATGTATCCCTTTTCTTGACTTCTCTGCTTACTGCATTTCTCATTAAATCTAATTCATAAAACAATACATCAATAAATTTCCATAAGATACCAATAGCTCAATGAGCTTGTTCATAAGTGTAATCCTTCCAGGGATATGGATCTTAACCAACCCATCCCATCTCATCCTGTGTGACTCTGTCCCTGTCCTATAAATCACCAATGAGGAATCCTCCATCTAGGTCTCTTCACATTCCTTGGGCATCAATGCAGCTTAGAGACTGCTCATCAGCTATTCTTCACTCTTGTTACATGACCAGTCTGCATCTCTTATTGATCATACATTTATTTAGTGACATCTTTTTTTATTGTTTCTTGTTCATAAGTAACCATTGATTAAATGATACAACCTATTTATGCCTCCCATGAATTCTGCATTGTCTTTTGTGTGACATGCAATTTCATTTTGCAAGAGATTGTGCATTCTGTTATTTTCAGACACATTGCATCAGCAGAAAAAATACTGGTGTAAAAAAGATGTTGTTTCATAACTGTAATTCCTTCAGGGATATGGATCATAACCAATCCATCCTATCTCATCTTGTGTGACTCTGCCCTTAACTCATAAATCAACAGCAAGGAGTCCTCCATCTAGGTCTGCCTACGTTTCAAGAAGAAGTTTTGGGTCATCCATCTGAAGTGTCTATTCACCACACATACACACACACACATACAGACACAGACACACACATAGGTACAGACACACACACACACACACTTACAATCTGGCACAAACAGTTTCTCTCCAACTGTATAGTATATTTTGATCAATAAGCATCCACCTTTTTCTGTGTAGATTGTTAGGCTGAATCCTTTGCAGTGGCTATTAATCTCATTTAAAAGCCTCTGCTGTGTTTTCAGACTTGATTCAATCAAGACAATGTCATTTACCAACCACAGAATCTGGAATATTTCATTATCTACAAGGAATCCCTCTTTTCTTGGACTCTGTTTTGGATCTCTTCCATGACAGTGGTAAAAACCTTTAGGAAGCATACATCTCCCTGTTTTATGCTTCCCTTGATATCAGTAAATCTAAAGAAATAGATTTACAAATAAATCTATTTCTATTGTTACTTATATCAAGGAATCTTGTGTGATATTAATATTTTATTTGCATGGGTTGACACCTAGTTAGAGGAAAGCCTTCAAGGCTGAACTTTGTTCAACCAAATCAAAAACTTTAAAAATAATAGTTAACAAACAATTAAGTAGGATTTTTTTTATTTTTTGTATGTTTAAGTAATTTTTATGACTATAAAGATGTGATGTGCTATAGAATAACATTTGTAAAAGTTTGCCTGCTCTCTTCTAATTTTCTTCTTTTGTTTTTTTTTTTTAAATCAAAGATGCATTTGATGTGTGTGTGGGTTATTCTTACAAAGATTTTGTAGAGATGAGAAACCAAATTGGTAGTGGCTGCTGTCCTCTCAATTTTTTTTTCATTTTGAAATGATAAAATCTTTTTTCCCCCCAAGCCTTGATTATATTCTTTTCTCTTAGGTATTTTAAATATCAATGCCTCAATATCTCTAAAACTGTGTCATTTCCAGCACAAATCTCTTCTGTGTACATTTAGCCTGATTCAGCTGTACTTTCCACCTCTGTCTTATTCATTTTCTCATGTTACATATCGGGAACTCTGATTTCAGAATTCTAAGGTAAGGTTCCCTGTCACTGAGTAAGAAAGTTCATTATAGAATCGTTGATGGGCACGGTCCATTTTGTTTTGTCTTTATCTTCCTTTCCAATTCATTTTTAAGCAGTTTAGACATGATCTGACTTAACTGGATCTCTTGCCAAGCTTTTTGCAAAGTCAATGCACATATAAACAATATAAATTCTAGTTGAGAGGGAGGGAGAACCCTTCAGTGGGAAACTGGTGAGCTCTATAAATACCATTATGTGAGAAAAGGACTCATTTAAAGACTTAATATAAGCATCCCATTAGGGATGCTTTCCTTCCTACTCCCCCTCTCCTTTGACTCTCCTGCTGGAGCCTGACTGTTCCCAAATGGGGAATGTCCCCTACAATGTCCCAAATAGGGCAATACTCCTACTATGTCAGAGTGGAGGTAGTGTTGAAGACTCAGTGTTACCTAAAGCATCAATCTACTGGATTGAATTTAATCCCATTAGCTAACAGTAACAATGACAGCTCACTGCTATCAAGTACAAAATAATTTGAATGTCATCTCTTTCAAATTCTCAGATTCACCAGACATTTATTAAACATCTGTTGTGTACATAGCACTGTGTATTCAATACATATGATGTAGGTATAAGGGTTAGATAAGATAAAACCAAGTCATAGGGGAAGGTAGGTGGCACAGTGAATAGAGCACCAATCCTGGAGTCAGGAGTACTTGAGTTCAAATCCGGTGTCAGACACTTAACCCTTACTAGCCATGTGACCTTGGTCAAGTCACCTAACCCCAATTGCCCTACTTACCCCTCCAAAAAGCAAAAGCAAAACAAAACTAAGTCATGGCATAATAGACTAAGACAATAGGGTTATAGATTTAGGTCTACCTTCTTCACCATCAAACATTCATTAGAAAGGATGGTGATGAAAAAACAGAGAAGAGGAAAACCCTCGATTGGGAGTCAAGAAATCTGGGTTATACTCAAAGCTTTGCTTCAACTTTGATGTCTGATCTTATACAAATCACTTCCCTTCTCTGGTTGTTTTCTCATTTGTAAATTCAACAAGCATTTCTCAAGTGTCTCTTATATGTAATGCCTTGTGCTAAATGCTGTGGATACAATGACAACAATGAAAGAGATTCTATTTTAAAGGACTTCAGAATGTATTAGGTTAAAATGCACATTTGGTCAAAAGTGAATATGACTCCTTCCAGCTTGGATATTTTATGATTCTATTATGTAGTATCCCAGTGGATAGAGGTTATGTTATACAATTTATTTAAAGCAAGGGTTATAAAAACATAAGCTATCATTAGAATTGATCTGAAAGAAATAATTCAGGAGAAGGTACTTAGAACTGATAATGGTTTAAGACTCAACCCCTTCTCAGGGGGCATTTTCATTTCATAAAAAAGGGGCTCAGAAGAATTATATTTAATTATAGAATTTCATGCAGTGACACAAATGGCTGAAGGAGTTATTTTAAGAGATGGGCCGTCTAAGCCCCTAGAAAGACAATAGACTCACAGACCTTCTGTATTAGAAGGGCCTTCAAAGGTTATCTAGTCCAACCAGCATCTGAAAAAGATTGTCAGTTTCCTCTGGAAGGAAGGAGGGAAACAAGAAAAAAAGTGAAAGAAGGAAGAAAAGAATGAAGAAGAGGAATGAAGGGAGGAAGGAAAGGAGGAAGGAAGGGAGGAAGAAAGAAAGGAATGAAGAGAAGGAGGAAGGAAGGCAGGAAGGCAGGCAGGCAGGAAGGAAGGAAGGAAAGAAGGAAAGAAGGAAGGAAGGAAGGGAGGAAGGAAGGAAGGAAGGGTGGAAGGAAGGAAGGAAGGAAGAAAAGAAGGGAAGGGAAGAAATAAAAGACCACTATGTGCCAGGCTCTGTTCTGAGCACTTTATAAATATTATTTCTCTTTATACTCATATCAACCATATCACTAGGCATGATTGTATAGTGAGAGGAGAGGATCTGAGTTAAAATCACAGCTTCGCCACTATTTCTACTTGTGTGATCTTTGGCAAGTAATTTAACCTCTATGGATTTCAGTTTCCTCATCTGTAAAACAAAGGGGTTAGACTAGATAAACTTTGAGGTCCTGTCCATGTCTAGCTCAACGATACTATGACCTCTAATGATGTTGCACAGATTGTGACAGATAAACAACCACCTAGAAATAAGAAATAACCCTGAGGGAAACCTTCATGTTTCCTTTCCCCCAAGTTTCTATTTTGAATTGAACTTAATAGAAATTGTGGTTTTTCTCTCATGAGGGCAAAGGTTACTGCATGCAGGCCATTCCAGCAGCAAAGGAAACAGAGGTGACCATAGGTTAGCTTTCCTTTTCCTCATCTTCCTCATTAGACCAGCACTTATGCAGGGAAAATTGTATTTAGCATGTTCCCAAGTAGAAATTTACAAGCAGGCTAGAGATATTTTGGTCTACTTTTTAGCCCTCACCACAAAAATAACTTCACCCTGTGAGCTGAAGGACACAAGCCAAGGGAATTTCAAATCTCCAGTGTCTTCCTTGCTTAGAGGTGTCCCACAATTTGCCTGCAAACTTGTTTCCTTTGCTTCTTTTACAAAATATTCCCTCCCATATGTCTGCTACTTTCTGTTCCCACTCAGACTCTTACCTCATCTCAGCTGGGCTATTGAAACAGTTCTCAAGCTACACTTTCTGTTTCTAGGGTTTCCAAGATACAATCTATCCTTTAATCTTCCTGATTCATCACCTTTATCACAAGAGCCTCCTAGAAGTAGAACTTTAAACCCCAAAAAGTTCTTAGATATACTTTACTTAAAATTAATTAGCGACTTTTTATTGCCTTCTAAAGAAAATATAAGCTACTCATTTTGGCATTCAAGATTCAATAATGATTCCAATGAGTTATCTAACCTTATCTCACGGTATAAAAGTTACATTTACTCAAGTAACTGCAAGTTACTCAAGCTACATTTGCCAAATTGGATCACTCTCCACTCCCCATAATCATCCTACCCTTTCCCATCTCTGTGCCTTTGCTCACATGGTCCTTGATATCTGAAATGGACTCCCCACTCATCTGTATGTTGAAGTTTCCTCCTACAACATTCAAGGCCCAGACCAGCCTTATTTATTTTATCAAGTCTTACTGACCTCTACCCCTATCAAGCCTTCCAGGGGAAACTGAGCTATCACTCCTCAAATTTCTCCTAAAACATTGTCCTTCCTCTTGTTTTGCACTGAACTATCCTAAATATTATTATACTTAATTGTGCAAGTGTATGTTCCTTGCATTAAATTATAATTAGCTCCTTCAGATCAAGTTCTATGCCCTGTCTAGCTATTTTTGAATCCCAAGGGCTTAGTAAGTATTTATTGAGTTGAGTTGAACTTAAATTAGTCTGTTTCTGTAAATATCAGATATGATGAATACTAGGAACTCCTTGAGTTCTACTTCTCCTGTCTAGGCCTCAATTTTCCAATCCACGTGTAACAAAGTTTAGACTAGTTGATATTTAATATTTCCTCTATTTTTAAACCCTATTATCTGTGAAATAAAAGATGTCATTTCATTGTTCCTTATCTTCATTGCCTCTAGAACATCATACACAATCTTCTGTTTTGTATTTGAAGTACTTCCTAATATAACTCCAACCCCATTCTAGGCTAACATCACATTGTTCTTTTCCCTGGTCCCTGACTCTGAAAAAAGAAACACCTTAGCTCGATCTTTCCATCTTCACTATTGTTTTATATATCTTCTTTCCCTTGTAGTTAAACTCCCTCAAAAAAATCCTACAATAGATGTCTTCACTTTCTTTCCTTTTATTCTTTTCTTAATCCAACTTTACCATTTCTCTGAAACTGCTCCCTCTAAAGTTACCTGTTATCTCTTAGTTGGAAACCCAATGACCTTTTATCAGTCGTCATTCTCTTTGAACTCTCTGTAGTTTTTAACATTGTTGATCACCTTTCTCCTTGGTACTCTCTTCTCTCTAGGTTTTTGGGACATCATTCTCTCCTGGTTCTCCTACCTATCAGATCACTCTTCAGTCTCCTTCATTGGATCCTCATCCAGATTATGCCTCCCACCCATAGTTGTTCCTCAAGGCTCTATCTTGGGCCCTCTTTTCTTCTTCTCTACTACTTCGCTTGGTGAACACATCAGCTCCCATGGATTTCATTATCATCTCTGCGCTTATGATTTTCAAATCTGCCCTAACCTCTCTACTGACCTCCAACTTCATGTTTCTGGCTACCTTTCAGACATCTCATACTGGATGATCTTAAAATTGATGTATCCAAAACCAAACTCACTATCTTTCTACCCAAACCCTCTTCCTACCTAACTTCCCTATTACTATGGAGAGAGGCCAACAACATGTTTCCAGTTCCTCAGGTGAACAACCTAGTAATTATTCTTAATTCCTCAATATCTTTCACCTCCCTTACTCAATCTGCTGCCAAGGTCTCTTGATTTAATCTTTGCAATATTTCTCAAATACACCTCCTTCTTTCATCTGACACTACCTCCATGCTACTGTAGCCCTACCCCCCCATCACCTCATGCCTGAACTATTGAAGTAATATGAAGCATAGATCTGGAGGACCATGCCACACCCCTATTAAATAGATTGCAGTAGTTCCTGGAACAAATATAAAATTCTGTGGCATTCAAAGACCTTCACAAACTAGCCCCCTCCTACCTTTCCAATTTTCTTATGCCTTCCTTTTTAATTGTTTTAAATTTTTTTAATTTTACATATTTTTTTTCAAATATCTTTAATTTCTGACTATATCTGGGTTCTCCAATCTACTTTCATGCTGCTTAATAATATTTTACTTTTTCCAATTACATGCAAAGATAGTTTTTGACATTCGCTTTTATAAGATTTTGAGTTCCAAATTTTTTTCTCCCTCCCTTCCCTTCCCCCTCCCCAACACAGCAAACAATCTGATATAGGCTATATATTTATAATCATATTAAACATATTTCCAAATTAGTCATGTTGTGGAAGAAGAATCAGAACAAAAGAGAAAAGTCATTGGAAAGAAAAAAAAAGTGAAAATAGTGTGCTTTGATCTGCATTCAGTATTCATAGTTATTTTTCTAAAGGTGGATAGTATTTTCCAACATGGGTTTTTTTGAATTGTCTTAGATAATTGTATTGCTGAGAAGAGCAAAGTCTATCAAAGTTGATTATCACACAGTGTTGCTGTTTCTGCATACAATGTTCCTGTGGTTCTGCTTACTTCACTCATCATCCATTCATGTAGGTCTTTTCAGATTTTTCTAAAGTCTGCCTGCTCATCATTTCTTATAGCACAACAGTATTCCATTATATTCATATACCACAACTTGTTCAGCCTTTCCTCAATTGATAGGCAACCCCTCAATTTCCAGTTTTTTGTCATGACAAAAAGAGTTGCTATAAATATTTTTGTACATGTGGGCTCTTTCCTCTTTTTTATGACCTCTTAGGGATATGGAACTACTAGTGGTATTGCTGGATCAAAGGGTATACAGTTTTATAGCACTTTGACTATAAATTATAATATTTTTACCTGTTAATTATTTCCTATTGATCCTGTATATAGCTTGCTTTTACAATTTTTTTATATTCTTTGCATATTTTGTCCCCTATCAGATTGTAAACTCCTTGAGGGCAAGGACTGTCTTTTGCCTCTTTTCGAATTCCCAGAACCTAGTCCAGTGTCTGGCCCATGGTAGGTGCTTAATAAACATTTATTGGTCCCCATACACAATATTCCATCTACCACCTCTGTGCCTTTGGACAAGTTAGACTCCATTCTTGACGTGCTCTCATTCCTCAAACCTGCTCTTGTGTCCTACATGAAGCCTTTCTTGATCCTTCTAGTTGCTAATGTTCTTCCCAATTCCTAAAATTATTTTGTATTAATTTTACACATAGTTTAAATTTACTTATAATTATGCATGTTGCTTACCCCCGGAAGAAAGTAAGCTCCTTGAGGACTTACATATTTTCATTTTTGTCTCTGTATCTCCAGAACCTAGTACAGTATCTGACACATAGTTGTAGCTCAATAAATGCTTGTTCATGCCTGCTAGATTCAATTGAATTGAATTGATAGCCCTTTCAACTTAATGACTAGATTTCAGATTGGGCCAAATTCTGAGGAGGACAACTTGGTGAATCTTATTCCTTTAGGTAGGAAAGATCAAATTATATCACTAAGTATTTTCTGAGCTCCTGCTATATGGGTAGACCTTTGCTAAGTATAAAGGAAAGATATTGGTATAGTAGAAAGACACATGGACACTAATCAGAGGATCTAAGTTCTAGTCTTGCTCCTTTTGCCAACTAGCTGTGTTACCTTGGGTAAATCTGTTTATCCCTTTGGGACTCATTTTCCTCATATTTACAATTGAGGCAGTTGAACTAGATGTACTCCCAGTCTGCCCGCTCTCGTAGTTAATGACAAAATAATTCCTGAAGTGGCCTATACTCTAGTTGGAATAACATGAGAGTCAGGATGGTGAACTTGCCAAAAGCAGCTGGGAGAGATCCAGGTTCAGATTCTAATTCCTACACTTATTCGTTATTTGACCACCAGCACCAGGTATAAAATTGCCTATTTATCAACAGGGTTGTTGTAAATATCAAATGAGAAGATACAGGGTCCATTTTTAAGCTTTGATAACTATAGAAATATAAATGTTATAAGCTTACAAAAACATCATTTGAAAAATTAATTCTTTGAAATAATTTTAAGGTACTATGTATCTTATTAAAATTCACCATAACCACTGTATTGTGCTGTATATTATTCCAGTATATTTTCAGACTTTGTAAAATCTTTCATCAGCTTCTGCTCAATGACCAAAATGACTGCATTTATAATGCTAGCCTTAAGTTCATGCAAAGATTTCAATTTTGATGTGTATATGACAATCTTAATGTAACCCCCTCAATAAAATAATATAATGGAGATAGATTCAGAGACTAAGGTGATCATGTAAGGTAACTTTCTCTACTGATTATCTAGCCTGAGAAAGTATCATTCAGAAACTTTTACACACCCAATGTATAATAATGGGATGTTCAATTAGTGTAAATTTTTTTCTTCAAAATTCATAAAACTATATAAGTATAAAAATATAAAATAAACTGTGAAATGATTTTTGGTATATTTATAGCATTTATACTTCTGAAGTTAAGGACTTTTGGGATACTCTATATAAAGTGCTTTGAAGACTTTAAAGGGTTATACAAATATCAGCTGTTATTAGTATATAAAAAGGCAAACATTAATGCAAAGAAATATGTGATATGTCCAAAGAATGTCAGAGACAGTGTGTACTATGGGGTTTTATAGGACCATAGGATTCAAAGCTGGAAAGGACTTGCTTTAGACAACACTATATTTGGAGAATGTGTTTGGGCATTTGGTAAATATGCCTTAAATTTTATATTTCAGGAAAGTATATTCTAAAGGAATATAGTATTTGAACTGGTGCAGTAAAAAAAAAAACATTGATCTAGGAAAGATTCAATAACCATTCATTAAATGTGCCTTGCACTGCTAAGTTCTTGTATTATATATATGAATTAATGGTCCTAGCTTCAACTTTGCTACTTATTGCCTGTGTGACCTTGGGTAAGTTACTTAATCACTCTGGGCTTCAATTTCCTCATCTGTCAAGTAAGGAATTTGGATGAGATGATATCTAAAATTCCTTCTAGCACTAAATTCTATATTCCTTTTGTAAAGAAGTTATTTGGTCAGCTACATGTGGATGGGTAACAGGATGCATATATTACATTTTATTTGGATGTATCTGATATTTCATTGGTTTAGGGAGCATAAAAGTGAGAAAATTACCCCTGTCAATGTAGTTTGGCCACTGTTCAGCAACTTATATGGCCTAAGAGAGTTGCCTAGATATTGAGAAGTCAAGTTATTTGAATAGGTTCACATGACCAGTATATAGCTGAGGTGAATTTTGAACCCAAGTCTTCCCAGTGCTGAGACAACTCTCTATACCCTAGATGTATTTGTGTGTATGTATGTGTGTGCTTATATATAGATACACATATACATACATATATATGTATATATGTGTATATATAAGTATATATAAAATATATAATTCCCCTAGTGCTTAGATATGTATGCACATATCTGTACATACATAGGTACATGACTAAACTTGGCTCTTCCATTTAAATAGGAAACAGCTACTGAATTAGTAAGTTCATTAATTAGTATGACATTTCTATTATCAATGAAATAATTTACTTTCACTGAAGTCTCCTTAGTTATTAACATTATTGACTATCAGCCAGAGAGAATATCCTCAAGTGCTCTGCACCAATAAGTATAGATTTCACCCATGCACGCACATATCTTATTTCATATCAGGGACTTAGTCTCCATTAATATATGTGTAGATGACAGTTCTCAGGGAGACACAGGTTTTGACAGACACTAATAAGTGATGATTCCTTTTGAATAAGAGAGTAGAAGTGGCCCCCAATTTGTGCTTTTAGTTATTAATGAATGCATAAAGTCTTTATTAAAAACATACTACATGAAAAATAATGAACTAAGTGCTGGGAAAAACAAATAGTAAAATAAGACAGTCCCTGTTCTCTAAGAGTTCACATTCTAATGGGGGAGACAACACACAGAAATTTGATCTACAAGTCATATGGAAAAGTTTCATGGAGTAGAGGTAAAACAGATGACTCTTCTTTAAAGAAATGTCATTTCTACTGATAAAAGCATATCAGTTTCTGATGTTGAATGATTTGACAGTGATAAGGACTTTGGTGACAAGAACTTTCTTTCCTCTGTCTTTAATAGATATGGCATAACACCTGCCATAAGGGTTGCCAGGCTGCATTTCCACAGCATTTGCTTCCTAGGATGATGGCTGTGGGACCTAAACTGGGATTATTGCTATTCCAAAAACTCTTAGGTTTAGGATCCTGGACTGTTCCCATCAAGGTGTGACAGGACCTGGTGATCAAGGTGATGGTGGCACCCATTATCTCCTATTTCTCTCTCAGGACACCCTGCTGCTTCAGTTATGCTGCCTTTCCTTTCCTGTAAGTGACTGTTGGTTGACTGTTGTTGGGGATGGCAGGCCCATTCTTTATAGGAGCTTCTTTCTCCGATGATGGCTGTGAGGACTGGTCCAGAAACAAGAAAGATTAGTGGTTGGGGGCAGGGCATAGTGGTGCCACTCCTAGGGCTCTTGTGCTTATCTGCCTTTCAGTGGCAGTTGGTCAGTGGTTATTGCTTGTGGTAATGAAGAAGGGGTGTCGCTTCTCCATGATGATTTTTCCCGTTAATGATGACTGCAGGGGCTGAGCTGGAAGCAGCACTGGAAGTTTGAAGCATACTGCTACTTCCAAGGAGGTTCTTTGGTTCAGGGTCCTGTGCTATCTCCATCAGGGTCCTAGGGAGATGGTAGTCAAGGTGGTGGTAGTTCAGTTTGTATGCCATTTGCTGCCTCCAACCTCACCCTCAGGATACTCTGTTGCTTCATCTAGGCTGACTTGCCTGCTCTCTGTGCTTCTTGAGGGCACTAGTCCAAATTCTGTCTCTAATAATGATGGTAACACTTTGTATTTGTATGAGGCATTATTATTTTCAAAATACTTTCACATCTTTAATCCCTTTTGATCATCGCAATAACTTTATGAGAATAGTCAGTAGGGCAAGTGTTACAATTCCTAGTTTTACAGATGGAGGAAAAGTGAGATTTAGATTAAGTGACTTGTTGAAGTTCACACTCAGTAAATATATATGATGGCTTCCTTGTCTTTCATCTCTCCCTATTGACTGGTTCTTTCCCAACAGGCAGCACCTGATACTCCTAACTTCCTTCCTAACTGCCTATAAATATGCTCAGGCATACTCTATTCCTTTAAAAAAATCCTCACTCAACCCTACAATACATTCTTCAACCTGTCATCCTATAGCTTGTCTTCCGTTAACAGCTAAACTCCTAGAAAGAATAATTTTCACATGCTTTTGATTCTACGCCAACCATTCAGTTCTCAATGCCTTGCAATCTGACTTCTACCCCTCCACTGAAACCTCTCTCTAAGGTTAACAATGATGTCTTAATTGCCTTTATTTAATCTTCAACCTTCTTGAACTCTTTGTGGTTTTTGACAACCACTTTTGTGACATACCTTCTCCTTTCTTGACTCTCTTGGCATTGCTCTCTCCTGGATCTCTGACTTTTGACCAGTTTTAAAAGGAAACATTTATTACCCTCCCACTATTTATCCCAGCACCTACTTAGGTTCTTTAGGTACAAATGTAAATAGTAAAACAATCCCTTCCCTCAAGGAGCTTATATTTCATTTTTAAATTTTATTTACTTAATTTTAGTTTTCAACATTCACTTCCATAAGATTCTGAGTTCTAAATTTTCTCCCCCTTGCTTTCCTCCCCCTTCCTAAAATGGCATGCCATCTGCTATAGGCTATACCTATACATTCATTTTAAACATATTATCATATTAGTCATGTTGTAAGGAAGAATTGGAACCAATGGACGGAGCCATGAGAAAGAAGAGACAAAAAAGAAAGAGAGAGTAGATAGTATGCTTTGATCTGCATTAAGACTTTATTTCTCTGGATGTGGACAGCATTTTCCATCACAAGTCCTTTGAAGTTGTCTTAGATCCATGCGTTGATGAGAACAGCTAAGTCTATCAAAGTTTGTCATTGCACAATGTTGTTACTGTGTACAATGTTCTCCTGGCTCTGCTCACTTCACTTAGCGTCAGTTCATGTAAATTCAGGTTTTTCTGAAATCTGTCTGCTCATCATTTCTTATAGCACTATAGTATTCCATTACATTAATATACCACAACTTGTTCAGTCATTCCCCAATTGATGGGCTCCCCCTCAATTTCCAATTCTTGGCCACCACAAAAAGAGCTGCTATAAATATTTTTGTGCATGTGGGTCCTTTCTGAGGAGCTTATATTTTATCAGAAAAAAACAACATGTACTTATATAAGTATGCAAAATAAATACAAAATACAAAAAAATTAAAAGTTGTTAAATGCAAGATATTAGAGAACAGAGAACACTAGAAATTGGAGGAGGGGCAGAGAATCAAAAAAGATTTAATGTAGAGGTGGTGCTTGAGAGAAAGCTATCTGATCACTCCTTCTAAATATGCTTTCCTGTACCACCCATCACCTCCAGCTTCCTATGAGTTAATGTTCCCCATCTCCTATTCTCACTCTCTTTCCCTCCTTCCTTCCTTCTCTCTGTCTTTGTCTGTCTCGGTCTCTCTTTCTCTCCAATTCCTCTTAGGTGGAATTCTCTTGCCTTCCCTTCCTTTCTCTTCCTTTCCCTTTTCTTCCCTAGTATTTCCTGCCTTCCTGTATCCTTTCCTTGCCTTCTTCTTCCATATAACTATCAAGATAATCTTCTGAAGGTATTGGTCGGACCATGGCAATCCCCCACTCAAAAACTTTCAGTAATTCCTCTTTATGCCTATAGATAAAATAAAAACTTCTTAATCTAGAACATAAGACCTCTCTTCTCCCTACCTTTTCAGACTCATTTTATGTTGGCCTTCATGAACATTGTATTCTAACTAAACTGAGATAAGTTTTTCCTAAACTGGAGAGTCCATATCCTATCTCTGCATATTCACACAACCCTTTGATACCTGGTATTTCTTCATTCTTCATCTTCAGCTTAAATAATTTTTAACTTCTTTCAAAGCTCATTTCAGGTATCCTTGTCTGTAAAGCCTTTCCTGATGACCACAGTTACTTCTACTCTCTCCCTCTTCAATTTTTTTTGTATGAACTCAAGATTGTAGGATCCATATTCTTGGAGCTGGAATGGACCCTAGATGCCATCTAGTCCAGCTTTGGAAACTGAGACACAGTCAAGGTGAGACAACAAGTAGCAGAACCAGGATTTGAACCCAGTTCATGATAAATTGCTGCACTAGAATGTAAGCTCTCTAATGTCAGGAGCTGTTTAATTTGTCATTGGGTCAGTCCTTTGAGTAGCACAGTGTCTTCTATATAGGAAATATTTTATTAATGTTCATTGCATTGAAACAGAAATATGTCACTGGAACAAAGATATACTCAAGATTTTGCTCCAACTCAGTTCTCTTTGGTGTGAACATTTTGAGGTGAAGGGGGTTAAGAAAAAAGCCCAGGTGATTGGAAACAGTTTCTGCATTGGATGTGATGTCTGTCACATTCAATCATCTGATGCTTGTTTCTGATAAGACACATGACAGCAGGTGGAAATGTGCCTTTTGATCCTGAAAAGGCAACAGACCTGCATGTCTACAGCTTCATCTGACAAATTTGGCAGAATAGAGTAGGTCTGGGTCCAGAAGCATCTGCTGCTGAGTTGGGTGAGCTCAAATGAATGCTCCACACTGGAGCTGTGTTATTGCCATTTTGCCACCCAGTGAGAGCCTCACATGTGCTGGTGACTGGAGCCCAGTGTATTTATCAGTACTGGGCAGGTGGGATAGGCTGTTCACAGCCATAATGAGTTTGGTCTTTCTTCTATGGTTTAGGGACAGAAAAAAAGGTTAGACTTTTTGTTCATCATTCTTTTTCTCAGAGAGCAATTAGAAGCCTCTTCATTCATGTGTCTGTGCCGAGTAAACATTTGGAAAAATTATGAAGTAAGGCAAGTTTATCCTTAGCATTCCCTGACTTCTTTTTCTGACTCTTTTCCTGCCTTAATCTGTTCCTGCTTTTATTCTCCTCACATCCCCTTCAAGTCTAGTGCTCAAACCATCTTTCTTTATTACCCCCTCTCATGGTTTGTTTGTTTTTTTTTATTTCGGTGGGGCAAGAATCAGTTAAACTAATAAAGACAAAGGTATAAAAGTTTGATAAACTTTGCTATATTTCTCTTTTCATTAGGATTTGAATTTTCATTTAGTCAAGGGAATTCATCTCTAATGGTCAGATTTTGGAAATCAGGTAGATCTGGTTGGCCAAGATGGTATTTATTTGACTTAAAGGGCTTGTAAAACTATTAGTATTCCACTCCTATATAATTATCACAGTATCACAGTTTCAGAGATGGAAAGGACATTCATGGTCATCTAGTCATGGGATCATAGAGTTAGAAAGAACTTTTAGAGGCCATCTAATTCAACCACCTAATTTTATACATAAGGAAATTGAATAACAGAAAGATCAAGTAACTGGTCATACAGCTAGTTAAGTGTTTAAGGCAGGATTTAAACCCACATCTTCCTGAGTCCAACACTCCATCCACTATGTTATATAGCCTTCAAGTCCAGGCCTTTTGTTTTATCGTTGAGGAAAGTGAGACCCAGAGAGTTTAAGCTACTTGTCCAAGTTCACCCAGGTAGTAAGTGTCAGAACCAGGATTTGAACTAGGTCCCCTAATTTCAAATCCAATACTCTCTCCAGTGCATTGCATCAGATACTTCTAACAGATCCATACTTTCATTGTTGTGGTTATTTGTTACTCCACTGATGTGGATCATAACCTATCCTAAAAGATTGTTGTACTGGTTCTTCTATAAATCCATTAATCCCACTTACTCCATAAGTATAATTGACCTAAATAACCCCTGACAGTAAAATCTCTTAAAAATCACAACAGTGATTGCCAGAGTGGTGTTTAATGTCTTATGAAACAATTGAACTTACCTTAGGAGTTGGAAGAAATCTTTGCCTTAGGTAACAAGGGGACTGGAATACTTTGTTTGGGCCCTCATTCAACAGGAATGAGGTATTGCTAACCTCTGAGAACTGGGTACAGAATAAGTGTAGTACTATTCTACTAATCCAGGAGCTCTCAGATATCAGGCTTTAGGAAGCTGAGAATCCCTTAAAATTTTATATATGTGTGTGTATCTATCTATCTATCTATCTATCTATCTATCTATCTATCTATCTATCCACACACATATATATGTATATGCATAAACCTTTCTCCAAGAACATCTCAGCATAATGCACAGATGCAATAGCATCATAGAATCATAGCATGTCAGAGCTAGAGAGACATTACACCCCAATCACACTTCCTCATTTTATGTAGGAGAAAAGTAGTGGAGAAAGATGGCTTATGTGACCGTGGCTGTGCAGTGAGTCTGCATCAGAGCCATGATTCAATCCCAGTGCTTACAGATAGCAAGCAATTTGAAGGGTATTAGGAGGGACCTGCTGCCCTACAAAATACTGTCTTCATTGTCCTAGAATTCCATGATCAAAAATTCCCTTTGTTGGAAGGAGCACTGGCTTTGGAATGAGAAGAATTGGGTTTGAATTCAATTTCTGTTACTTAGTAACTGTATTTCTTGGGTAAGTCACTCATGGCTCTGAATCTCATTTTCTTTATCTATACAATAAGAAGGTGAAACTAAGTGATTTCTAAAATTCCTTCTGGGGAGTTAAGTGGCACAGCGGATAGACGGCCAGTCCTGGAGTCAGGAAGATTCACCTTCCTGAGTTCGAATTTGGTCTCAGCCTTTTACTAGCTGTGTGATCCTGGGTAAGTCATTAGTTTCCTCATCTGTAAAATGAAGTGGAGAAGGAAATGGACAACCAATCCAGTATCTTTGCCAAGAAAACAACAAATGGGGTCATGAAGAGTCAGACATGACTGAAAAGACTAAACGATACGAGAGAATGTTCCTTCCAGCTCTAAATCCTCCTTTCTCCCAAGAAATAGTTTCTCCCTACTGACTTTACCTCTGTGCATGGAATTATCTTATTATTCCTTTGGGTTAGTGAACCTTGAATATAAATCCTTGAAGGCAACTTTGAAAGTGTTAGAATTCTCTAGGTGTCTCTCCTCACCCCAGTTTAAGCTGACATCTGCA
This sequence comes from Petaurus breviceps papuanus, assembly GCF_028583685.1. Taxonomy (NCBI): domain Eukaryota; kingdom Metazoa; phylum Chordata; class Mammalia; order Diprotodontia; family Petauridae; genus Petaurus; species Petaurus breviceps. The sequence goes on along the minus strand of NW_027186372.1, from coordinate 28,333,215 downwards.
TCTGCTTTAGCACTTTAGCTCAGATTATTTTTCTAGTTTCCTAGCAGAGGGCAGGGTTCCCATTTTCCTAGGAAAATATAAGACCCTTGAGAGTAAGGACAGTTTTGTTTATATATTCCCAGTGCCTGGCATAGGCCCTTACCAGGAACCTGTAGGTATTTAACAAATGCTAATTGAATTGGATCAAAGGAAATGGGACAAAGGGTGGGTTTCTTTTTTTAATGGGAGAAAGAGAAGAGGAGAAAAATATTGGAAGTTTAATGAGGCCAGCTAGGTGGTGATCAAATAGTATTTTCTCATCCTATTAACTAGTAGGACAGCATTTGTAGAGCAAGGATGAAGTTATGACCAACAAGATGGGGGAATAGGTATTTTCTTTTGTCCACACAACTTCTCAAATCTCTACAAAATGGATGTTATAAGCAAAAGATAAAACAACTTCAGCTACTTTCATTGTGGTCTAGGACACCAAGAAACCTAATAAGATAGAGGGCCAAGACCAAAGTCAGGAAGACTCATTTCCCAGAGTTTAATTTTGGCTTCAGACACTAGCTGTGTGATCCTGAGTAATTGACTTAACTTTGCCTCAGTTTCCACATCTGTAAAATGAACTGGAGAAGGAAATGGCAAACCACCACGTGATCTTTGTCAAGAAAAGCCTAAACGTAGTCATGAAGAGTTGGATATGACTGAAACAACCAAACAACAAGGAGCTGTATATCCCTGTTGGGAGGGATATTGCTTGAAGGGCCTGGGCATTTGGAAGATGAGGAGGAAACAAGATGAATGCTAGGGTCTTAGGAGGAGCAATGTTAAAGGGGTTTGGGGAGGTATGGAAAATAATTCATAAGTATTGAGCAGAAAGTGTGCTCTCATCACCATTTTCTTAAAGACTGAGCCTGCCTGGTCCTGGACCTATAATTTCTAGATGATCCTACTGTTGCTTTTATTTCCATTCTTCCTCTAAATTAAATAGTCAAATAAAATCTGCCCCCACCCCCACTCTTTTCTTTGTCAGTGTGTTTTGTTTATTAATTTTTTAAAAATGTATTTCATTTCTGGTGCTATTTTCTGAAAATGATGCTTTCCCTTCATTCTCTTAATTATTTCCCCTTTCTATCAGACTTTTATTCTTTGATTAGTGACTTTTATTCCTTCTTTCCTTCCTTCCTTCTTTCCTTCCTTCCTTCCTTCCTTCCTCCCTCCCTCCCTCCCTTCCTTCCTTTTTTCCTTCCTTCCTTCCTTCCTCCCTCCCTCCCTTCCTTCCTTCCTTCCTTCCTTCCTTCCTTCCTTCCTTCCTTCCTTCCTTCCTTCCTTCCTTCCTTCCTTCCTTCCTTCCTTCCTTCCTTCCTTCCTTCCTTCCTTCCTTCCTCTCTCTTTCTTTCTTTCTTTCTTTCTTTCTTTCTTTCTTTCTTTCTTTCTTTCTTTCTTTCTTTCTTTCTTTCTTTCTTTCTTTCTTTCAAATGTGACCTTTTTTGAACATTCTTATGAGAGTGGAAATAAAAAATGTATACAAAATCAAATGTTTGTTACTGTAATTTATACATCATAATTAAAGTCCAAACAGATTTTTTTAAAACAGTCAACTCAGTCAAAACACACTACTTCAGAATAATCAATTGCTTCATTGATGCCACAGTAACAGTTAAATATCGTTTAAACTTCATTATAGAAATTTGGTTTGCTGGAAAGCTGATTAAGCTTCTTACTTAATCAAAAGAGAATTGCAAAAATGCAAAATTGTGTTCTGTTTCTTTACAGAGATACAATCCACTGGAAAACACTAATAATGGATAGTTGCTGGAGTATTTACAGTCCTGAGATAACATGTAATCCATGAATTCTTTAGTCATTCTTCTGTTGTTCTTTATTTCCATGCAGAGATCTACAGATATGTGGAATCATATTACCACCAACAATTGGTGCTTTAATAAGGGAAGGCAATTCTGCATCTCCATGAATGACAAGTTGCAATTATCAAGGAGGAATACATTTTACCTTTAAGTCTTTTGATGCGTTTGCTTCAAATTCAAGGCCCTCTGCAGTTAGATATATTCCTGAATGGCTACACTCTATATAGTAGCAGTTGCTCACATGCATCCATGTCCAGGACCTCAGGTGTTGATAGATTTGGCTAACCAGGAACTGTAAGTCACCATTCTTCCAGAGGGAAACTTTCTTGGTACTTATTTTCTGAAGTTCTTTCCAGTCATACTGAAAGCCTGTCATGTGCACACATCCATAGAGGGTAGAGTGGAAACAAGGGTAGATTATATTTAGATTATATGAACAGAGTAACCTTCTTGGGAACTCCCAGCCTCAGAAGGGAGAATTTTCTCATCCTAGTCCTTCTCTTATCCATATTCCTCATGGAATTAAAACTTTTAAGATATGTAATTTGAGTTCTCTCAGTTTCTGTTCTTACCTTGTAGATCTTGCCCCATTGGCCTCTTTTTCTGTTGTGACTCACTCTTAGAAATACTGATTCTTTCAAGTGATGGCGATAATATTGCTCCATGGTAGTAATTTTCCTGTGTCCCTGATTATATGATACATTATTAATTTTTGACCTCCACATATTCATTTCCCCCATTTTCTTTGAAACCACCTCCTTGAGTTCATACCCTCCAGCTTTTCTGGATATCAAGATGCTTCTTAGGAGCTTTTCCCCCTTTCTCCTCTGGTAAGATGAGTGGTCTCTCTAAGCACCAAATTTCTATGGGTTATAACCATTATCCACATCTCCCCTTATAAAATATCTCTCAGTTTTTATCAGTAATATCGCATTTTCAATCCTTCATTTTGTCTCCCCACTTGTTCTCCCATAGGCTTTCTCCTTCTTGAGAGACCCTATGAGTTATTTCCTCTTCATTGTTAGCCTTGTACTTGATTAGTCTTCTCTTGTGTTCATTGAATTCTTATCTTATTAGGTTTCTTGGTGACCTAGACCATGAAGGTAGCTGAAATAGCTTTATGTTTTGCTTATAACCTCCATTTTGTAGACATTTGAGAGGTTGTGAGGACCAAAGAAAATGCCTGTTCCTTCATCTTGTTGATCATATCTTCATCCTTCCTCTACTAATACTGTTTTACTAGATGATAAGACAAGAAAATACTGTTTGATCACATATCCCCCTCTATCTTCTTCCTTCCTTATAGTCACCCTTCCATTCCATAATTTAGGTCCATGAAAAAAAAAAACCAAAGCATTAATTCACCTGTAGACATGATGCATTAACACAGTCTTGTGTTATTCATATTTCTTTTCCTTTATGTTTGAAAGTATTTCTCCTTGTTAGTTGTGGGATTTGTGATTTGTCAATAGAATTGCTCATTTCACCAGTGTATGTCCTGGAGTTTGCAGAAATTTTGCTTTGTTTTGTTTTGTTTTGTTTGTTTTCCCTGGAGAAGATTTCTGAATTATTTTATTCTTTTCATTGGTACTTTGTTTTGTGTGTTCAGAATTTCTGGGCAGTTATCTTGTATTGTTTCTTGCATTTGGTTATTCAGGTTCTTTGACTTGTCAACTTCTTCTGGGAGACCTAGAAGTACTTTAAGTTGTCTCTACTCATTCAGTCTTTGAGGTCAATACACTTGGATATATGAAGATCACGATTTCCTTCAGCATTATTACTTTTTGCTTCTCTTCTCCCAGATTCTCCTTCACTTTGATGTATTTGCATTTCCAATCATTTATCCTCTCCTTTGTTTTTTTGATGAGAGTCATCACTAGGAATTCAAGTTTTTCTGTTCTTTCAATTATTTCAGCTGTGCAGGCAATGACTTCTGCTTTCTCATTTAGACCGTTTATGAACATCCCATTAAGTTTCAGTGCTCTCCTGGAAATCCACAGGGTTGTCAGTCTAATCAGATGTTTATTCCTTTTTCATTGTCTTGCAATATTTATTCAGAGAGGTTTAGACTCTTTTATCTAATCTGGAGGCCATATTCCCTTCTGTTACTAATACTTTCCCTATTGGTTTATATGCTTATGCTAAAATTTTTTGGTTGAGTTCTCTTCCTCCTGAGAATCTTTGGTAATTTCAGTCTTTGTTATCTCCTTATAGTCCCCTATCACTCACTTTCTAACTCTTTCCCCTTTTGTTGTGATTTTCCCTGGGGGACAGACCACAAAGTTTTTTTCAGCCTTCTCTCACACTGGACAATGCACTGCTTCCCTGCTTTACTCCCTGCCCCAAATGATTCCTGGTGCGATAGAACTAGCTGAATGCTAGGCTCTTTCCCCAAGGCTTGGAGGGTTGTCACACAGACACACACGTTTTGCCCTAGTTCCCTCTGCTCTTCAGTTTTCTGAATGAATTGCCACACTTTTGTTCCAGTCTGACCAAGCCTATCTTTTGGTTTTCTGTGGCACTGACAGGAAGGATGTATATGTGTGTGGAAGTGAAGATGTGATTTCTGTTGCAAGACTATGAATTGGCCTATGCAACCATACTTCTGCAGCATATTAGGCAGTAGAGCAGGGGAAGAAGAACAATCAATCATGTCAGAGGCTAAGGACTAGTCTTCTCTGGTATTCATTGAATTATCTTATTAGAATTCTTGGTGTCCTAGATCACAGAGATAGCTGAAATTGCTTCATCTTTTGCTTGTAATCCCCATTATACAGAGATGTGATAGGTTGTTGTGATAGTAATGGAATATAAAGATTCCCCTGTATTGGCTTGGTTTTCAAATTGATTGTGTTAAAACCCAGAGCTTGTTAATCCCACCTGTGGGATAGAGTTGTTGATGTGAAAAGAGAGTCCTGAACTGGGAGGAGCTGGTGACGTAGATTTGGAGAGACAAGAGAGAGGCAGAAGAACTTTTTGGAAGCAGCACCTCGTGGAGGCAGAGAGAGACTGAATGGATTGCTGAGGGCCACTTTGAATTGCCCTGGACTTTTGAGACCTGCCCCCTGAGCTGCCAAGGACTGAGGAGACATGGCTGTTTTGCTGGTACTTTGTCTGTTTTGATGTTGTTTTGCCAGATTTGTCCACTGGTGAAAGACAGTCCTGTTGTTGAAGAAGTCCTGGAACCTGGCTTTTGGTTAAGAATCCCTGAGACTGTCCTGCAGACAGAGAGTGAATACTGTCCACTGGTGAGGGACAGTGCTGTTGTTGCAGGGGTCTGGGAACCTTTCTGTTGGTTCAGAAGCCCTGAAGAAGAATTTTCTTGTTGTATGTTTACAGAAATCCTGGGAGAGGGTTTTGCTAATGTTTTCAGGGGTTCTAGGACTGTTCTACAGACAGAGGATGAATTAATGAAGAGACTGGCAATGTATCTTGTGGCCTTGCTAAGCCTTATCTCCCCAGGAACTAAGATTGCCCAGAACTTGCCTCCTGTCAAGATGAAGAAAAGACCTCCATTTGGGTATTAAGTGCTGTGCTTAAACTTGCTGTAACTCTGGGGTAGATTCAATTGTGATCCAGGGGTGGGGAACTTTTGACCTTTTTGTGTTCTATGGTTGAACAAATGAATGTACTTTACTTAGATTGGAAACTAATCTCCATTTGAGAAGAGGGGTTTTGTGGTGGACTAAATGAAGGTACAGCCTAGGGGTGGAGTAGTATTTAGAACTGGGACTTTGTAATTGATTGAATGATTGGAAGGTCCTGGGGTGGGGTAGTACTTGGAGATTATTTAATCACACTTAGTACATGCTGTATTTTGAATGATGTCATGTTTTGATCTTCTCTGTTCTTGGTTTGTTACTGAGTAAAATGGAGAGCACCTATGCTGGTATTTTGAACTTTGGGAAGTTGCCTTTCCTTGGCATTACATTACAGTTGTGAGGAAAAAAGAAAATGTCTATTCTTCCATCTTGTTGGTCATATCTCCGTACTTCCTCCACTAATACCATTTTACTAGCTAACAGGACAAGGAAACATGACAAGCCAGTTAAAGTCATGCATAGGTTGGTGTGCAGATCTCATAACACAAGGCAGGGGACTTTAGTATAGAGGATTCTTATCTATGATCATTTTTAATTTATAGAGGATGGGAAGTCAATTATAGTCAGAAGATCTGGACTTAGATCCTGGTTCTGCTGCTTACTAGTTATGAAACCCTGGGTTAAATCACTTCACTTTCTTCCTTTGTAAAATCAAAATGCTAATTAATTCACTAGCACCTTTTATGGGGTGGTTGTGAGGCCTGTACTTTTTAAACCATAAGATACGATTTAAGTGTGAAGTATTATTGATCTAGAGTCACTGTGGTAATAGTCAAATGCTAATAGTAACTAGAGGCATAAACTTCTGAGAGTTTCTTATGGAAAGATAGAATTCAAATCTCTTAAAGGAAGGGACTTTTTCCCTGTGTCCTTTTATTGCCAGAACCCAGCACAGTGCTGGATGTCTAACAGATATTTGCTAAATGCTGGTTGAGTGGTTGATTTACTAATCCAGAACATAAGTGACCCCTTCTTAAAGTGGAATCCACTCATCTCCAAATAAGATACATGATAGAATGCCAGAATTACAATATAACTCACATGGCAACAAGTGTTAGAGCACCTGCTTTGCCCTGAGGACTGCTCTTGGTGCTAAGGAAGACACAAAGAAGATGTGACTCTCAATCCTTACTCTCAAAAAGTTTATAGTCTGGGAAGGGGATTGATACTAACACAGAATTCCTGACTTAATCCCATTCTCATTGAGAATCAGTCTGGAGAATTCAAACATTGTAACTGAGTTTTATAGGCAATGTTTTCTCATTAGTTATTCTAATGCTGATAGGCCTTGATAGGCTAGTTCATGAAACCTTCCCAGGGAGGAGGGAGCTAAATGTGCAGTCTAAATAGGCTGGATTTGAGATCCAGAAAGTGGTTGAAAGAATATGCTATATGTCCAGCACATTACCATAAAGAGGTATCTAATACAAGTAACCCCATAAAACTCAGTCAGGGCCAGCGATTTCAGTGTGAAAATGCCAATTCAATGTAGATGTTAAGCATTTCCAGGTGCCAGTTGGAAGTTGGTTGGATTTACATCCAGTGACAGCTGGTCTTAGAGGAACAGGAATGCCTGGAAGTTGGCACCAAAAACTCAGCCCTGAGCCATCTGTAGCAGAATGGTCCATCAGCTGGGCTGGTGTCATAGATGAATGGAAAAGGGGGGAAAAATGATAAGAAAAGAAGAAGAAAAACCCAAACTACTAGCTGTCATAATAATCAAGGAGTCAGAAAGGATTCTTGATGTAAAAAATTCACCAATGAGTCAAGAACTGGGGGTACAAAAGAAAAGTCAAAACAACCCTAACCCTCAAAGAGTTTAAATTCTAACAGAGGAGCCAACATGTACATATGTGGTCTAGAATGTTAGATATGATATATATATATATATATATATATATATATATATATATATATATATAAAGTTCATAAAAGGTAACCTCAGAGAGAAAGGTCAATGAAAGTGGAAATTCTTCTTTACTATTTCATTCTCACATTTAGACTTTTGGATACTCTTCTCCCTAGAAATCTTTGCCTGTTTAACTATGCAAATATTTCTAAAGCATTTGTTTGAGTAGGGTAAACATTAGCCATTCTAATACTGTCACTTGTCACTGACTCCTGGTGAAATTAACTAGCAGTATGTATTAAATTGGCTCATTGCAGACCCAATTAAATTTAGGATGAAAAGTTTATCCATTTTGTATTGTTCATGTCTGAGAAAATCAACTCTTTCTATATTTCAGTTCCCAACCTAAGTTGGCATTGATCTTGAATTTCTCATTCCAAATCAGGCCAGGACTTTCAGTATATATTTTAATGAAACAGATTTCATTTTTTTCTCTTTAAAATCCTCTGTACTTCTTTTCACCACCATAAGTGCCTAGGTCTAAGATCCTATAAAATCCTCTGAATTTAAGCCTTTGGACAGGGTTTTTAAATGTTTTGTTAACCCTGATAATCTGATGGATTTCAATTTAACAATTGTTGAAGACCATTGCTTCCATGGGAATTCAAAAGGATGTTAATAAACTCAAGAGTGTCCAAAGGGGAGTGTCAAGGAGGCTGAGAGGTTTGGAGACTGTCTATGACTAATGGGACTTGTTTAACCTAAAGAATAGAAAACTTAATGAGAACATGACAGCCATTTTCAAGAATTTGAAGAGTTGCCATGGGAAAGAAGGATTAGATTGTTTCATTTGGCCCTAGAGGGCAGAAGTAAGAGTGCTGGATGGAAGCTGCAAAGAAGTAGAGTTAGTCTTAATAAGGAAAACCTTCCTAGCAGGCAGCTTGCTACAGTAGAAAAATACAGAGTACAGTGACTCTGGAAGCAGAGGTCTTCAGTTCTAATTTCACCTCTGATGCAACCTGTATGGTGTTGGGCTAGTTACTTATTCCCCCTGGTTCTCAGTTTCTTCCTGTGTGAAATGAACTAGTGGGTTGGACTGGATGGTCTCTGATTCCTTCCAGACTCTGTAGTGATTTCTCTACTAGAAAACTTTGAACATAGACTAGATGACACTTAGTCAGGGATGCTTGGGAAATTTATTCATTAGTTACACATTGGACTAGAAGTCTTTGAATTAATTTCTGAGTATGGTTTTCCATAATCTTATGGGAAGAGAAGATGCATTAGATAAGTTAACTTCTACAGCTATTAAAAATTTAAAACTGCACCAAGACTTTTGGGACAGTCTCTTGCTAGGTGTGGCATATTAGCACTGTTAAAGCATGCTTCTTTTTTAAATTACTATTTATTTTTTATATCAGTTTTAAAAATTGAGTATTAAATTCTTTCATTCCATCTCTTCCCTTACCCTTTGAGAAGGCAAGCAATATGATGCTGATTATATATGTGAAATCATGCAAAACAAGAATATGATGCTTCTCAATGGCAAAATTAGTACTTCAGAACGGACCTTTTACCTAAAATTTTGCTATCCAGAAAATATATTATATCTACTAATACAAACCACAGCTCATCTATATTTGTATAGTATTTTACAAATTACTCTTCACGTGCATTGTCTCATTTGATCCTCATGACACCCCTGTGAAGTCATTTTGTGCAGAAATTCTTGTCCTCATATTGCAGAAGGAACTGGGATTCAGAGAAGTGGTCTGTAGCCATTTACCCTAGCTTACCCAGCGAATAGTGGCAGTACATAGTTCACATGTACATGGTTCTTTAATATTTGCAAGCTACCAAAAATAAATCTTGGATTCATGATCTTTTATTATAAATATAAAGTTCTTTAAAAAAAACTTTCTTATTGTGACAAACATTTTGATATGTAAAGAACAGGAAAAGGTGATTTTTCTTGATACTGTAAATTCTGTACAACTTTTGAGTGTATATTAGTTTTAGCATGATAGTATCAAAACCACCCCCTTTGTACTTGTCCTCTTCTGAACTTCTTTTTAGTTTCTTCGGTGATTTCTTAAGTGATACATTGCCACTCTTTTGCTTCTCGTTGCAGAGGATATTATTCTCACTACTCACTGATTCTGCAACCTATAAGCCCCATCCTCCAATAGAAGCTCTCTCTCTCTCTTTTTTTTTTAACAAGTCAGTATAGAGGAGACAGCTAGGTATGCAGTGAGTAGAGCATCACCCCTGAAGTCAGGAGGATCCGAGTCCAAATCTGACCTAAGACACTTAACACTTACTAGCTGTGTGACATTAGACAAGTCACTTAACCCCAACTGCGCCACCTTCCCTCCCCCCCCATAAAAGCAAAAATTAAAAAAAAAACCACACAAATCAGTATAGAAAAAGCAAAGCATTCATATATTGACTGTATCTGAAAATATGACTTATTCTGCCCTACTCACCACCTCATATTACAGAGGAAACAGGGATTCAGGTAATTGGAGTGAATTGTCCATGGTTTCACAATGAGAAGAGATGGAAAGTATATTTTATCATTAGTTTTTTTTTTAATCAAGCTTGGTGTACAATGCACTTTCTCATACATTATTATTATTATACTATAATATGTTCCAAAAATCTTGTTGCAGTTTTTAGTTTTAAAGGAGCTAATAGCTTAAAACTACACTAAGATGTTTAGGACATTCTATCTATACTACAGTAATAGTATCTGTCTTATAGGGTTGTCTTTGGGATAACATGAGATACTGTGCAAAAATATTTTGCAAACTTTAAATCATATTAACACAGTGCATTGCACATGATATATGTCACTAGCTAATATAATATAGGTTTCTAGCTATAGTGGGGACAGGATTAATAGAAAGAGCAATGGCTTTTAGCATCAAAAACTTGAGGGTCAGGTCTAGTAATATCATTTCCTACCTGTGTGACCTTGGGCAATTCATTTAGTCATTCTGAACCTCAGTTTCTCCCTTTGCAAAATGAGGGTTTAACTAGATCATTGTGAAGAGGTCCCTTCCAGCTCTGAATCCTATGATTTTTATCTCTTGGAAATAAGACTTATAAAGCAATCTCTGGCAGTAAGCACATGTGATCCATAACCATCCCCAGGATATTTGAAGATCATAAAAATCACAGGTTGCTTAACCCTATCCCTTACCCTCTCAAATTCTGTGCAATAAGGTAATTCAATTCAACAATCACGTATTAAGAACCTGTCGTAATAAGCTCTTAATAAAGCCTTGTTTGCTTGAATTCCACGTACCAGGTACTGTGCTAAGTCTTGAGGATACGGGATCAATTTCTACTGGATGTATTCTAAGTTACGTTTATAGGATCATACTTATAGAGGTTTGAGGGACCTCAGAAGCTATCAAGTTTAGCACCCTCATTTTACAGATCAGGAAGCAGAGACTCAAGCAGATCAAGTGACTTGCCTAGTATCACATAGGTAGCAATCATCAGAGGCTGGTTTTCAAATCAAGTTGTCTGACTCTAGAGCCGGTGCTCTGGAGACAAGTTGGAAAAAGAAAACCTACAGAAGAATATGATCTGAATATGTAAAGTATCTTAATGTCTCTTAAGGGTCATTAGGCTTAATTTCCTCATTTTTACAGATGAGGAAACTGAGGCACAGAGAGACTTGTTACTTGTCCAAAATAACACAACTAGTTAATGGTACAATCAGCACTAAGACATATAATAGGCTCAATCCGCCAGACCCTAGAGATAGTTATTTACTACAGCTGATAGTACTATATACTGTGGATTATTTATTGGTACACACTCCATTCTACCTTGGCACTCCCTCTCCTCTAAATGAAGAGGCTGATGTTCAGTGACAATTCATGTGGCTGACTTAGCTCCATCTAGTCTCACTGATCCCACTGTTTACTTTGCTGGTTAACCTTGAAAGTCCGTTCAAAAAATAGATTAAGGAGAAAGCTTTTTGGATGACTTGAGAGCCTTTACTCTGAAGATGGTTTCAGAAACCCAATATGGATTACCATTGCAGCTGCGTGTGTGAGAAAATGGCAGTTTTCCAACTCCTCTGCCAGTCAAGACCTAAAAGCCTTTCTTTTATTGTATCTCAGAGCAGGAGGCTGAGTTTTAAGCGCTTGGATTCCCAATTTTTATCTTCCATCTATTGGTATTGAGCGGCCAGAACACCTCATCTTTAAGTGCCCGATGTCACTGATAACCTATAAATGATGGAGTTGGGATCCTTGATTGGATATGTCTGATCACTTAAGTTAATAGAGTAGCTATGGAGTTCAGGTTCATTGAAAGCCTTCCTCTCCCTTCCCCCACCTCTATGCTTTCAGAACAACAGATTTCTCTTCTGTACATAATATTTGTGTCTCCTGGAATACAGCTAGTGCTTTCTGTTTGTCACTTTACCTTCTCAGAGACATTGGTAGTTCTGTCTGTATCTTTCTTATGGTTTTACTTAATAGGATTTCCTATTTGTAGAATTTAGGATTTTCCTTAAAAAAAAATGTAGCTATGGTGATACTACTACTAAGGAACATATCCCCAAAAGATCAAAGAAAGAAGAAAAGGACACATATTTTTAAAAAAATATCAATTCCTTATATAGTGACACTAAACTAAGGGAGTGGCCAATTATTGGAAGATTTCTGAATAATTTAAAGTATATGAATATAAATGGAATATTCTTATGCCATAAGAAATAACAAGATAGACAATTTCAGAGAAAACTGGGAAGATATGCATGAAGTGATGTAGGATGAAGTGAGCAAAACCAGCAGAATGATTTCTATGATGATAGTATTATTAAGAAAAACATATTTGAATGAAGAAAATGAGTCTGGAGCTCTTCGAGGAAGCACAATACTTACCTTCTGACAGAGACGTAATGGATTCAAAATGATGAATGAGACATACAGTTTAGGATATGACCAGTGAGGGAATGTGTATTGCTTAACAAGGTATATTTGTCATCTTTTTCTTTTCTTTTTCATTGCCAGGGAAAGGGGGAGGCGTGAACTAGGAGGGAGAAAAAAATGTTTATTAAAATAAAATAATTTTTTAAAAATAATAAATCCTGCTACGGTCAGTAGAATAGGGAAATAAGGTATCCTGTATCAAGGAATTAAATAAATTTAATAAATCTTTGTTTAAGGCAGTATTGTCTTAGCCTATAAATTACAGAGCAGCTAAAGATCTTCTCCAGTGGAGGGAGTTTCCAAACCGGGAGTTCCTTATACAGATGAAATAGTTCATTGTCCTCACCTTCCGCCAGTTCCAAATAAAAGCAGCTGCTGTGTGCTAAACTAAACACTGTGATATGCCTGAGGGTGTGTGTAGATTTATAGATTAAATAAAGCATGATTCTTATAATCATGGAGTTTGTAGGCGAGATAAATATGCACAAATAACAGCAGTGCAAAAGTGAACTTAAAAAGAGCAAGAGAGATTTGTGAACAAAATGTTTGGGAGGAAAGAAAAGTCAGGGAAGCTTAATGGGTGACCTGGCATTTGAGCTGGGTCTCCATAGGCAAACTGAAACCATTTTTCCAAACAAGCTCCGAGATGTCTTCCTCCAAAAACACGGGGAAAATCCACTTGATCACAAGGAAACAGAGTGGTTGAGAAGCAAGTGAACCAGGATGAGAATAAAAAGACACGGATTTTTATCTCTGTTCCATCCCTGACTTACTGTGTGGCCTTGGGCAAGTCATTTCCCTTCTTTGAGCCTCAGGTTCTTTTTCATTAAAATGAAGGAATTGGACTAGAAAGTCTCTAAGGTCCTTTGAAATTTTAATATCCATGGTGCCCTAGAGTCTTCCCTAGTTTTGTTTGTAAGAAAAAGTAATGATCCCATGTAAATGGCCTTGGCATTGTCTTTGTTGCATGATCTACTTGGCTCCAAAGAAGTAAGGTTTTGTGCTATCAATGAATTAACATTGATTAGTGGTTAATGTTCAATGGAAATCTGAAACAAGGTATATAAGGCTGGATTAGCTTTCAGCATTACATTCCTTGTTTCAACAGTAATCAAAAAAGGACTAGGTAACTTAAGCTGTACACATTTTTTCTTCCAAAAGGAAGAAAATATATCTAGTGAGAAGGCATAGGATATATTTGAAATGGCTGGAAGTGACAGCTACATCAAAATTATATAACTCTTCTCTTCCAATTCCTTTGACCAGAACATTGGACTTCAGTCATTTTTCAGTTGTTTGACTCTTTGTGACCTTTTTTGAGGTTTTCCAGGCAAAGATACTAGAGTGGTTTGCCATTTTCTTCTCCGGCTCATTTTACAGATGAGGAAATGAAGGCAAACAGAGTTAAGTGACTTTTCCAGGGTTACATAGCTAGTAAGTGTCTGGGGTAAAATTTGAACTCAGGAAGATGAATCTTTCTGATTCCAGGTCTGGCACTCAGCTCATTGCACCACTCAGATGCTCATCTGACCAGAACATACTAGTTATAAATTCTTCTGACTCAATCCTGCACTTTGGTGATGTGCAAGCATAACAGTATCATAGCACCTGAAATTTAGAGCAATCTGTAAGGGATCCCAGAAGTCATCCTGTCCAACCTCTTTATTTTCTAGATGAGGATACTGAGACCCCAAGGTCACACAGCTAGTAAGCAGTAGCTCTGAGATTTTAATGCAGATCCTCTTATTCCAAATTCATGAATTTTTCCACTATAACTTTCTACCTGCCCTTTGAAAGAGAATGTAGAGATCATTTCATCCAACTCTTCATTTTATAGACAGAAAAACCGAGGCCCAGAAAGGAGATGTCTTGGTAAAGGTCACACAAGAAGTTAATAGCACATTAACAAAAGGAAGAAAGAAGATTGATTTAATTTACAATATGTCATTTACAATATATAACTTTGGTAAGAATAACTTGTTAAACGACTGTGTGTCCTTGAACAAGTCAATTAATTTCTCTCATCCTCAGTCTTCCCTATGTGCCGATAATCTTTAAAGTCCCTCCCATACCTAACTTTTAAGGGTTGTATTTGCTACTTTTTTGTCATATCTTCACTTGGACAATTGATTTCACAAATCTGAGCTACCTATTGGGGCTCTTAATAGCATGAATTCATTCTGGCATTCACAATCTATACTCTGGCACTACTTTATCTTTCTGACCTTTTCTCATACTACTCCCTTTCCTGTATTCTATATTCTAGACAAACTGGATTACTCTCTATCCCCTTTTCTTATCCCTCTCTTTTCCATGTTCATCACTCACATCATTCCCAATTCTCAGCATGCCTCCCTTTCCTGTTTATTTGAGTGGAAATGTAGACCCAACTACAGGGAAGATGGTACCTCCTTTCCTAGATATCTCTTTTGCACTTATCCTTGTTATTTGTGTACCCATCTTTCCCTCTTATTATCCTACAGGAACCTTGAAAGCAAGGCTGCTTCTTTCTATGTATTCTCATTGCCTAATATAGTACTTTGAACATTAGAAATGATAAAAAAATACAACTGTTCTCTATTGTACAGACAAATTTTGCCAACTATGAGTCAAAAAATGCATAACAAGAACGCTGTCTCCATCCATTTCTTTTTTTTTTAAAAGCAATTGGGGTTAAGTAACTTGTCCAAGGTTACACAGCCAGTTATTTTGTGTGGGTGTTAAGTATCTGAGGCTGGAACCGATCCCAGGTCCTCCCGACTCTGGGGCCGGCGCTCTTACTCACTGTACCACCTAGCTGCCCCTCCATCCATTTCAATGGAGTCTTTTAACCTCCAAAAATGACTCCATTTTCACTAGAAAATGAACATGTTCAGATAATAAATACCTAAATAGCATTTGATTCCATTAAACTTACCAAAAGGACAAAATCAAGAATGTGAATGATGAATGGCAGAAGCTGAGTAATTCTGCTGCCCAGAAATGGGGTGAGGGATGATTAAAATGAGGAAAGCCTTGGACAAGATAGCTCTGCTGATGACCCTTTATGAAACCATCACCTTCTTTGTTGAATTCTGGAGCAAGTTTCGGAGGACTCAGAATTCCCAAGGTAGCAGTTGTGGCTTCAGTATTTGCTCAAGCATCTTTGTGACTTTTAGGCTATGAAAAAAAATGTGACTCTTGCACCTTTTGAACATGTCATAGCTTTGTTTGAATGCCAACTTCTTCACATAGGCATGTCCCTCTTGTGGTACTTTTTTTTTTTAATATTATGCTGAGTATAGGTGTGTCACCTTCCTGCTGTTTGAAAGAATTTGTCTCTAGTAGGGAAAAAACTCTTTAAAGAGATAAATAAATGAATGAAAATGCCTTTATTAAATACTTCCTATGTGCCAGATACTGGTAATACAAATATAAAAATGAAATAGATTCTACTCCCAAGGAGCTAACATTCTAAAGGAGGAGACAACACATGTAGGAGTCTGGTTGCCAGAGAGATTGTGAGTGGAGTTCATATGTTGACCAGAAAAACAATGGTAGCTTTGATTTGATTAGAGTTCTTAAAGCAAAAAATGGGAAATCTTTAGGGATTATGTTGCACAGTGACAGAATGGAAGATAGCTGGGGTAGGGAAGATGGTGGAACCTAGAACTGGCTACATGTGGTGTGCTCTCTCCTGAAAGGACTGGACAGCACAGGCTCAGGGCAGGAATTCTTTGGAGTTCAGCGCCAGAAGCAACAGAAACAGCATGATGGCAGAGGAAATGATTACTGGGCTGGAAAAGCAAGAGCAAGTCTGAGGTCACCTAGCTATAATAGGCTCTCACCAATCAGGACATCGATTACTATTATTATAAATAATTACTTTGCCCTGGATTACATTCTGAAAAACAAGTCTCCAAACAACCAGGAATGGTATTATTTGCCAAATTGTTGATCTGTTGGAACATGAACAGTTATACTATAGTGTTTAGCCTGTTCAGAAGGGGTTAGCCAGACTCTAACACTTCCAGTCACTCCATGTAGTCCAGTCTCAAAGGGAGAGGGAGACCACAATACTTTGATACCACATTTACTGTTCCCAGTTAGTTGGCAGCTTTCCAGGTGAGTGTCCTGGATAAACTGATATGACACTAAGATCATCAGACTTCTTTCCACATGTGGAGGTCCTTCTAGGAAGCTACATATACCAACCCTGACACAGGCAATGGGCATTGCCATTTACACATCTTTTGTTTACTTAGCTACTTCACAAGCCCTGTGCTTTCCTGAGTATAGGCACTCCCTTCCCTGCTATAGATGTAAGACTCTTCACACCTCAAATAACTTTGCTCAATATCCATTAATGCTCATGCCTTCCCTCTAATATTACATACAATTTATCCTGTCTATATTCTATTTATATTGCCTACATTTTGTCTGTCCAAAGCAATTTGAATGTTACCTCTCCCATTAGACTGTGAGTTCCTTGAGGACAGGTTCTTTTCTTTTTGTTTGAGTGTTTTCTTTTGCCTTTCTTTGTAGTCACTGTGCTTACCAGTTCTTGGCCCATAATTGTCTTGTTTAGTTGTTTTCAATAGTGTCAGATTCTTCATGACCCCATTTGGGGTTTTCTTGGCAGAGTTACTGAAATGGTTGCTATTGCCATGTCCAGTTCATTTTTTCGGATGAAGAAACTGAGGCCCACAGGTTTAAGTGACTTGACCAGGGTCACACAGTAAGTGTCTAAGACCAGATTTGAACCCAGCAAGAGGAATATTCCTGATTCCAGGCCCAGCAATCTATCCACTGTGCCCAGTAGTTGTCCCCATAATAGACATTTATTAAATGACTTGTTGATGGTTTTGTGAACTACCGGAGTCCAGATTTATATGAACTGTTGGCTTTCCTTCAATGATGACTCTTTGTGAGCTTAGGGAGGTGATCTTGGTCTATCCCCTGACCCTTATTCAAAACTTTTCTAGATTGGTAGG
The DNA here is from genome assembly GCF_028583685.1 of Petaurus breviceps papuanus. NCBI lineage: Eukaryota > Metazoa > Chordata > Mammalia > Diprotodontia > Petauridae > Petaurus > Petaurus breviceps. Next base: position 28,315,983 of record NW_027186372.1, on the reverse strand, counting down.
ACCTAACAATGACTTTGAGAACCTCAGGGACACCTTGATGTCATGTGAAGCCATCAGAGTTTGAGTTTAGTACAAGGCAAATCAGCTGCTGCAATTCCATTTTTGGTTTTGCTTTTCTGGTCTTTATACCCTAGTCAGAAATAATAAGAGACTTCTGTGTGGGAGGCACTGCGCTTGGCATGGGGAGGATTGAAGAAAAATAAGACGTGCTGTCACTATCTTCACGAAGGATCTCTTCAGTAAATTATAAGTCAGCTAGTTACTTGAAAGGATAGATGGGGTTGACAGACAGAAATCTGGATTCAACATACTAATAGTGCCCCCCAAATGTCCCACATAACTGACCAAGGCATTTGGGAACCTAGAGCCTGTCTCTTCAAATGAATCTCCCTCATGTTCTCTCCTTATTATTTGTCAGTTTCCCTTCTGTTTTACTCCATTATCTTCCCACACATCCCTGCTCCTTATCAGGTTCAGTGCCTTTGCAGAAATCTATATTCCTTGCCTATATCTTCCCTTCTTCCCTTCTGCCTTCTCTCACCACCCCCTTAGCTTAATTTAAAAAAGAAATCTCCACCCTAAAACTTCTAGCTCTAACATTCCGTGACTCTAATCTACTTCAGATCTTGTGATCAATCAACCAATGAATCAACAACCACTAAGTGAGAGGCAGTGTAGAATAAGGTTAGAATATTGGACTTGGAGCCAGAAAAAACTCACATTCAAATTCCTCCTTAGGTATGAGATGTGGGATCTGGTCAAATCATTTAACCTCTCTGGCCTTGAGTTTCTTCATTGGTAAAACGAGGGGATTGGATCAGTTTGTCCCTTCTAGCTCTTCATCTGTGATAATAATGTGTCAGACACTGTGTTAGGTGCTGAAAATTTAAAGACCAAAAATGGAAGAATCCTTCTCTTCAAAGAATACAATGTATCTGGGCATATGTAGGAGATAGGAGGTAGCCTGTAAGGATTGAGACTACTGACCTAATCATATTTTATTAATGGTGCCAGACTTTGAATCTCCATTGGGGATCCATCCAATATCATCAAGGCAAGACATACTGGAAAGAACAGTAGACTGGGAGTCACAAGGCCTGGCCTTGAGTTCTGCTTGCCACTTATTGTAACCAAATTGCAACCAAATACCACATACATTGCTAGGTGGATAGAGTATTGGGCCTGGAATCAAAAAGACCTGAGTTCAAATCAAGTGTCAGACACTTACTAGATTGTGACCCTGGGCAAGTCACTTAACCCTGTTTGCTTCAGTTTCCTCATTTGTGAAATGAACTGGAAAAGGAAATGGCCACGAAAACCCCAAATGGGGGCACAAAGAGTTGAACACATAACAAAAACCATAGACATGAGGCAGAGACCAACTATGAAACATGGAAAGCCAGCTAAGGTTTTGAATTCAATCTATTAGTTGGGCAAGCTAGATGGACCATTTCATAAATTCAATAATTTCATGCAGCTTGTTTTATAATCATGTATAAAATAACAAAACATGGTCCCTGTACCCAGTTACCACCTTAGTTTCTCAACCATATGCTGACTGGACCTTTCTGTGACCCTTAACATTATTAGCCACCCTCTTCTTTTGGATATCTTCTCTCACTTTTATGATGTTCCTTTGTCCTGATTCTCCTCCTACCTGTTTGATCTTTACTAATTTCCTTTCTAGAGTTATTAATTTTTAACCCTTGTGCATGGAACATACTCCAGGGTTCCATCCTGGGCTTTTTCCTCTCTCTCTACTTTCTCTCAATGACCATATAAACCCCCAAGGGCTAAGCCATTACAGCTATACAAATGATTCCCAGATCTAGGCTTTTCCCTAAGCGTTAGACTCACAAATCTGACTGCTGGCTAAATATTTATACCTGGATGTTAAATAGGATTTTGAGAATCAACATGCCCCCAAATGAAAGCATCAACTTTTCCCCTATACCCTTACCTCCTCCATATCTGTTTACTTCCATTGAGGGCATTACAGTCTTTGCAGTTACCCATGCTAACAACATCATCCTCAACTCTTCACTTTAAATTATTTCTTATATCTAATCAGTTGCCAAATCCTGTCAGTTCTATTTCCACAATAAATCTCACATCTGTACTCTTCTCTTCACTAGTACTACAACTTTCTTGCTTCAGAAGGCCCTCTTGACCTCTCACCTGGACTATTTTAACACCATACTAATTGATATCTCTTCCTTCAGTTTATTTCTTCTCTAAATCTTCGTCCACACACCTGCCAAAATGACATTCCTAAAGTTTATGTATGACCATGTCACTTCCCTGATCAAAAAGTTTCTATAGCTCCTTATCGTCTGAGGGCTAAACTACAAACTCTTCTGTTAGCCATTAAAGTCTTTCACAATCTGCTTCTAGCCTATCTCTGGAGATTCATTACAGTTGTCCCTTCCACCTTGAAGGAGTCAGGGCCATGCCCCTCCCACACCCTGTGATCTGGAAAATCTGTGTAAGATGTTTGGCCCTCCCCTGATACCAGAGAAGAAGTCAGAATTATTGTGGTAATAAAAGATAAAACATGCTGATATTATACAATACTATATATATATATATAATATATAGTACATTTCTTAGTTTCTAACTTTTTCTGTGGCATCTGCTGATTTTCATATGTCATCTATGGCTTCTGCAAAACTCCCCCCAAATTCCCATTTAATTTCTTATGCTGACTCATGAAATATTGAGACTGTAATGGGGAAAGTCCCAATGTGAAATGGCTAACTCTATATATACATGACTTTCCTCTGGTATGTCTCTATTCTAGCTAAGCTGATCTGCTGGCTATTTTCTGTACACGACATTCCATTTCCCATCTCTTTTCTTTTGCATGGGTTGTCTGCTATGCCTAGCATGTTCTACCTCCTCACTTTTGCCAATTAAAATCCCATGTTTCCTTCAAAACTCATCTCAGGTGCTGCCTCCTTTGAGAGCCCTGTCTTGACTCTTTTGGTTGTGGGATCTTCCCCACTCTCACCCCTATTTTGTATTTATACTGTATATGTCTCGTATCTGCATATATATGTATATGTATGTGTGCATTTATGTATATCTCCCTCCTAGTAGAACGTAATCTTATTGAGGACAGGACCATCTCATTTCTGCATTTGTGTCTTATATTCCTTCCATCCACAGCTCCTAGAACAGTGCCAGGCACAGAATAAGTGCTTAATAAAGGCTTGTTGGTTTGGTTGGTTAATTGATTGAAAAGTGCTGCATGGTCCTGACTGTGCTAGCTAGTCTATAAAAGCACCTCAAGCAGAGGCAAAAAGCTCAAGATTCCTCTCTAATCCCTCCTTTCTATGAGGCAGCATCTAACCCCTCTCTGTACCAATACACTTAAATGTCCTTCAAAGTCCAAAGAATCCTTCAAAAACATGCGTGTGTGTGTGTGTGTGATACCTACTTCATCTTAGCCCATATACACATTTAGCATTAGCCTTATTCTAGTATATTTTGTGGTCACTTCCCCCCTCCTCCCACCTTCCCCTTTTGAAAATTACTTTCCCTTTATCTTTTAGCAGTAGGTATATTTTTCATCATTATTATCCTTTTCCCAAAGCTTCAATCTCTTTCCTTGATCAGACCAGTTCACCCTAAACTCAGAAAACCAATAATTAATAGTTAGACTATTCCCAGATTCTCTGTCAAGTAAAGCTTAGGAAAGAATGGGGGGAAAATTAACTGTCTTCACAAACTTTGGGAACTTTAGTTTTCCCCCATAAAATCATAGATTTGGATTTAAAGACTTTGAAGGTCCCTTTCATGTCTAAATCTATGTACCTTTAATACTTAAGTTACTAACTACATGATTATTCTGGAAAATAGATGATTCTTATCCAAACTGACTTGCTCATTCAAGCCCAGTAACTAGTCTAAACTCTTGTCTACCATAACAGCTGTTTGATTTTAGATAATCCATCAATTTCCTTATCTATAAATCTGGGATAATACTTAGTTGGACTATCTCCTTTATTATTAATGTTGTTGTTTTGCTAGGGAATAAATGAGAATGTAAATAAAGTTCTTCATAAATTGCAAAGAACTTTATCAATGTGAAGACAACTTAGTGGTGGAATGAAAAGAGCACTGGACCTGGAATCAGGAAAAATGAAGTTCAAATCCAAGTTCACCCAGTTACTAGGTGTGTGATCATAGGCAAGTTAGCTATTGCCTGACCCAGCTTCCTCACTGGCAAATGGGACAATAATAGCATATGTCTTTCAAGGTTGTTGTATGGATCAAATGAGATAATAATTATAAAGTACTTTGCAATCTATCAGGTGTTACATAATGTAAGTTGTCATCATTAAATATTGTTGTCAAGAAATCTCTACTGTGTAGAGAGGTTGGATGGGGCCAAACTGTTGTACAGGGTATTTAATTCCAGGGTAAGGATGTTTATCTTTTGTACTTTCTTGTGTCCAATGAGGAGCTACTGAAGGTTTTTTGAGTGGGTGGGTAATGTATACCAAATGCAAAGGTGAAATTGGATTGAAAATCACAATGCTTGGGTCCCTTCACCAGCTTAATTGACCTTCCTACTTCTTCCCCCTTCCCTCCAGCTGCATAAGCATGGTCCCCAGTTCTATTTTCTGAAAATGTGAGATTGGATTAGGTGATCTTTAATCTGTCTTTCATTATGAAATTTCAATAATCCTGTGATCCTGAGGTTGATTTGATTGGAGTGGGAAGGATGGTGAATAGAGACAGGGAGAATGAGGTGAATAGAGTGAATAGAGACTTAAGAGATCCGAAGTGTCCAGGAGAAAAGGGATGGGAACCTGGCCTAGGGTGGTGCTAACAGGAATAGAAAGGAAGAATGAGCCTATAAAAAAGAAATATTTGTGCTCCCTCTCATTTACCCACCAGGTTAAATGTCTCTGGCAAGTTTTAGCAGTGCATGTGTTATGGGATCTGACAAAGATCAGGCCAAAAGTTAAATGATACATCCAGAATGGGGCATACCATTTACTACCTTACTTCTATTCCCCCTCTTTTCTTTTTTTCCCTAGGATTTCTAGTTACTGAGATCAGAGCAAATGAGCTCTGCCTGGCCAAGTATGAAGACTTCACTCATGTACCTTGCTTTGCTCACTGCCTCAACTTAATCGTGCATGACTTCCTGAATAATAGCAGAAGTTACTGGGTGTAAAGTGAAAAATGTGCAGAGACTTCAGCTCACTTGGTGAGCTCCATCTGGCTTTAGAGGATTTCTGACTCCAAAATGCTTGCATAAGCAAAAATGGCAGCAATAAGCTGAAAGGGGTAGGGGTATAATGATCAATGAATGGGGTGTATCCAGCAATAGGAAAATTCACTTTGAAAACACCTGGAGGTTGAAAGGACTTTGTGGAGATTTTGAGGCCCAAAGCCATTGCTGAACTGATTAGGATGTGGACCAGGGATGGTGGTGGTATGGCTTTACTCCTAGCCCTGACTTTGACTCTCATGACTTTGGGAAGCTCATTTCTCTGTGTTCTCTGTTTTTCAGTCCACAGAGAGAAGACAATGGTGCTTCACAGGGGTGCCAAGGCTTAATTAATGCTTGCTGAGGCTATGGATATCCTCGGATGAATGGTGCAATCAGTACAAAGTGTTATTATTTTGCACATCAGTCAGCAAGATGGGCAATGCCTGTCACTGAATATTGTCTAAGCCCTAATCAAGGGGAAGCTGCAGATGTGACTATGGAGAAGTCTAAGGTTGGTGCCTGAATTAAAGGTAGGGTGGGGCAGAAGATGGATTTTTGCAAGTAAATGGGCACCAAGTATTTATGCCCAGCTCTTACCACCCAAACTCCAAGCTGGTTAATGAAAAATAAATGGCAGTACATCTATATATAGAATAAGAGACTATTATAGGTGGAAAAGACATCACAACATAGAATTCAGCAGTTCAGCTAAATTAAACATTTGTTGTTTTTTTTTAAGTTGCATTGCTTTCTTTTGTTTCTATATCACATTTCCTAATATACCCCTGCTTCTTCAGTCCCCCAAAGACCCTTCCTTTATGAAAGAGAGAGAGGGAAAAACACTTCAAAGTCTCCCCTTATAAAAAGGAAAAAAAAGGGGGGGGGGTTAATAGACACAGCAATGAATTCTGACATTATGGGCAGTGTTATGTACCCATAGTCCTCTACCTCTCCAAAAAAGGGAAGAGATGCATTCCCCTATCTGTGCTTTGAAGTCAGACTTTTCACTATAATTTTACAGGATTCTGTTCCATTGTTCTATCAACATTCATTTCACTTAGTTTTTTGCAATAATTATGTATATCCATAGGATCATGTATACAAAGCTTGAAGTGACCTTCAAGACCATTGAATTCACACATTCCCCTCCCTACTTCTGTTTTAAAGAGGAGGAAAATGAAACAGAGTCTAAAGTGAGCTGTCAAGGAGCACATGGCTAGCAAGTATCAGAGGCTTTCTGGTCCTCTTTCCATACATGTCCCAGGTTGTTTTCTTCATTCCACTTTACATCACTTTTCATCAATTCATCAGTCTCCCATGACTTTCTGCATTATCTGTCATCTTTTACTACAGCACACTAATACCCCATTATATTCATGGACTACAATTTGGTCACCTATTCCCCAGTGAATTGTCATTTGTCTACCACCCTCCCCTTATAACACCATTTAAAAAAATAATTTATAGACTGAAACAGGTATTTCCATAACATAGTATAATAAAAAGATGCTTGCACACAAAACTGCAAATACTATAGAAACAAAGAAAAAAAACAGCCCCTACCCTTGAGGAGTTTTAATACATTTTATTAGTGGATAGAGTGGGGATAAGAGCAGAAAAGAAAAGAGGGAGATGAAACATGTGCAAATATAAAAAAAATACTGAGAGTTGGGGTGAGGATTCTGGGAAGAGGGCAGAGTAGGTCAGAAAATTCTAAGCTCTCAGTATTTCCCCCCCACAAAAGAGATTGAAATAACACCTTAGGACAAACAAAATGCAAGTAAAAATTAAAAAAAACCCATAGGATCATAACAGGGGTCTTCCTGGGACTATTTGAGAAGCTCAGAAGAATAATCCCAGGACTGAGGTTTGATCCCTGGGAAGCGTAAACACCTCCAGGCTAGGGTCCCCTTTAACAACAAGCAGCAAGCCCTGGGGTTAGTAGGTTTGAGAGGCTGCCTGGGTCCCAGCCAAAGAAATTTTTACCCCAGGAATAGTGAGTAGAGTTGGGCATCTGAGCCAGAGAAGATTGAGGGAACCTCTGCTGACAAGGAACACCAGACTCAACTGTGCAGCCAAAAGCGTGAAAAAGAACCAGCAAATGGCTGGTGAGTACAGAAGCAGTGGGGGCAGAAAGCCCCTGGCTGTGGGCACTTCCAGGAGGCTGGAGGTTTGGTTTTGGTTTCAGGCTAGAGGGGAGAACTGAAGATCTGGAGCAAGAGGTGCCATCTACCATACCCCGGGGCTAGAAGTGATTACAAAAATTAAGCTATTTCCAGAAAAAAAAAATGTATAGGCAAAGAAAGAATACAACCATAGGAAGCTATTATGGGAATAGAGAAACTGAGGTTCATCTTCAGAGGAGGATATCAAAGTAAAGAAACCCCCAAAGAGTAATCTCAAAAGGTCCCCTGCCCAAAAAGAATTCATAGAAGATCTTTAAAAAGGCTTTAAAAATCAAATGATAGAGATAGAGGGAAAAAAGAATAATCCAAGAAAAACTAGAAAATTATGAAAGGAAAGTCATCCAATTACAAAAAGAGATCCAGAATCTTAAGGAAGAAAATGACACTTTGAAAATAAGAATTGGGCAAAGCAAAGCCAGCAAAATAATGAAATCAAGAAATAATTAAACAAAATAAGAATAACGAAAAATAGAAGAGAAAGTGAAATATGAGAAAAACAACAAATTTTGAGTATATATCAAGAAGAGAAAATATAAAAATAATTCAACTAACTGAAAGTTATGATCAAAAATAAGAATCTTGATACCACACTACAAGAAATAATTAAAGAAAATTGTCCTGAAGCATTAGAACAAGAGGGGGAAAGCAGAAATAGAATAAAAAAAACCCTCATTGTTTGCCACTTTAAAAAGATCCTATGAAGAAAACTCATATAAATAATATAGTCAAATTCTGAAATCCCCACTGAAGGATAAAACATTAAAAGAAAGAAGCATAAAACAATTTAAATATGATGGTTGCACAATTAGAATCACACAAGACCTAGTAGCGGAGACATTAAAGGACCGCAGGTCTTGGAATACCAAATTACCATAACCAGAAAAGTTACAAAATGCTAAATGAAAAAAAAATGGACATTTGATCAACTGTCAGACTTTCAAGACTTTGTTAAGAAAAAAACCTGAATTTAATAGAAGATTTGACATATAAGAGCCAAGAGAAGTATAAGGTACATACTAAGACTGATTATAAGGGATTCAATAAGTATAGACCTTTTACATTTCATATATATAAAATTGAAAACATATGTTTGAAATTCCTATTAATAACTGGGTAGCTCATAAGAAAGATTGGGGTAAACCTGAGTATGATATGAATTTCAAAAGCAAAACCATTTAGGAACAGTTAAAAAGAGTAATAATTTTATGCAAATTAGATGCAAGAGGAAGAATTGATACAGAGGAACTATATAGGGGAGGAGGGCTGGTGGTTTTGGTAACCTACTTTCATCAGGAATGGGTTTAAGAGGGAACAATACATACATATTTAGAAGAGTATAAAAATCCTCTAAATTCAGAAGAAGTAAAATGGTAGAAGGAAAGGGAGGGGAAGAGGACAAGGAAGGGATCTTTACAGGGGAGGGTGGGGGAATAGGTAAACGGGGGGAATAGAAGTGTTTAGATTTATGAGAATGGGAGAATTGGGGAGGGATCCTTGGAGGTGGGTCAGCAAATAATAGGAGGGCAAGGTTGTGGGCAAAAGTAAAGTAGACAAGGCAGAAGGGAAAGGAAATGAGATATGCATAAACATAAAAACAAAAATCAGGAGTAGAATTTGTTTGGGAAAGTATATGTCTATATGTGTATGTGTGTGTATATATACATATATATGTGTGTGTACATATATACATATATATACACACACACATTATATATATATATATATACATAGCTATAGAGAAACATAACCACATAACCACACTTAATTGTAGCCTTCTGGGGGTGGGGAAGAAAAAAGAACAAAATAAAAAAGTGCACAGTAGAGAATAAAAGTAAATTTATAAGAAAGCAAAGAGACAGTTCTCAACACAACTATCATATATAGACTTTCTTGAAATGAAAATTTATTGTTACATATTTTGAATCCTCTCTTATGTTCTGCTATGCACATGACATGCTTTGTTTTTCTTTCTTACATTGTATTTAAGTTCCAATATTTAAGTTTATGATGTTTTTTTTTCTTTTATCTATTCTGCATTTGCGTTCTGGTGGTTGTCTAAAATAATTTTTTCAAAAGAAAATACTAAAAATTTTGAGGAGAGAATACTAATGACTAAAGGGGTTCAGGGAAATAAGGTTTCACATAGAAGGTGATACTTGGATTAAACTTGAAGGAAGATAATGAGGAAAGAATCAGTGTTAAGTGGGAAGGGTATTCCTTTCCAATGGCAAATTACTCTTCACTTTTCTCTCTCATCCTGAGACCAAGAAACTAAAACCAAAGTGAACATCTTCTTAGCTTCCCTGTGGCTGGGGGAAGAAGGGACTACTCATCTGTAACTGTTATGGGAATGGGGTAGTGGCATAAGGAGAGAAGAAAAAAAAGGTGCAAACATGCTTGTTCATCAGCCTTGGTATTTGGTGGAATGTAAGAGCCAGAATGGACCTTAGGATATAGAATGTGGGTTTTCAGAACTAGAAAAGATCTTAAAATGGTCAGTCAATAAAAATTTTTAGGTACCTGTGTGCCAGGCACTGTGCAAAATGTTAGGAATATAAAGAACGATGAAAGACAATTCCTATCCCCGAGAAGCCCAGTCTAACAGGAGATACAATATGCAGACAATTATGCATGGATAAATTATATACAGGATAAATTCTTCATAAGCAGCAGAGAGAAGGCACTAAAATTAAGGGGACTTGAGAAAGACTTCCTGTAGATGTTGAGATTTCTTCAAGTTGGGACTTGATGGAAATGGCAGAACTTGGAGGAATCTTAGAACATGGAATGTGAGAATGTCAGCTCTAGAAAAGATCTCAGAACACAGAAGAATATCAGAGCTAGAAGTACAATTAATTGCATAGAAGATAGAGTACAGAAGCTAGAGTCAAGGAGACCTGAGTTCAAATCCAGTCTCAGAATGATCAGTAGAGAGATCCTGGGCAAGTCACTGCATCTCTCTTTGCTTCAGTTTCTTCATCTTCTCAGGGTAGCTGTAAGGATCAAATGAAATAACATTTATAAAAGTGATTTGTGAACTTCAAGAAACTACAATATAAATGTTGTTTTTGTTCTTGTTTTTATACTTTAGAACATAAAACATCAGAGTTGCAAAGTACCTCATGATGTAGGATGTCAGAGCTTGGTAACATTTTATGGATAATCTAACTCAGAGTTTTTGTTTGTTAAGTGGAAAGACATGAGTATGAGTGAAAAGACATGAAAATGCATGAGTAGAAGTCATTAACCCAAAGTCATGTCGATGTTTAGTGACACAGCCAGAAACCCAAACTCTTTCTTGTCCAAGGTTCTTTCCACTGTATCATATATATGTGAGCAGGGCTGGCTTTCTGTCTAGGTTGCCAACATTCTTTTTGCTGCAGGTCAGTTCTCTAAACATAATAATAGGAACATATTTTTTTTTGTCTGAAATTGTGATTTCATCAGTGTAAGAAACTTTTGGTGATGCAACAATCTCTACAATGGAAAGAACACTCAGAAGTGACTTGTCCGGGGTCACATTGCCAATATATGTTAGAGGCAAGACTTGCACCCATATCTTCCTATTTCCGTGGCTGATTCTCCATCCATAACATCATGTTGTTTCTCTGAACTGAACAATAGATTCTTAACTAATTTTTTTTGAATATTGAAGGTGACAAGACCAACTTCTCATTTTTAGATTGAATCACATACTGATTTTAACACATTATACTCCAAAATGTTTGGCCAAACTATCCTGAAAGGTCCTCAGGACCGTTAAATTGCTTGGTCATTGGTCACAATCCAAGCTATGTGATGCAGGCGATCGAGTGCCAAGGGGCCTGGAATAAGAAAGACTCCTCTTTTTGCATTCAAATCTGATCTCCAACATTAACTAGCTTTATGACCCCAGGTAAGTCACTTAGCCCTGTTTGCCTCAGTTTCCTCATCTATAAAATGAGTTGGATAAGGAAATGGCAAACCATTCCAGTATGTCTGCCAAGAAAACTCCAGAGGGGATTGAGAAAGAGTCAGACATGACTGAAACGACTGAATAACAACAGCTACATTTATCTCATGACAGCCAGTTGTCTAGGGATAATTATCTCCATTAGGAATCTAGTGCTTAATGAGGCCAGGGTCAGGGATTTGATCCCCATATGGGTCAATTAGCCTCTCACAGAGAACTTGGATGGATGACCTCAGATGCACCCTTATCCATGACCAGCCGTCTCATCAATGTTTGTGCTTGGTCAGAGGGAGGTGGGGTAAAAATGGATTAGAACAATTTAGACCCACTTAGAGAGAAATTATAAATCCATTCAACAAGCATTTATTAAGGGTCTATTGAGTGCAAGGCTTTGTTGCTGTTGTTCAGTTGTTTCTGTCATGTCCAAACTGTCCGTGACCCCATTTGGAGTTTTCTTGGGAAAGATACTGAAATGTTTTGTTATTTCCTTTTCAGCTTATTTTTACAAAGGAAGAACTGAGGCAAACAGGGCGAAATTGACTTACCCAGGCTTGCACAGCTAATAAGTGTCTGAGGCTGGATTTGAACTCATAAAGCTGAGTTTTTCTGATTCTAAGCCCAACACACTGCATCACCTAGCTGTCCAGTGATAGGTACTATCCTTATAATTTGCCACTGAAGATCAAAACACATCTTACAGCTAGTGTTTCATAAGACCACAGATTTAGAGCTTGAAAGGATCTTAGGGGTATCTAGTTGAAACTCTGATTTTATAAAGAAGGAAACTGAGGTTTCAAGGAGGATAAATATGTCACATAAGTAGAATATGACACAGTCATGATTTTTAACTGTGGTCCTCTTAACTCCAAAGTTGGTACCCTTTTCACCTCACCACAATGTAGTGTTTAATTGGCTGAATCTCGGATTTTAGAGCTGCATAGAACTTCCAGAGATTATCTTTGTAGTGCTCTGCCTTTAGACGATTGTTATTCTCACTTTACAAAGGAATCAATTGAGACTCAAAGAAGCCTGTCACATTTTATAAGGCTAGTTCATGCTACAGTGGGCAGGACTAGTACAAAGGTCACAGGATCATACATTTTGGAGCTATAAGCAAATTTAGGGATTCCTCAATCTAACACCTGATCTTAGAGATAAAGGAAATGATGCCCAAGAAAGTGAAGTGACTTGCTCAAGGTCACAGAGGCAGTTTCTGAACCCAAGGCCTTTAACTCCTTTGACTCTTTCTCTTATCTTAGTTGCCCTTCCACAGAGAGCAGTGTAATACAGAAGTTGAGGATGATCTTTGGGGTCAAAATGAATAGCTATAGATAGGCAGAACTGGGTCTGCCCTGTTCTAGACTAAACTTAGCATCCGGTAACAGCTGTGCTTTAGCTAGGCAGGGGGTTGACAGAATGATAGAAGATGCCGCCTAAGTTGGCAGGGTGGGCAGAGGCTGGATGGAGAGAAAGGGAAAAACTGAAGGTTAAACCATCTGAAGGCTCCAGGGAGCAAATGGTTTCCCTTCCCACCTAACATTATTTAGCGTTTAAAGACAATTATGTAACCTTGCAACACCAGTATAATTGGCTTACAGCTGGTGCTTTAAGTCCTGTATCTTTTTAAAACTTGAGCAATATGTTGGCAGAATAAACACAGTTGTACTTTGTTTCATAAAAATCTAGTTAGATATTCAAAATCTGTTCCCTGTTGTGATATACAAATAGGAAATATTAGAATCATTTTTACTCATTATAGTAAAATATATTACTATTGAATTGAATATTCTCACTTGCAAAAAACCCACAGCAAAAGAGTATTATGAGCTTCTTTCTGTGACAGTTGTTACTCATACATTTTTAATGTTTTAATCTGGAAAATCCGTTGACATTCTGTACTGGAAATATACAGAGCAAAGTGATAGAATGTGGGAACTTAGAGAACTTTCTTTTTCTTTTCTCTTTTTCTTTAAGTGCACCAAGATCACCTTCACTTGTAACAGATGTCCTGGCCTCTTACTGAGAAGACTGAGTTCATCCCAAGTGATTTCTATTGCTTCATACTTCTCAGGACTGTTGCCTACTCCCTCCTTCTTCCCCTTTCCTGGGGTTATTTTTATTGCTCACTAAAACTAATCCCTCTTCTTGCACCCTTTACTTCATTTCCCCCATATCCTCTTGGTCTTTGTTCAAGCATTCATGCCCACTCCCCTCTCTTTTATACATATTTAATCTTACCATCTGCATATAAAAATGTGGAGCCCCCCACAAACCTTAAACCCTGCTGTCTCCTATAGGCAGCTACCATCCTCATTGATCCCCTCTATATTCCTAAATGTCTATAAAAGTTGTCTACCTCTAATGTCTGGACTTCCTCCCTACCTCTTTTCAACCTGTGCAGTTGGATTTCCACCACCACTCTAATAAACCGTTTTCTTGAAGATTAACAGTGACTTTCTGGTCATCAAATCCAGTGGCCTTTCTTCATTTTCCATCCTCCTTGACCTGGTACACTCTTTCCACCCTTCCTAACTATATACTTTATTCTCTCTTGGTTACTGAGGTACTATATTGTCTGGTTCTGTTCCCACTTCTCTGACCCACTCTTTTTCTGTCTTCATTGGATACTCACCCTCTTCAGAAACCTCTCATAATGGTGAACTTATAAGGGTGGTTTGATGTTGACCCTCTTCTCTTTTCCCTCTGCATTCCTTCCTTTGGCAATCTCATTCACTCTCAGTGCTTCAACCATTAACTCCTTTCTGAGCAGCATAAAATCTCTCTCTATAGTTCTGACGTTTCTTCAGGCCTCAAGTCCTATATTGTCAACTGCTCATAGGATATCTACAGATAGATGTCTTGCTCATCCATCAAACTCTGTAGGTCAAAAACTACGTGTTTTTCACACCCCCTCATGCCATTTCCTGGCTTTACTATTTCTGTCTGTGGCACAAGCATTGTTTCTATTTCTTATGACCAAAAACTTGGGATTATCTTTGAATCTTCCCTCTTCCTCATCTCTCATGTCCAGTGAGTGAATTCCACCTGCGCAACATCTGTCACTTGAATCCCTTTCTCACTATTCACAGCATTTGCACTTTAGGATAGCGTCTCATAACCCCCAGCTGGTTGATTGGAATAGATTCCTTTTTCTTCTTTCAAACCATTCTCCATGTGGTTATAAGAATAATCTTTCTTATCCATAGGCCTGGCTATTTCACTACATTGTTTTAGAATCCTCGATGGCTCCCTTCTTCCCAGTGTATTAGAATATTTTAAACTCCCTTGTTTGACATTCAAGATCTTCCACAGTCTGGAACCTCATTGTCTCTCTAGCCTCCTTGTCATTCTACTCCTTAATTCCCCGAATTCTGCCTTTGTGTCCGTCTTGTTGCTTTTTCCTATGTCTCATACAAGGGTGGAAAACTTGCAGCTTGGATGCCACATGTGGCCCTCTAGGTCCTCAAGTGCGGCCCTTTGACCAAATCCAAATTTCGTAAATCCTTGCTCTATGAATTATGGATTCAGTTATTGCTCAGTGCAGTTGAAACCAAGCAGAGCAGCAGATGCAGTGTGGAGTGAGTGAAAAAGTCTAGTTTTTGTTTTTTATAGCAGAAGGTCCCATGAGGCATTTGGTACTCAGCTGTCCAATCAGAGGGGAGAAGAGGCTGAGGGAGGCACTATCAACCAAGGCTTGAGTTAGCAGCATGGTGGTGAGCTTAGAAAGGATGAACTTATCTTGTGAGGGGCATCTTGTTTTTTGGAGTTGAAACCAGGCAGGACAGCAAATATCTATGATCCTCTTCTGTGTTCTATTATTTGATATTCTCTCTGGCCTTCTCCGATCCTCTTCTATGTCACTAACATCCAAACCAAGCTTTGTTTATTAAATTTTCTATAGGACCATAGTTCTAGAACTGGAAATGACTTCAGAGGCCATCTTGACAAACACTGTCATTTTTAGTATCACAGGTCAAGGAACTAAAGCTCAGGGCATGGAAATTATTTGCCCAAGGTCACACAGGTAGTAAGTAATGATTTCCTGATAATTATTTATCTTCACTCTATTCTGAACTGTGTGCAGCCCATTAAGTTCAATCTGTACTTACTCAATTGCATTAGGGACTGAAAGGAGGATGCACAAATTATTTTTAGGAATTACTTTTCTATGGGCAAGTACACAAGAGATGAGTAATTTGATCTATTCATTCAGCAGACATTTGTCAATCACCTACTCTGTGAAGCATGGTTCTCTACTATTGACAGATCACTGATGGTTGTAAAAATAAAACTAAAGTAATCATAACCCAAAGGTTGTAAATTATAAAATAAGTTTTACTCCAGCCCATCAAAAATTCACTCTTTCATATTAAAATACACTTCCTTCAAAGTTCACATGATTTCTTTCCTTCATTTCTACATATCAGGGAGGCTGGAGGTAAAAGAAAGGAAACAGAAGAGGTAGTTTTGAAATACAAAGAGAGCTGATCTTTTGTTTTAAATAGCATTCACCCTCTTATGCACACGGTAATATCATTACCAAACACGTCGTGGTTAGCTAGTGAATGTTGGACTTTGTGGGTAGCAGAGATTACATTTCACCTGGGTTCTGGATTGTTGTTGTTATTGTTATTTTTTCTTTTCC